>NC_089752.1:86845112-86860112 GCF_040412425.1 Macrobrachium rosenbergii
TTATTAATGTAGTGGCAACAACACCGCCTGTTTTGCAGCCCTCGCGTGTTGTGTTTATTATTACCATCTATCTTGCAACACTCACCTGCTTAGGATTAACCTGCATGCACAGTGCAAATACATTTTCATGCTGAGGTATCTTTCATAGTGTAAAACAAATCCAATGACTTCACACAGATTGACACTGAGCACTATTTCTCTGTAAGTCTGTATATATTTTCTACACACTTTTTTCTCATATTGTAGAAATCCACTTATTTTGGTTTCCTGTTCTTCCTCCTACTGTAAGTAGCAGAATCATACATAGTGCCCAGTCAGTAAGACTACTGGCATTATGAATATGATATAATTTGAGGGCTGAATAACCAGTTTCTTGTGTGTGCTTATTTTTTCTTCTTTCGATCCACGAACTAAGCTGTGCTTCTTATCGATTCCTCTGAAACATTCCTACGACAGCTTTAGCTTGTGTATTTAGTTGCTTTGCCAACGGAAAGCTGCTCACAGAACTATTGCTTATATTTCATCCTTTCAAGCCCTCTGTTGGCTGCACTATCACAAGTTTCCCTTGTTCTTTTTCTGCTGCTTCACCATTCAGCTGGCCAAGGTGCACTGCCACATTCCACAAGTAACTTGCTTCAGCATCACCTGCTACCCATATATTTATTCTGTATCTGTCTGGTTGAAAGGCATATTCTTTCGGTATGGGCTTTTCTCTCTGTATGGAACAAGCATTTTTTTCGCTGGTAACGGTTGATAACACACTGAACATCAGTAGAAGTTTTCCAAAATAAGTAACCCAAATGTCTCTGATGGCTGACAGCTTGTCCTGGTATCTCCAGTGGTTCTGGGAATCTTTATCATCAAATTAAACATGCTTTGAAATTCAAAGAATTTTTAGAGGCATTATTGGTCTTAATATCGGCATCAAAGTGAAGGTACATCTATAAGGCATTGATTGCCAGAGCCGCTGGTCCCCATTCAATCTCCTCTTCTCTCTTTAATTTACTAACGACCGAGTAATTTGACCAAAATCCCGGATGAACTTTCTGTAACATCCCGCAAGCCCCAGAAAACTCACCACTTCCTTCCCCGTGGTTGGGCATGGAAAATCCTGAATAATCTTCTGTCTTACCTGGGCAAGGCCTAATTCTGCCCAGGGTTACCATATACCCAAGAAACTCTATTTTCCTCTGAAAGTATTGACACTATTAAATTAAGTTTCATCCCATAGCTCTCCAACGCTTTTAATACCTTAATTAAATATTCTTTATGCACTTTTGTTGTCATCTCAGTGACAACAATATCATCTAAATAAATAACAACGTCCGCATGATCGACGATGAAACAGCCATCATTATTACTCTAGAAAAGTGACCCAGAGCATTTTCAACACCACGCAGCCGATCATTCGCGATGAAGGCTGTTTTTTTCTCTACTGTCCTCGTGAACCGGAATTTGGTGATAACCTGATTTTTAAATGTAATGATGAGAAAATCAGCAAACCCAGACTATGACAACTTGTCAGTTGAGAATAATGGATAAGCATTATTCACTACGGAACTGCATCAAGTTTCGTAACATCTACACAAAGCCACAGTGAGCAATCATTTTTCTTTACCACAGTATTAGTATATGATCTGTACCTGCAGTATCACCTGCCCACTGAAAGTCCCCATACATTATCCTCCCTGCAACCCCGCCCTCTCCTCTCTCTCTCTCTCTCTCTCTCTCTCTCTCTCTCTCTCTCTCTCTCTCTCTCAATAAAAAGAGGAACTATTATCCAGTATCATTGTCTCATTAATATCTTAAAGTATTACAGATCGCTTTTAACCGCATTTAAGAAGATTTGCTCCAATCTTCTTACTGATTACTTACAAGATTTTCAGAATAAGTGCTCTGGCGCGTTTCACATTATATAGTGACAATCTAGTAAAGTCGTGGATTCCATATCTACGAGTACAGGGTGAAGCTTTTGTACATGCTCACATGTACAAAAGCTTCACTTATCAAGAGTAAGTTGACCAATAAAACACAAAATAAACTTTACATTATTAAAAGCTACAGGCATCTTGAACTCATTATTACATTAATAACATCCACGAAACCATACTGGGTGTAAGCTTGACTATATAGGAACCTCATTCTTAATCCTAGAGCCTTTTATAGAAATAAAGAAATAAAAGAGTTCAGTTGCCTCTAGCGAGATCAAGAAGCTTCCCAAATTCCCGTCCCAGACAACGATCAACAGGACTCTTCATTCTAAACAAAGCATGAATTCTGAGTAAAGGTTTTTGCTTTGAATTGAAATTGCTGCCAGTATTTATTGGATTGACCCTTGTCCTTATCCCACTGCTGAATATCACCGAAAATGTCATATATTCCTATTTATAGCGTTTGCATTAATTCAGTGTAATATCTTTTAAAAAGCTGTAAATCGCTTCCAGTCAACGTGTTCTGAATCCAACTCTCAGTGTCTTGATGGAAGGTCTTCCGAATTTCAGGGAAAAATTATTTTTTTTCCGGTGGCCATGAAACTTTACTGGATTTTACCCAGCACATGTTCAATCGTCCACGAAAATACATTGATGAAACGGTCGGAAGTAAAAGCAAAACTGCAGTTTTCAACAACGAAATAGAGGACACTTTCATCTGCTTTCTTTACAATCGCACAGTTTTCTGATTTCAATATATAAGCAAGACGTTGAAAAACGCAGGTCACAGCAGAGAGTTAAAATTTGGGCTTTTAACAGTGTTCAGCAAAGCATTGCCTCTGTGATGGAACACTATAATGTCTGAAAAGGGGTAATTAGTTGAATGTAATTTCTTTTTACGATTAGTAAGGCAAAAACAACAATAACGCCACCGACAGTAGTAGTAATAACGATATAGTAGACTCTAATTAGACAAATGGCGTGGATTCCTTGATGGCCAGTCATATATGTGAGTCACACATTCCTTCTTAATGGAAAATAGGATTTATAACCTAACCACAAAATGACTGCATATTCAATTTTCTTAGAGTATCAAATAAAACATACTGTAAATCTCCAAAAACAATTGGTTAGGAATCCTTTAAAAAATGGAAGATATCTGATACTCATCATGATTGGTATTCAGTCAAAATGAAGACATCAAGAATAAACTTAGTCCGCAACCTCGAAACTTTCCATACAGTCAGGATGAGCCTATAATTCTATTCATCACCATCGTCGAGAGCTATCAGTTCTGATGACGACAAGATTGGTAGGATTGTCAGGATTAGTGAGGGACTCAGGCAGGGTGGAGATTTGGGAGAGCCAGTTCCACTGCAAGCTGCAAAGGGAGACACGTTGTGGCCTGCAGCATAAACTCTATCCCTCGCCTGAAGCACAAGTGACACCATTAACTGAGCAAACTGTGGCAGCCACATTAGCACTTGATCTGCGTCCTTCACCACACACACCCGCACGCTTGCTCTATGACAGGCTTATCTTGTTGAACAACAAGATTAAGGAAAGGAAATGGCTGATGGGAAGCTGAAGACGCTCTTTAGTAGGCTAATGCCTATAGTGCACCACGTGAGGTGCACTGACGGCACCAATGCAAAAGGTAATTATCTCGAGATACCGGATATATGTACCGTCTGATTTCATGACACTCTATTGACCCGTTCCTGGGATATCTAGAAAACACACACATGCACAGACACAGATGAAAGCATAACCTACTTCCAAAGTCTCTGGGGGAACTGATTAATTTTTTTATGTTAGCAAAAACGAAAAACTTTTTCGTTCCTTCTAAAAAAGAAAACCACACTTTTGGAATGAAAGTTGTCCAAAGATTCTCCTAAACATCTTGTGTCTCTGAGGTAGGCTTTGGGCAGGAACATTTGTTTTGGGAAACCATTATCTTGCGTAATTTATGGCAATGATCAAATGAAACCTTATATATGCTTGATAGTACTGAAGCATTTTCTCAGTTTGTCGTCAGAATTAAAACCTCATAATTTTCAGTGCATTCAGAAAAGACACTGAAACGGTAAGACTCGACTCGTACGAACAATGGTTGTAATGTTGAAACAATAGCAAAACCTCTGAAGGAAATAGATATTCTGTACTTCCAAGCGGTACTGTAGCATTCTATAACTACGGTAAGATTATATTGGGTTTTAATTCCAAAAATACCACTAAAAGTAAGGGGAAGAAGGGAGAGGTCGAGCATGAAACCGGCCATTTCCGGAGAAAATGTTTACAAGGCTGCAACCAAAACCACCAGTCAAGCAGCTGGTTATGCTGGAAGTGAGTTGCTGCAACTTGTGAAATTTCGACTTTGGGTCATACCTGTGCACTTCATTATCTTGTAAAGCTAATAATGCTGGGAAATTTAAAAGTACAAAGCACCTATTTACCGAGTGCCCCCTTCATTCAGTCAAGTTTACATCGTACGTCTACTTTCCCTACAACTGACTTCTTCAAAAGGAGTCAGCCTTCTCCTCTAAGACTGATATGAGCCTTCCTTATGTTACTTCAGATTCACCTTTGAGATCACATAATGTCAATCTGCATTAATGCCGTTATTTTAATAACTGAAGCTGTGCGTTACCTTCACTCATCCTGTCTGGAATACACACACACATATATATGTATATATATATATATATATATATATATATATATATATATATATATATATATATATATATATATATATATATATATATATATATATATAATTATATATATATATATATATATATATATATATATATATATATATATATATATATATATATATATACATACATATATATACATATATATATATATATATATATATATATATATATATATATATATATATATATATATATATATATATATATATATATATATATATATATTACATATATATATTTGGATATATATATATATATATATATATATATATATATATATATATATATATATATATATATATATATATATATATATATATATATATACACATACATTTCTCTCTTTTATAAATATAAAATTTCTGTTATTTGTCCAAAGAACAAAAAGAGAGATCGGTTCCTGTCAGGCGACCGTGTAACAGCTGCCATGACAATATTTCCAACATTTATTCAGAGAAGATCCAAATACCTGAGATATGGGTTATTTTCCTCTGCCTTAAAGGGTTTCTTTCTTCCTTTCTTCTTTGTTTACCAGGAAGACATAAGTACATTAATTTTCCCGCTCCATAAACCGTTTCTTAAAAAACATAGGATATAAGAATTGGTTTGATAACTAACAAAGATATTTGTGAACTTAAGTTCAATTGTGTAATAACGGAAAAAGAATTCGGCCTTTCGCAGGACATGAGAAAAGGTCCTTACGTGTGCCAAGAGGGCGATAACAGGGCCATTATCGCCTTCCGTGAGCGAAATCGGACTTCGGAGGCACACGGAAAAACTCCAGACAAAAAGACGCTTAATATAAGAGCCGAGAGACACAAACACAGTTGTATATTTACAAAATATCCCGAAGGTTATTTTGGCATGATTACAATTAACTGAGTTTTAACCTCGAGTGACTTCGATATACAACTGAAATGCTACATCATTGAGCTGCAAAGACTGAAGAGCCTGAATCTATCAAAAAAGAATGAGAAAGAAGGATATAATCATGAAAAATGATACAGTAATGATCTGAAGCTGAGCGACATTTATGTACCAAGACGCGATTTTTTCAGGATCGAAATAACAGGAAACATGAAATGTTTCCTTACAGAATTTTCCGTATATTCTTTATTTTTCTTAAAGTGGAGCTTCGCTCAGCACAATTTATTCTAAAGATATAGTTTCAGGGAAGACGAATAATAAAAAAAAATAATAAATAAAGTGGGGGAGAAGAGCGAATCTTTTGAATGGACAAACGGGGCTACTGGACAAAGAAACCGTAAAGTCTTTTGAATACAGAGAAGGTAAATAAGTATCTATACTTTCATAACACTGCCAAGAACGGAAGACATATTTTTGTAACTATATCTAATGAAACGATGATGTGCTCATGGCTTCACCACGTGGTTAACTGATGATAGATGTGACGATTTTGAAAAACATAACAAATGAATCAGTTCCCTTTCATCTAAAAACTGTCGTTATAACGACGATGGTTACTTTGTATTTTCATTGAATGAAAATAAAAATTCCATTAAGTTAATTCCAGTTTTAATACAAAATAAAATCTATAAATTCACATAGTATGGGGATGGTAATATTACGCGTTAATTCATTACATCTCAAACATAAGTTCACATGTGCCTCTTCTCAGACTATGAAAGATGGTAACCACAGAAGTATGAGAAAGGTTATGAAATTCATAGTAATTAAATTAATAGCATCTGTGGTACATTTAGATATAATTAAAGAAAGTAGCTTTCGCTTCCATGTTTTCAAGAGCGTTACATACTTATGCTCCTTATGACAAAAATTATTAAAACAGTTAGGGACAGAGCCAAGATATTAAAATATCTGATTCTGTATCAATAGCAGCCAAAAGGATTCAATGAGAGAGAGAAAGAGAGATTCTTAATGAGTGAGAGAGAGAGAGAAAAAGAAAACAGAGAAACTTACTGCACAAAAAACCTGCTTGTACTACACTACCATATTGTACTAATTTGAAAGACATCCCAATCTCCTGAAGAACTTTACAAAGAAACAGGCACTTATAATGGAACTGTCCAGACAATACTAAAGGAAGTGTATATCAAATCTCGTTAAGATGTGTGACAGCTTTCATACTGGTCGGACTTAAAAATCATTTATAAGACCAAAGTGCTTGCATAAAAAAAAATATATAAAATAACTACGCACGGGAAAACAGTTCAATTTTCGTTCATATTGGTGAAAACAAGGGGCTCGAAAAATTTTCGTTCCACATGTGTATTGTAGAGAAACATGACACAGATTTATAAAGGAAAACTTTTATAAGAATATGACCTTCGTAAAAGAATGCTTAAATTCTATCCATGTATTTCAAAAGAAATACGTAAAATGTATACACTATAAGGGAAATAGTTTATCCTGGATATACAGTAGAGTAAATGTGTGAGCCCACTCGCTTGGACATACAAGATTTATAAAGGGAGTACTGACCTCTGACACAAATATAATTACTGTTCTTCCTTTTTTTTTTAAGTAATCAAGTCCGAATATTTTTCCTAATCGTCTGTGCGTACGTTTTTACTGTCATTCTAGCATATATATTGTAAGTTCCCACCCCTGGGTATCAGTCATCTTGAGGATGTCTTACAAATACTAAAGGTGAAACCGACCAGGATTTAAACCCTGTTTTCCATTTTCCTTGAGTTTTTAGTTGTAATTATAGTTAAAGTTAAAACGTTAAAGTCCTCCTGGGCCCTTTGTAGGCTCATAGGGCAGGGGCTGATCTTCTGTTTCTTAGGCTGACAGCCAGTGGGGAACAGTCCCAATGCCTATGACACGTGGTCAGTGTGTCGCTAGGCCCACTGTTTAACTCCCCCAGCCTGAGGACAGGTACTTATTACCCCACTGGACCTCTCGGGTTTTTTCGGAGCGCTAGGTTGACAGGCTACCTAACTTGTGCAGTGGCTCAATCTGAGACCTCAGTGAACGGCAGGTTATTACAGACAATGATAAACAAGAGGCCCTTTGGGATTTAAATTGCAGTCACCCGTGAATTTGAACTCTATAAAGGGAAAATGACTCATGCACATGCATGCACCCATTGTGTGTGTGCATATATATATATATATATATATATATATATATATATATATATATATATATATATATATATATATATATATATATATATATATATATATATATATATATATATATATATATATATATATATATATATATATATATATATATATATATATATATATATATATATATATATATACAATATATATATATATATATATATATATATATATATATATATATATATATATATACATATATATATATATATATATATATATATATATATATATATATATATATATATATATATATATATATATATATATATATATATATATATATATATATATATATATATATATATATATATATATATATATATATATATATATATATATATATATATATATATATATATATATATATATATATATATATATATATATATATATATATATATATACTGGGTGATTAGAGGCCCCCTCCACAGAACAAATGGAAAGTTATGAAGTTTTCTGCTATAGCCCATCTGCAAGTACAGTATTTTAAGTTTCTATTAAGCCATTTTCATTTTACATTTCTTGTATTTTCAGACTGAGTGATGGAGTTAGATACAGCCATAGCTAATGACTGAGAAAATCAGATGGATTGACTGAATCCAGGCTATAACCTTCAGAGGCCCAGGGATGCTGGCGCATCTTTCATTCACATTCCTGGAACAAAATCCACATGACTGTCATCGCGAAAAGAGTGAGAATCTTGGAAGGCCTGAAGTCCTTTCTCAGGAGTCAAAAGACATCATGGCTGAGGCAATGGGTAGACCAAGAAAGTCTTTACATAAATTGGCGCTCGAACTAGAAACAAAAGGGGAAAGAAAAGAAGTTACAGTGCTGTATATCGTGAGTTGAAAAAATCTGGTATCAAGCCATTTCATGTTATCAGCAAGCCCAACATCACTCAGCAACAGAGAGAAAACTGTGCATGGTTTTTGGTTCATTTTGTTAAAGATTGGGATGAAACTGACTTTCTCCATGTTGCCGCATCAGATGAATTCTTCATTTACACAGTCAGGAAGCCAAATCATAAAAATGACATCATTTGGGCTGCAAAGTTGGATGATATCAGCGATGACGTGCACTATCGCCAAGTTGTGAAATTTCCTGAATGTTTGGGAATTTTTCTCTGTTTCACAGCCAAACTGTTAATGTGGAGCATCAAAGAAAAAGGACAGTCATGGAATGGCGAATACTTCAGAGAAACTGTGCTTACTCATGGAGCATTTAGTTTCCTCAAAGATCCTGAAAATGTGTTATCTGTTGAAGAAGTCACATTTTTGCATGATAAGGCACCATGTTTCAAGGCTCTTCAGACATAGGAGCTGCTTCAAAACAGTGGTATCAATTTCTTCTCGTCAAGTGAATTTCCAGTAACTCCCCTGACCTTAATGTGTGTGAAAACATTGGTAGTATCTTAAAGGATCATGTTGAAGCGTGCACAGTGAACTATGATGATATACCAAGCCTCGATGACTTGTTGAAAGAGGTGACTGAAGTAACTCAGTGAAATGGAGCTTGAGTCTCAGCTTTTTTGCGATTTGCTGAAATCATACCCCTCAAGAATGCAAGCTGTGGTACAGGCAGATGGAGACATTACACAAAATAAAATACTCAGAGAGAAACTTAAATAAATTCCTGTTTTGAATTACTTTTGTTTGTTGTCATATCAATTTCAGTTTATGTATATATATATATATATAATATATATATAATATATATATTGTATATATATATATATATATATATACATATATATATATATATATACATATACATATACAAATATATATTATCAATAATATATATATATATATTTTGTTTTGTATTTATCTTTTTCTTTTTTTATATATATATATATATATATATATATATAAATATATATATATATTATATATATATTTATATATATATATATTCGTATATATATATGTGTGTGTGTGTGTGTGTGTGTGTGTGTTAGTGTGTGTGTATACATATATATATATATATATATATATATATATATATATATATATATATATATATATATATATATATATATATAAATATATATATATATATATATATATATATATATATATATATATATATATATATATATATATATATGCTATATATATAAAATATATATATGTATATATATATTTATATATATATATAAATATATATATATATATATATATATATATATATATATATATATATATATATATATATATATATATATATATATATATATATATATATATATCGACATATACAGAAGGAGAAGCCACGGCAAAATATACACATCACTCAAGGAACAAGGGAAATGGAGAACTCCATTCTTACAAATTTATTGCCGACGTTTCATGACACATGTCACGTTTTCAAGCTAAAAAAGAAAATAATTTGCACTACAGACAGAATCACGATATTAAAAGAATTTTTTAAATATTAAAATATAAAAAAAAAAAATGGCAATGCAGCGTTAAAATTAGGTATATCAATGAACATAAAAAAAGGATCACAAAAGATATAGGTCAAGGGAACCAAGACACAGACTCACCAAGCGAAATGAAAGAATAATACTGAGAGAATACAGAAAATATGCATAAAGGAAAAGCTAAGCAACATATAACTGAGTTGACGACAATTAAATATTTAACGAGGGAACTGTTCTCTTTATGTTAATAGACTCTAGGATAGTTAGATCGTGCTGCACTTGTTTACCCATCGAGAGTGGGGAAATTATACTTAGCTTCAGCATTAACCCACCTCCACCATGACAGCTCTTTGGTACGTCTGGAACACGCAGCTCTTATTATGAAATTTTTATCACACTGTGATTTATATGCATTCATGAAGCTACAAATGTTGTTTAATATCAAATTCACGCTACTTCGGGAATATCCCCGGTGATGAATTATCACCGAAGGAGAATTTATAAGTGATAAATGGATTGGTACATCCAGATCTCGATCCCTCGACACAATTACCTTCCAACAACTCCAGTCGAAGGTCTACCCACTGAGCCATCAAGAGTGTTATATAAGTTAATGCCGAATGTGCTGTAATTGTTTACCTATCGAGAGAAGGGAAATTATACTTAGCTTTGACATAAACCCACCTCCACCATGATAGCTCATTGGTACATTTGGAACACATAGCTCATATTATGAAATTTTTATCACACCGTCATTTATATGCATTCATGAAGCTACAAATGTTGTTTAATGTCAAATTCACACTACTTCGGGAATATCCCCGATGGGGAATTATCACTAAAGGGGAATTTATAAGTGATAAATGGATCGGTACTGCCAGGTCTCGATCCCTCGACACAATTATCTTCCAACAACTCCAGTTGACGGTTTACCCACTGAGCCATCAAGAGAGGTATAAGTTAACGCCGAATCTGCTGTACTTGTTTACCCGTCAAGAGCGGGGAAATTATGCTTAGCTCTGGCATTAACCCAGCTCCACCATGACAACTCATTGGTACGTTTGAAACATGCAGCTCTTGTTATGCAATTTTTATCACTCCATGATTTATATGCATTCATGAAGCTACAAATGTTGTTTATATCAAATTCATGCTACTTCAGGAATATCCCCAATGGGGAATTATCACCGACGGGAAATTTATAAGTGATGAATGGACCAGTACTGCTGGGTCTCGATCCCTCGACACAATTACCTTCCATCAACTCCAGTCAACGGTCTTCCTGCTGAGCCATCAAGACAGGTATAAGTTAATGCCAAATCTGCTGTACTTGTTTACCCCTTCGAGAGAGGGAAAATTATACTTAGCTTCGGCATTAACCCACCTCCAACATGACAGCTCATTGGTACATTTGGAACACACAGCTCTTATTATGAAATTTTTATCACACCGTGATTTTTATGCATTCATGAAGCTACAAATCTTGTTTAATATCAAATTCACACTGCTTCGGGAATATTCCCAATGGGGAATTATCACTGAAGGGGAATTTATAAGTGATAAATGGATTGGTACTGCCGGGTCTTGAGCCCTCTGCACAGTTACCTTCCAACAACTCCAGTCGAAGGTCTACCCACTGAGCCATCAAGAGAGGTATAAGTTAATGCCAAATCTGCTGTGCTTGTTTACCTGTTGAGAGCAGGGGAAATTATACTTAGCTTCAGCATTAACCCACCTCCACCATGACAGCTCATTGGTACGTTTGGAATATGCAGCTCTCTTGATGGCTCACTGGGTAGACCGTCGACTGGAGTTGTTGGAAGGTAGTTGTGTTGAGGGATTGAGACCAGCAGTACCAATCCATTTATCACTTATAAATTCCCCTTCAGTGATGATTCCCCATCTAGGATATATATATATATATATATATATATATATATATATATATATATATATATATATATATATATATATATATATATATATATATATATGATTATTTTCATTTTGTATATGATATATTTATCACATATATATATGAAAAATAGAATATGTGGTGTGGGTATGATATTGACTTTATTTCCATAGCCATATATATATACTGATACAGAGTATGAGAAGTCATAAATATATATACTACAAGAACAGTATATATAACATACATAGCCGTTAGAGACTATATATCCCCTCAGGCCGGTGTCGAGGTAGGAGTGGCCTTCAAAACTCATTTGGATAAAATCACATATATATATAGGGCATAATACTGATAAACAAACCATACGCGACCACAGATCCACACCTGATATATGTCAGGAGGCGGATATTGGAAACTCATTAACACTACTATATGTACTGTGTTTGCAAATATATATAATCTATTTTCATATATCTATACTGCCTATATTAAAATATAAAATAATTTACAAATTTCTTTTGATATTAAAGGATCAAGTTTATACATCCCTATATGATATTCATATTATGGTTATATATATTCTTTATATATATAAGATTCATATATATTCCATTCCAGTATATTATTAGAATATACAGTCCTATATACCCCCTTCCCAGTTGATAGCATGATTGTTTATCATAATATGTATAAATATATATATTCCCTGTGCATATCACACATTTCTTATGCTATTCAGTTCTTTTTATATATTGCTTCCTATATTGGCCAATATAAATATTGTCATATATATATACATGGAATTTTATATCACATGCACCACAATAGTATTGTCAGGGGAGTTCTTGAAAAGTAAATTTTCATTGTTTTTTGTTCTTAAATGCAGTTTAACCCTAAATTCTTAAGAAGAACTTCCCAGAAGGATAGGCTGATCTTTCATGTATTAAAACTTATTATTGGTTTTTCAGGCAGAACAAGCAAATTTTTTGTGTTGTATTCTTCGTGATTAAGAAGAATACAAGTAAATTTTTGCCGCTTATATAATGCACTATATATAATATATATATATATATATATATATATATATATCTTATATATATTCCTAATTATTATCTTTTGTATATGATTCAATTATCACACATTGCCAATGTGGAAAAAAAATAGTGTAAACCTGACCGGTTTTGACTTTATTTCAAGTCAGAATGACAAAGGACTGATACAGAGTAATGAAGTTTTCATAAATACTATATACTACAAAAAACAGTTTCTTCGACGAACATACAAAGCCGTTAGAGACCTCATTTCCCCCCTCAGGCCGAATCGAATTGAGGGTACCATCAAAACTCATTTGGATAAAATCACAATATTGGTTCCCCGGGGACAATGCTGATAAAAACAAACCATACGCGACAACAGATCCAAACCTGACAGGTGTCAGGGAGGCATGTTGTTTAAACTTTCATTTAAAAAATATCCCCGTACTGTGTTTACAAATATGATAATCCCATTTTCATAAATCTCTGAGTAAAATTTAAAATAAACAATTTACAATTTCTTTGGATATTAAAGGATCAAGTTTATACATCCCTTGAGATATTCATATTATGGTTGCTTTCTTTTAACAAGCTAGATTCAATGACATTCCATTCCAGTGCATTATTAGAATATACAATCCTTTTGCCCCTTCCCAGTTGATAGTGATTGTTCTCACTAACATGTACAAGCCTATACCACTGTTCCCCTGTACATATCTCACACTTTCTTATGCTGTTCAGTTCTTTTTCCATTCCTTTCCCAGTTTTGCCAATTTAAAAGTTGTTCAGACTTACATGGTATTTTATATACACACCCATTTAAATATTTTCAGGGAGTTCTTGATAACAGTACATTTTCATTGTTTTATTGTTCTTAAATGCCGCCATTAACACCAAAATTCTTAAGAAGATGAGGATATCTTTCATATTATTATTACAAGGCAGAACAAGCAAATTTTTGTGATTTTAGGTTCAAATGAGTGTTTAATACACTATCAGGATATTTCAATTTCTTGCCTGCATTCTTAATCTTATCTATTTCATCATCAATATATTCAGGCTACATACCCGTAATGCTATTAAAAACATAGATGAAAAATTGACTTTCTAACCTTATTGCTTTGTCCAGAATAGAAATGCACATCCCGAAGAAATATTAGTGGGTTTTCTTAGCACACTGTAAAAACCCATTACTATTTCTTCGTATGAGGACATCCAAAAAGAGCTGTTAAGCACCCCCAGTTTTCCATTTCCATAGTAATTTAATTGATGGTATTAATTGATTTAACTTGGCAAAAAAAGTTTACATATTGGTTCAACGGCTTGGAAATAAAGCACAAATTATGTCGTCAACATACCTAAACCATATTACATTACATGGGATTATGTTGTTAAATATTTTTTTTTTTTTAAATTCCATATATAAGTTACTTAACACTGGGGATAGAGGGCTTCCATTGCCATACAAAATTTTGTGAGTAAAATTTACCATGAAACTCAAATTTACAATCTTTTACACATAATGAAATCAGTTCAATTAAATTACTTTTAGAAAATGGGATATCCAGCTGTGTTTCTCTAACAATTCAGATAAAAACGCCATCAGATCATCAGTTGGCACCTTTGTGAATGGTGATACTACATCAAAACTCAAAAGCCTGGATTCACTATTAATCTGTATACTATTTAGTTTATTTATCAGGTCCACATTATTCGTGATATTTGTGAATTTTGTAAATTTGTAAATTGTTTAAATTTTAAGGTAGGCAGTAGAGATGTATGAAAATAGGATTATCATATTTATAAACACAGTACGGGGGTAGTAGTGTTAATGAGTTTCCAAACTCCACCTCCCT
>NC_089752.1:86865112-86870112 GCF_040412425.1 Macrobrachium rosenbergii
TTGTCTTTGAGGGCTAGTTCATGCTGTTTTCTCTGTTCTTCTTCCTCTCTTTTGCACTGTCTCCTCCTCTCTCTCTCTTCTTCTCTCCTCTGCTCGGCTTCTCGCTGACTTTTCCTCTCTTCTCTTTCTTCGTCTCACTGTTTCTGTTCTTCTTTGTGCTGCCTTCATTCAGCTAGCTGTTCTTTGATCCACTTGGAGTGTGGCTCCCAAGAGCCCAGCCTCCTTCCCTAAATTCATGAAGGCTTGGTACTCCTCTGTTGCCATGTTGCTGGTGGGGAAGGGTAGCTAAGTGGGTTGACTGGAGGAAAGGTTTGTGACAATTGTGGGAAGTGTCCCATAATTTGGTGGCACTTTAGTGGTGTGGCACCCTTTTAAATGAGGTGGCACTGTGGTTGAGTGTGCTGTGTGAAGGTCACACTGATGGAGCGATCCTGGAGGAGGTCTGATCCTTATGGGCAGATACACTAGTAGGATGGAAGTGCTCCTGAAGGCATAATATTTCTTTTGGGCAGAAACACTTAGGAAATGGGAGTGATCCTGAAGGCACTATGGTCCTTATGGGTGGATACACTGTTGGTGGCACTCTCTACCTCAGGTACAGGTGCAGTGGCTTATGAGCGGTTATTTTGATTGGGTGGCACTATGGTGCCGGTGTGCTCCGATGTAGCAATACTAAAGGTCAGTGCAATCAATGGCACTGAAGGAGATGACTCTCTGCCTGAGGCAGAAGGTAATCAAGGAGTAAAAGAGAAAGGAGAGACTCTGGCTGAAAGTAGTTGAGAAAGGAAAGGGAAAGAAGAAAGATAAGTGCTTCAGTAACTGGGTTGGTTGGCAGTGCCTCAGATTGGTGGCACTGTGGGAAGGGAACCCTAGGGCCTGACACTCGGGGGTGGCTAGTTTTAAGAACTACAGATTGCTGCCTGACATGGGAAAAGAAAGCCTTCTCCCTGACATGAGGAGAGGGAGATTATGGGGTTTGCACACAATATGCGATTTGGTGCTTATGGCATATGCAAGTCTTGAATAATGAGTACCCACTTGTGCACGGCAGTTGATAAATGTGTAATTAAATAGCTGTCCATGCACTCTATGGCGTACAAGAATTTATAGAGGCTGAAGCACTTAATAGAGGACCTTGGTATGCAAGATTATTCGCTGAACACGAGTGCTTATAAATTTTGCGCACTGTGTATATGATAAATGAATAATGGGTTTGAATCTTAAAAGATCAAAGGTTGGTTGAGCGAAAGAAAATTCTTTGTATTTAGTTTTTATGATTCGTGGGTTGGTTTTCCAATACTCGTGGATAAATTTTTGTATGCCACTTGTTATGATGAAAAGGAAAAGAAAATCTCTCTCTCTCTCTCTCTCTCTCTCTGAGAGCGCAGTGTATTGGGACGCTTATACATTAGAAATTTTAAAGTCACTTTATCTTGTGCTTTAGAGAAAATAAATTATGTTTGCGAAATTATGCTAAGGTAAGACTTCTTTCTTTTACAAAATGAATTTGTGGAAACTACGTAATGGTTACTAATGCATTTTTGCCCTGACAAGTGATAGTAAGTAAAGTTATAAATTGTTTCAAAAGGCTTCAAGTCTTTGTGAAGATTTTACGTTATGCTAAGTTCACACATTCACGTTTCAAGTCACGCATGTGCACGCACAGCCGGAATTTGTGAAGCTTGCGCATACGCGAGAAAATAAGCCCCGCCTAACTGGATACGTGTCATGGGACGATGTGCATGATGCATGCGTATTATAGTGCGCCGCAAATATATGCACTGCGTAAGGGTGACGTGACGCTTACTGACAAGCGGTGGCGCAGGCAGAAGTAGTGCGTGGCAGAGTACGTAACACCAACGTGTGTATACTGTATGTGTTATGTTCTACATAACTGAGTTATGCAAACGTCACGTTGGCCCCATGTACTGCGGGGGTTAAACCCTAGCTATATAAGGGCCAGCAGTTGCACATGTGTGGCTAGTCAATGCCGTAACACCACAGCATCAAGACATACTACCAATGTGCTGAAGCAACATGGACAACATAGCTGAAATGCATCAACTTATAGCTATAGCAAGTAGAGATAGAACAAAAATGTTGCCGTATGTCATTGAATATGTGCACATCATATTATTGCTGGAGATTACAATGATTGCTGCAAAGCACACAGAGCAGAAAAAAAGGTGGCCAAGGAGGGTGTGGGCGTGGCTGTACCTGCAGAAAAGGATGGCGCAAGGTCATTATGACAACCTGATGGAGGAGTTGTCAACCGAAGCCCCGGACCTGTACAGAAATTTTACCGGATTGACAAGGACCTCTTCAATGAAATTTTTGAACGAGTCACACCCTACATTCAGAAGAAAGTGACATTCTGGAGGAAACCCATTCAGCCAGGCCTACGTGTTGCTATCACCCTACGCTTCCTCGCTACAGGTGATTCATACAGAGTCTGCAATATTCGTTTCGGGTAGTCCACAACACCATTAGTCACATCGTACCAGAGACCTGCAGGGCCATTGTTACTGCCTTCGGGGATGAGGAACTGCAGGTGCCACAAACACCTGAAGCATGGCAGGAGGTTGCACGGGGTTTTGAGGAACAGTGGAACTTCCCACACATAATTGGAGCTATAGATGGGAAACACATTAGGCTCCGTAACCCTCCCAAGGGCAGTACGCATTACTTCAACTACAAGAAGTTGTACTCCATGGTATTACTTGCAGTTGCTAATGCTTCATACAAGTTCCTATACGTCGACGTGGGTGCCACTGGGTCAGAGTCAGACGGTGGTGTGTTTGCCCAGACCCGACTGGCAGAAATGCTGTTGCAAGAGGAAGCAAATCTTCCCCAACCGGATGCCCTGCCAGGTCAACCTAATCGATCTCCTGTGCCCTAGTTCCTAGTTGGCGATGATGCCTTTCCCCCTGAGGAATTACCTTATGGAGCCCTACCCCAAAAGAGGACTTAGCAAGGAGGAACGGATTTACAACTACAGGTTAAGTAGGGCACACAGGACGGTGGAGAACGCCTTTGGGATTCTGGCAATTAGATTCCGAGTATTCCACACTGCAATATGCTTGAAGCCTGACCATATAGAGCCATTAGAGATGTCCGCATGTGTTCTGCACAGTATGATCATAAGAAGAAATGCACGAAGACAAGAAGGAGATCAGGAGCACCCCGTCACACATGCTGTCATCCCTCCCTAATAGCTGGAGAAGTGACCCGTCCTTAGGAGCAGCCCTTCCAACCGTGACCGGCAACACTGCAACGAGGGATGCAAAGGAACAGCGTAACATGCTGAAGGAATACTTTTCATCAGCTGAAGGCTCCGTGCACTGGCTGGAGAACATGATTTAGTTACTTTCCTGCATACCTGATTGTTGTACTTACTTAAATGTCTGTTCCAGCATTTATTTTGGACTTATTTAAAATTCAATAATGTATTAAATAAGGATTATTTTGCCCTCTGTATTTGTGTACTTCTGTTTGTTTTAGTTGATTTAATAAAATATATTGCTCAAATCCATGATATATTACTCTCATCAATGCTTGGTAATCGGGAAGAGGATAGAGTGGGATATGACATTGCAAATGTATGTTTAATCAATATGAAACAAACATACATATAAATAAAAGAAAGAAGATGTAGTTATTTTGCCCTTTTTTATAATTTCTTAACATGGATTCTATTCTGATATGATAATTCTATCATTTTTGAAAGTACCTTCTCTTAACATTGTTTCTATTCTGATATGATAATTCTATCATTTTTGAAAGTACCTTCTCTTAACATTGTTTCTATTCTGATGTGATAATTCTATGTTCTTGAAAGTACCTGCTCTTAGCATTTACATTGTTAATATTCTGATATGAAAATTCTATCTTTTTGAAAGTACCTTCTCCCCGATATTTGTGACGTTTTATATGACTTGCTAATATTTGGTCTGTTGTCATTTTGCTTCTGTGCACATATGTTACATAAAGTATTTTGAACTTATTTCAAAGTCAGTAATGTATATTGAAATGTTAGTGTATTCAGGTTCATTTTGCCTTCTTTATTTGTGTACTTGTATTTTAGCTACTTCATTGAATACATGATATTTGAGCAGAGGATAGAGCTAGACATGATATTGCAAAAGATATTTATTTAATATAAAATACAAACATACATAAAAATATTATAAACATAAGAATATACAAGAAATAAGTTAATTTTGGTGTGGGTCATCATGGCCCTCGATGGCTCCGTGGAGCCATCTTTGGTGGCACGGATGTACCTCTGGATGGCACCGAGCACCTCCATCTTCAGTTGCAGACTCAGCTGCTCTGACACCTTCCCGCACTCGTCCTCGACCTTTTGAAAAAACTTTCTCCAGTAGAGGACACGGGGGTTACAAGTACTGGCTGCACATTGGTCAGCATATTGTCCCGGAGGGCCTGTGCCTTCATGAAGGCGACGTCGAACAGCTAGGAAACTTGGTTTTTCCAAGCCTTGGTACTCGCGGGCTCAGCAACCGAGAGAGGGCGAGGGCGTCGGTGTCGGGACAGGAGAAAAAACAGGAGCAGCAGGCAGGTCCAGAGCTTGGGCAGCAGCATAGGCAGCCTGTAAAAAAGAGGAGGAACATATGAAAAATGGTATAAAATGTACATTGAATGCATGGAAACTATGTAATAACGTTATATTCAGTAATAATTATGCATGGAAACACATTAAAACAGACATACCATCGGAAGTCCCAACACCTTTGGCTTTCTTTGACGCACAATGTGCGGCTTCAGGAAGTGGAAAATGTTGAGAATCCATTTCTCCCGGTCTGGCGGCCATCTGCCCGTCCCTTGGCCACTCTTCTCTGCCATGAGCCGCCCAAAATGACTCCTGAGGGACGTAAACCATGTCCTCAGTACATAGCCGCTCACAGGAGGAACAAGTGACTGGCCCTTCTCTTCGAAGGCCCTCCACACCTTGGCCTTGTCCTTGTAGGCTGTGAGGCCCT
>NC_089752.1:86877612-86915112 GCF_040412425.1 Macrobrachium rosenbergii
GGAGGAGAAGCGTTAATAAGAACACGCCTCCATTTTTTGGGTTTATTTTGTATATCTTAGTACAAAGTAGCGTGTTACCGCTCCCACAACCTGCGCTTGAATCCCCTGAGTGGTGATTCAGATTACACTCCTATTTGCACGTCACAGACACACGCACGCACACATTTTAAAACAAAAATGGGAATCAAAGCTTGAATAGTATAAGTAATGATTAAATCGGTTACGATAAATAATCAATTGTCGTTTCCGACTTGAAACATAACAGACAATGTTGCTAAAAATAAGATAAAAGTTATTCAGTTATACAGCGAACTGACAACAGATAGTCATGTGACCTCGTTCGCTCAGGCGTTGTCTCTTGTTTTGCTTTGACAGAGCTGCGTCAACAAGTGATATGAACAACACAACGTGACTCTCTCTTTTCTCTACGCTACTGCGTCCTGGTTTTATCATAGTTAAACAGATACAGATATAATACTTCATTAAACATTATTACATATATATATATATATATATATATATATATATATATATATATATATATATATATATATATATATTTTTATATATATATTTTTTATATTTTTTTTTTTTTTTTATACACCATGTACACATATACTCATGCTGCGCTCCTGCTTTCGAGTCCAAGCGATCATTGCCCGCTGAAATGAATGCTGGACGTGATGTAGGATGGGAGGGCCATGGGTGCTCGGATATTGTTAGAGAGGGAGCAAGAAGGAGAAAATCACCCAAAACTCCTCAGATATCACCCGCTGTGAATGTCAATTACTTTAAAGAATTTCCCGTGTTACCCATATCGTGTTACCCTCATCTAGCCCGTGCCTTCCATCAAATGACCAAAAACTAGATGTGTTTTATATGCCACCAGGCAGGTTATAAAGCAGTTGTATCCCGATTGGATACTTACAATTTGATGTCTCCCTCACAGTCCTATAGGGTATTCTACAAAATTTCTTATATTTCGCTACTCACAGCGAGAATAAATTACCGCTTGTTTCCCGATGGAGTAAAAATGCCATCCAGATCCCTTCCATGCCATGAGCTGCTCTTCTAGTGTACACGGTATATAAGTCATCGCTATGTCAAATAACTCATGAGCTCTAAAGGCATGTCCAGACGAGCAGGCCTAATTGGCGGGCATGCATGTCATTGGGCTCATATAACGGGCAAACCAGCAAAATGGCCGTGCCCGTGTTAATGAAATCACCAGTCAGTGCCCGGTGATCTGAGGCAAGTACTGGAGGTATGACACTGCCAGACTTACATTACAGATCAGGGCAAGGGTGGACCTAATGTTGCCACCTTGTTATGTAAGATGGGACTCACATTTAACTACTTTAATTGTTTTGCAAGAGACACTGGTTTTGATTCATTTATTCACTGAGAAAGTGCTGTTAACGACTTCATTTCTCCCATGCCTATAGAAGTATTTATCAACAGATATTCAGCTTGTATGTATACAGTCGTGATGTCACTAACGAGTACAGATGAATGCGCAGATGAATTTTCAATTAATATATACAAATTTCTCTTGACTTTATCTTTAAGCCATTCCCTCATTTTACTTTTATAGATTACCTTGATAAAATACCAATATACATGCAACTGAGAATTGTTTTCATAGCCTGTACGCTGACTATTACTGCCCTAAAATGGAAGACTGCAGTATCTGCAAAAATACAAAACTGAGAAAAATGGTATATACTGCAGTTTTCCCTTGCCTTACTACTAATTTTGAAGATACTGCAAATGGGACACCCGCCTCCCCCCCCACAAAAAAAAAAAAAATACTCGTGGAAAGCATTGACGAATCATTCTGAAACAGCAGTAACTTGTGTATTAGCGTTTCACGAGCCCAACAAGTGGCATATCTCAATTTCTAAACTTTTGCAGATACTGCCGTTTTAGGGCAGATTAGTATATGTATAAGAAGATAGATTTTAAACCGAAGAACTTTAGAAGTCAATGGTGTTAGCTGAAATCCTTACCGGTGGATCCCACCCTCACTTTTACAGTTGGTCGGTATGCCCTATTGGGATCATTTGGCTTGCTCACATTTGAAAGCGCGTTCTTGGAATGCCGTGAGCATTGCCAGCACATACTCTTTCTCTACAACAAACCTTCCGTTTCATTTATAATATTTGTCATTTATCATGACGTCAGCCAGTTCCTTTTCAGATCGCTATACGATACAAAGATCCTTCTTTATCTTTTTACTAATGTTCTTTTCCTTTTAGCCCGTTTGCCCATTTTGTTTTTCTTTCATTTTCACCACTGCTTGTTCCCAACCGAAAAAATAAGACGATATCATCTGGTTTCACATTACACTTCACGGATATTTACTTAGTCGTTAAATGTCCTTCTACTAAGTTTCCCACATAAATGAACTTTGATTAATAAACATGAGTAACCTTCGAGGGTTAACTTTCACGAGAGAAAATAAAAAACTGGGAGGCACAGTTGATGTTTTATAATCACTCAGTTGTTTCTTTTTTTATCGATATCAAGGTAGAAGGAACATAGCCGATAGTGATTCACCATGACTGACTAATCACTCGTGAAATCGCATCATTAGGATCACTATCTAGCAACGTGCTTAGGAGAAAATCTCTGAAATACTCACCCACTTCCTTTTCTCCGAGAAATTTCTTGCTATCTTTTCGTATTATCATGTTTATCATTGTTACAATAACAGCTTTATCAAGACTATTCGCGATCCACCAGTGGAAATTGCTGAAAACGTGGCTTTTACTATTTTGTCTATGTTTTTGGTTCATTTTGGTCTCAGTAGGTTAAAGATTTAAAGATGGCTTTAAGGATTAATAGAGTTTTATGTTATTTTTTTAGGTATTTGGAGAGCACTAGCAAGAAAGTTATAGGTCTGGAAGATAGATTCGGATTTCTCTCTCTCTCTCTCTCTCTCTCTCTCTCTCTCTCTCTCTCTCTCTCTCTCTCAAATACACACTTTATTATTCAAGTCTGCAAGTTAGGTCACAACTTGAACATACGAAAACTCCATAACTGAAATTCCAATCGAGCTTCTGCTCTTATGCTGAGTTGCATGCTTGTATGTTGTTTTCGGATGCATGGCTCTACCATTGCCAGGAGGAGTGTATGGAATGTGCTTACGTTCATTCTCATATACTTTCTATAATCATGTTCATAGCCATATTGTAGATCACATATACTATTGTTGCATGGCCCCCGTGAACATCTCTCCTATTTAGCCAATCTTTGCATCACATTCTCGTCTTTTTCTTCCCTTTCTTTATAAATATGCCAATTTTCATGTGCACGACAGTTTCCTTTTCTGAGCAGTACTTGCCACCATGTTTTTCGTACGGCTCTCGACAAGGTACTGGCACCGTCGGGCACGCCCGCCCATTCGTCAGCTCTGCCGCGTGGACGACACTCATGGCTAAGCCCGGCAGAATTTGCCCGCCTACCGCTCTCCCTGGCGGGCATGCCCGCTCGTCTGGACAAACCTAACCCTTTTAATTAAAACCAACGGAGTGTTTACATATAAAAAACTTGTTTCACGCTATTGTTCGCTAATCTTTCGACATTAATTGTTAATAATAGGTATACATTACCAGAGTATCGCCCAAATTTTATAAACGTGTCTTTTATATCCTTCAGGATTTTCTTTTCATTACTTTGAATCGTATTACGTCTACATGGGAACCGACAGGCGCGGAATATGAAATAATGGTGATTATACGATTACCTCGTACACTTTGCAGGCTTAGTGTTGGGTGTGATGAAGTTGCACGTACATGTCTACCTCCTCCTCAAAAAGGTCTCCACCGTTAGGAGGTCTGGAAATAGAAACAAAAACAAAACAGATGGCAAGCAAATCCCCGGGAAAAACATGGTGCAAATTAAAAAGCTTGCATTATCTGAAATATATTTATAAAGTCTAAGTGGAACACCGATGGGCATGGAATATAGAATAATATAAATACACTTACCTCAAACATTTCCTTTGTCTCCGTTATATAAATCCTGCATGCGGAATTGTTCATTCCATGTATCTTGTCTTAGTCATTCTCGACCATTGAGTCCTGCTGATCCTTTCAATCCTCTTCAGCATTTGGAAGGCCTGAAAATAAAGTACCTGGAGGAAAAAAATATTGTGCACAAGAAAAAGCTGGCATTATTATTATTATTATTATTATTATTATTATTATTATTATTATTATTATTATTATTATTATTATTATTATTGTAGCAAGTAACAAAGACCGAAAGCGGGATTTTATATATCCATCGAAGTAACGGTTAAAAAAATACTACAGGTTTGTATTGCACTTACAAAAAAAAAGGATGTGGATACTTACCGTTATACAAATCCTGCGTACGGAATTGTTGTATTGATAAGTCTACGCTATCTAGACTATCTTCCTCCATCCGGATGCAGTACTTGTTGCTTACTGCGCTATCTCCAGTGTGGATCGCTCGGTAAGTGCTTCGCCAGTTTTATTCATAATAACCGGCCCCCACCCCCGTCCCTCTCACACCCCCTTTCTCTTACTCTCTCCTTTTCAGGTGATGGCAGTCGATAAGGCTACAAGACAGGGCCCAGACACATACAAGTATACCCTTGAGTGGTTAAATTGAGTATACCTTAGTTTAACCAGACCACTGAGCTGATTAACAGCTTTCCTAGAGAGGGCTGGCCCGGAAGGATTAGATTTATTTTACGTGGCTAAGAACCAATTGGTTACCTAGCAACGGGAACTACAGCTTATTGTGGTATCCGAACCACATTATACCGAGAAATGAATTTCTATAACCAGAAATAAATTCCTCTAATTCTTCATTGACCGGCCGGAGACGCGAACTCGAGCTTAGCAGATTGCTAGCCGACAACTCTACCGACTCTCCCAACGAGGAACTACCCTTGAGTGGTAATGGAGGCATATACCGCTGACAGATGACTGATGCCTGTCTTTCTTTCCCTTGATCATATCTCGTTTGCGGTCATTTGTTCATAAGGATGCCCTTTCACAGAACCCCTCTATCAATACCCGAGCGCCCATGGCCCTCCCATCCTACGTTACGTCCAGCGTTAATTTCGGCGGTCGATCCTTTGAACTCGAAAGCTGGAGCGCAACGCGTGTGTGTGCGCGCGCGTGCATGCGTCACGTCCAGCGTTGATTCCGGCAAGCAATTGCTGTGCTTGTGTGTGTATGTGTGTGTGGTAAGTAAATGTGCATGTGGGGTGAGTGAATGTGTTTGTGTGTATGTGGTAAGTGAATGTGTGTGAGGAGAACTGATTGAGGAGTTTGAATTTTATGATTATCAAAAATTCGTTAGGCTGTCTCAGCATTCCTATTCCTTTATCGGGAGAAAGCTTATTTAAGGAAAAAACGGAGTCCATGGAGGAATTAGAAATGCTTCCCTACAAGAAAGGGCAGCTTACCAGCTTGACCATTCTGTGTTGCTTCCATTTCTATTGAATACTACTGCCTTAGTGCTAACTCATTCTTGTGCGAGATTATGAAAATATTATGAGTTTATTTACTGTCAAGATCATACACAGCCTCTAGTTCACTTGGAAAATATATATTGTATTTTTATTAATGCTCAAAAAGAAGAAAAAGCTACACATAATATAAACTTTCCCACGAAATCCAGGAAGAGCAATAAGGTTAATGAAATGGTCGACGAGAATCCCATGAATGTTGGATGGACTTTTAAAAGGGAAATCTTATGAGTATATGTCTATTCAAATACAAGTAATCTATTTCTGTTTGCAAATTTATTCCGCGTTATAACAGATCTCCTTTCAAATTTACTGGTAAGGTATATTTTTTGCTACATAGCTTCCCTTCATGGAAAGCAATTTTGAAGTACCCTGAAATGTCGTAAAAGCATTTTAAAGTCAATAGCTTAGTACTGATGAGACATATTCTTTCAGGCTCCCTGTATTTGCACGGAAGGCCTTGTAATCGTTGCTTTGATGTGACAGTCTGCAGGACTCTTGATAACTTTGTGAATAATTTTCCCGTTGCGATAGTGGCTTCCGAGAAAACCGAGACTGCTCTCACTACCGCATTCATCCTTTAATTACTGAATCAAGGGGAAGCACTTCAGCACACAGCATCAGAGGCATTCGTTACCTGTTGTAAAAGAGGATCGCCACCTCTCTCTCTCTCTCCCTCTTTCTCAAAGCGTATTGACCGTCCGTATCCACCCGTGGACCGAACTTTTATCTTGCACGCATTCTGAGGAGTTTGGTCTTAATGGACCTTTTTTTCTAAACTCGTTCTTCTAGTGATAAAAACTTTTAGTTCTCCCTCTCTGCCTTCCTTCATAAAACTTATGATATACCCTTTATCTGCAACCTGACTACATTCTTCAATTGTCTTTACAGTACCACTTTCCTCATGTTAATCGTTTTTAATATATATATATATATATATATATATATATATATATATATATATATATATATATATATATATATATAAAATATATATATTTTATATATATATATATATATATATATATATATATATATATATATATATATATATATATATATATATTTGAATTTTTATCACATCACTGTGATATTTCTATACACAAACATTAAGCTGCAAATTTCATTTAGTATCCAAATCGCTCTACGTCGGAAATGATACCGAAGGGGAATTATACTTGATTAGTGTTTCGTCATTTGGCAGGATCGAACTGCCGAACAGCGAGTACCAACTGAACGTCGTTGGCACTCGCTGTTTGGCAGTCCGATCCTATCAGGTAGAACGAATTGGATAATAAACGACATTTATGTCTATAAATATACAGTGACGTGATAAAAACCCATTCATAAATAGCTACATGTTTCAAACGCACCAGTCGGCTCTCAGGGTGGAGGTAGGTTGATGCCGACACTAAGTACAAATAACCTCGTTCGACAGTGATTTGTACAGCAGAGTCGGTATCAGATTACACCATTCTTAACAGCCGAGTGGTCTAGAGCATCCATTGAGCGTCGTTGGTGCTTGCCGTTCGGCTTTTCGATCCGGCCAGGTGACAAACCACTTACCCACTAACATTTCTTTTCATTTTATATATATATATATATATATATATATATATATATATATATATATATATATATATATATATATATATATATATATATATATATATATATATATATATATATATATATATACGGATCAAACAGCCGAACAGCAAGTACCAACGACGCTCGATGGATGCTCTAGACCACTCGGCTGTTAAGAAAGGTGTAATCTGATACCGACTCTGCTGTACAAATCACTGTCGAACGAGGTTATTTGTACTTAGTATCGGCATCAACCTACCTCCACCCTGAGAGCCGACTGGTGCGTTTGAAACATGTAGCTATTTATGAATGGGTTTTTATCACGTCACTGTATATTTATAGACATAAATGTCGTTTAACATCCAATTCGTTCTACCTGATAGGATCGGACTGCCAAACAGCGAGTGCCAACGACGTTCAGTTGGTACTCGCTGTTCGGCAGTTCGATCCTGCCAAATGACGAAACACTAATCAAGTATAATTCCCCTTCGGTATCATTTCCGACGTAGAGCGATTTGGATACTAAATGAAATTTGCAGCTTAATGTTTGTGATATAAAAATATCACAGTGATGTGATAAAATATAAATATATATATATATATATATATATATATATATATATATATATATATATATATATATATATATATGTATATATATACATATATATATATATATATATATACATACATACATACATACATACATATATACATACATACATACATACATACATACATACATATATATATATATATATATATATATATATATATATATATATATATATATATATATATATATATATATATATATAATGTGTTTGTGCGTATTAATAACCGTACATTTAGCATAGATAAAAGAATGGATCAGATGTTTGAGATGGGTTGGTAATGAGGTGGGAACAGGAGGATAAGTTTTGAAAAAACTCAGTATTTTGACAGTCCGACGAAGGAGGGAGTAAGAGATTTCTACACGTTGCTGAGCATACGGCAGCCTGTGACTAAAGTTCTAGGATGAGGAGTCCTAAATGACCAAGGGGGATTTAAATGCTCTCAAGACAGAAGCATTGCCGACAGGATAAACAAACGATGCTCTTATTACAGAAGGAATTGGAGGAAACATATATGAAGAGGGCCTTGTGAGGTGGGGAGACCTTGTTACTTCAGCTTCAGTGACAGTAGCCAGATATTACCCGCAGAGGATACAACGAATAAAGGCTTTAGCGGTAAACTGATTATGCAGCCACGTGTGAATAACGATTAAAAAGACATTTTGTGCTATATGGTTTTCAATTATCCTTTTATTATCCGGAAAAGGGGTAAATACCAAAAATGGCTACAATTGGCGCAGTTCTTCTAAAACAACCTCCAGTGAAAGTTTTCTTTTTCTTTACCTATTGCTGCAACCTGTGCCGACTGACACACAGGGAAGATTTCCATTTTGCAGTCCTTCAGAGTTTATTTACCTTTCCCTTTTTCATAATGTCTTAGTTTCCCTTTCAGTCATGTAATATTGTTGAACATTTTATAAGTGCAGTTTTATTATTAATTCACCTAACTATCTATGTATCATAGTCTTGCTAGTCATTAAGTTACCGATTATTCTCTTTACTCCACCAAGGTCAAGTCAAATGTCAAAGGAGTACGACAGGTTAAAATGTCAATTCATTCTCCACTGCCACGATAACGTTCAGTCTTTACATTCGACGATTCTGAGCCAACAGCATAGGACATTTATTTTTTCCCTCACCATTGCTGGTACATAAAACGAAACTTTGTAGCGTCTACCCATATGATATACGATATGTATGGATACATGTTCGCTTGTACATTTTTGTCAATGTTTAAATGTGTGAGGGAACGGACGAAATCAAATAAACTGTGTAGTTTGTAATGTCCGAAAGAGTTGTCAGTTCAGCCGGTGCTGAATAATGGCGCCCAGCACTGAATCCCATTCCTCGCGACCTTGCGTAAACACTGACCCCAAATTTCTGTTTAACTTTGCTGGCGTAAAAACGGCCAATTTGATTTTAACGACACGTGCTTTCCATGGCCATATTAAAACAATTGTTGTTATTGTTTAAATATTTTTTTGTTGTTATTGGATGTTAAATGAAGCAAATTACCTTATTTATTCAAAGGTTTATTGGAGGTAGTGGTGGATCAAATACAACATTTGTATTTGAACTGTATTTAAATACAATTTTAATGTATTTGTATTTGTATTCTGCATCCAGAGAAAAAAGTATTTTGAATTTGCATTTGTATTTTAGCACCCAGAAAAAAATACTTTGTATTTATATTTCGAGAATCAAAACTCTACATACAAGATGCCTTAAGTGATCCCAGTGTCAGAAACAGTGCAGTTGCAACTGTGATACAGAAGTTCTATAGTACTGCGGCTGCAATACGTCGATTTACTGTGGTAGCGCCGTTCTTTCGAAAGACTGGGCTTTCACTGCAAGCTGCCAACGCTACTAGATGGAACTCTCGACTGACAATGCTTAAGTCAGTTCTCAAAGAAACCAATGGAGTCAACTCAGCTATTCGTCTTCTAGGGTCGAACAAGACTGTAGAAGAGTTGAAAAGAATGGAAATGGCAATGCTGAAAGGAGTGATACAAGTTTTGGAACCGTTCCAAGAGGCGATGTCGCAAGTGGAAGGAAAAACATGGTTGCACCAGTTGTATTTGGTCTTAAGCACTGTCTCAAACTATTCACGGACAGTAAACCGTTCTACTGCTTTAACTTGGCAAATGAACTACAGTCATCTATCAAAAGGAGGTTGTATTCATTTCTTGTGAGGACTGATGTCATTGCCGCAGCTGTCATGGACGCCATGTTTAAGCTGGCGTGGCTACTATGTAAAGAACTGCAAAAGGAAAAGATTTTGAAGATTGTGGACCTAATTATTTCCGAATCAACTCATTTGACATTGAAGAAGAAAACAGTTTTAGAGAATGATCCTTCTGTTTCCATGAGCATCAATCAAGACGAGGCTGGCATGAGCGCAAAACAACCTCGTTTTTTTGCCTACATGCCCCCACCATCTGGGCAAATGATGGCAAGTGCATCAACAAACGACACTACAGTTGTGAAGGCAGAGCTTGGAACGTACCTAGAAAAAAGGTGTTTTGCTATTTGGTGTTAACCCACCGAGGTGCTGGCGAGATACGCGAAGCTTCAAAATTTTGAAGCACTTTGCCAAGAGTATTCTAGGGTGCTGTGCAACCTGAGCGAACAAAACTCGGCCCGGAAACCTGGGCATAATCATGATAAAATGCAATTATAAGTAAACTTGTGTGAAAAAAGTATCTCTCTTTATGTTTTTATACATAACTTCAGGCGTATTTTTATTTATATCTTCGGAATCTGGCATAGAAGTATTTGTATCTGTATTTTTAGAATCAGGAGTAAAATTATTTGGATTTGTATTTTTGGAATCCCGAACAAAAGTATTTGTATTTGTATCCGACTTATGAAAAATCATTATTTGATCCAACCCTGATTAGAAGGGTTGCAAACAACATTTTGAATGAAACACCACAGACCTATCTACATAATATTGTTGAAATGAAAGAGTAACATTTTTTCATAAGATAGATATATCGAATCTCATGCCCCCCAAAAAAGGCGATATCGAATAGACCCTTTTTTGATATGAATATTTAGAATAGCGAATTTCTGGAGTTTTGGAATTCAGTTAACTGAATATTCGTAATTAGACAATTAATGATTCCAATAGCTTTCTTTCATTTACTATTATAGTAATATATGCTAAATGTTATTAAGCTCCTCTTACAACCTGTAATGTGTTTTAGCCTTTTAGCATAAGTTTCCAGTGAAATCAAATTCATAGTTGTTACAAATCTTCTGTTTCCTTTTTACAATAATCTGTCAATTTCAGTTGGATTTATAGCGAGCAATTTAAAGTTTCTAACTTTTATGGTTCCTGAAGCTGACTTTTACTTCAGCGGCACTCCCGGAAGATTAAAATAATGTAACTCTTTCGTGTTTTTACGAAGTTTTTTTTTTTCAGTCTGCAAAACAAAAAAGGTAAGACGCTTCACCTTTACAGCCGTCCTGATCATATATGTCCTTCGCTCAAATTGTGTAAAAGATAACCGTTTGAATCATAACACTATTTCAATGATTCAGTCTCTCGTCAGTCGATTAAGTTAGGGGTAGAATAACCAAGTTTTAATTTTCGAAATAATTTTTTGAGCCAATCTAAATATTTACACTAAATTCTTGGTCTGTAAGTGCATTATAGGAAAGTGGTATCTTAGATATTCGAAAGATTTTATTATAATGTAAACATTACATGTGACAAACTATTTTCCTTAATAGCAGATATAGCAAGGTTAAAACAAAATATTCAAAGCGTGAAGCCTCTAGGAGAAGAAACATTTATTAAAACTTTCTGGTGGAAGATTTCCATATATGTGTGTGAAGCAATGTATCTTATGTTTTTTTTTGGTCTAAGTCTTAGTCTAACCCAAGTAGAGAGAATTTCATTGCTAGAATATAACTTGTAAAGTTTTTTGTAGTTCCCGTTGTTTCGCTTTTTATTAACGAGCTTGATCACAAGAAATTTCACCAAAAATCCGAAGCCCCTGATAATTGATTGCCATTTTAATTTTGTTTTCATTAACTTATCCCTTCTTCTTCAGAAAGCCCGAAAGGTAGTCGTATTGTAGAGTTGTAGACAGAATACGAAAGTTTATGACCGACAGAGTTCATAATTTGTCCTGAGAAAATTTGCTAAAACTTATTATCACAATTTTGAGTTTTGGTGTAAAGATAAAATACACAAATTATGAACATACTACTAAAATATAATTGTAGAATTTCAGATATATTTTAGATACTGATTTAAATTAACAAAGTAGCCTATACTTTGTCTTAACATTGATAATTTATACTGTTCCCGAACTGAGGTAACAAAAAGTTACAATAAGTTTAGCTCAACGACAGTTCATTTTAAAATTTCAGTGATTTGTGTGTGTGTGTGTGTGTGTTCACTGTAACATGCTACAGTGCCGTGATGCGTTCAAATAAAAATCTTCAACAGATAAATATAATACTGACATGTAAGGAAAAGTATTAACTGAGTCATAGTGATAAAACTCCGTGGCCAAAGTGATTCAAGAAATATCGCCTTCTTTTTTATCTTTAAAAGACACAATTGCCAAGTGATAGTAAGACAGTATCCATTTGCCCATCTCAGGAACGGCGAGGATTTCATAGTAATGGAGGCCTCAGCTCTGCCTTATATAGGCCTCATGAACACATTATCTGTTGCAATGGCTGTTCAGCAGAGCATAGCTAGGCTGGTATGTATTGTTTAAATAAACACTGAATAAATAGTATTGAGTTGTCTTATTTGTTATAGATTTCTATAAAGTCCTATAAGATATATGTAATCCAAACCTTGTCAGAGCTAATCAGTTGAAAACAATGTTGTGCAATATTGTGAAGTGCTCTGATCAAAATATGATTCCAGTATTAGGACTCGATCATCCAGTACATCGTGCTTCATTATCACAAACGTTATGTTATCACCTGCGACCTTTAATTTTTCTGGGGAAATGTAAGCTTTTATTACATTGATTACATTGCATGTATCATTAAAGCTTAAATTTATGCGAAATGATGACAAATTTCCATTGCTCATTTAGTTAAGGCCATGAAACTCAATAGTTACCGATAGACCACGTGAGAATAAATTATTCAAGAAATCTTATTTTTGGTGTATGGATGCAAACTTCCTTCCACTATAATTGAGGTAAGAAACGTACTGAAGAGGAACAGTTAAAGCAACATTTTGTCATGAACTGGATAAACATTATGTAGCTTTCTGATGTACTTTCTATTAGAAGACTATTGTTTTTCCGTGGCATTTAATAAATATTGAAGTTTAGCTCCTCATCCCATTTCTTTCGACTTCATTAGCTTAAGAGGTCGTGCTTCGATATCATGAGACATTTGTCTCTGTCAATGCCAACCCAAAGTCTTATATCATTTTTCTTGACTTGTTAACCGAGATGCGTGGTGGTTACTTTCGTGATGCAGGATTTTACGAACAAACGTCAGAAAAACACAGCTGAACTTTCCGTAAAGGGATAATAATTTACGGTGTATTAAAGTGTCCTAGTTCAAATGTATTAGATAACAGATGGTAAAGGGATAGACCATTGAAGTTCAATTAACTCTAATTTCAAAACTTCAAGGAGCTATCGTGTCTAAGCGCTGGTTGACCGTAATCTTTCCAGCCTTTTGATTAAAAAAAAAAAAGTTTAATCATTTATATTTATTCAGTATTTCAAATTGCGGCATCTCCTACAGTTCATACCAAAACAAAGAAATCATACGAGCGGCAAACATTTCCGTGCCTAGACTTGCTCATCCATTCTTAACATGAGCTGTGAATAATGTCATTTCCAAAGTTTGTTTAAAACGAGAAGTACCCACTAATGGCGGAACTATAATCTTAAAATCATTTGTAAAATAGCTAAGCTGGTAATGTCTTTCTTGCGCATGTTTTCCCTTTGCCAAATTTTTTACAGGTGCTTAATATTCTTGTGCTCTCTATGAGTTAATTAATGAGTACAGAATTTAGTTAGGTAACATAATCCTGTGCATAAACTCCGAGCACGAACTTGAATGTAAATAGCTATTGCCTATTCTTGTGATATATGTATGCTATCTCTATAAACTATAATCATTTAAAGGTTCTGTTTTAAATTACGATTCTAGATGCTAATTTATTTATACTGGGTGTCGCTCTTTGGTCGTTTTTATTTAAGATTTGATTATGTGTACAGTGATCATGTTTCTACATGTTTAGCCTAGATGATTTCAAGGTTTTTACCACAGATAATTTATTGTTATTTAGTGGGAAATGATTATTTCACTTTTTGATTTTTTTGCTTTTTAACGTTTGGCTTCAGTGTAGAATCTTGATCTTTTAAATGAACAGCAATTGCTTTAGTTAATCTCAGTATTGATTGTATACATTTTTACTATATTTTTATAGTTTCAGTAAAGTCATGCTGTTACAATGGATTAGATATAGTGTCAATGAAAACAGCACCCATCAAAAACAGAGAAATTGACAGAATTTAAAACCTGAGCATTTCCAGCCCATTGTCGCAAAGGTTTTCTTGAATTTCTTTTTATATATCAGCTGTAAATAGGGTAAAAGGTGCCATTTGGCATCCTCAACAAAGGGTGCCATCCTGTGTCCTGACAAACTGCATCCTCTAAGGGGGAAAGGTGTGGCGCGCGCTGCCGAGTAGTAGAGTAAAAGGTGCCATTTGGCGTCCTCAACATTTGGAATCCTCAACAAAGGGTACCATCCTGCATCCTGGCCAAACTTAGTAGGGTAAAAGGTGCCATTTGGCGTCCTCAACATTTGGCGTCCTCAACAAAGGGTGCCATCCTGCGTCCTGGCCAAACTGTGTCCTCTAATGGTAAAAGGTGTGACACGCGCCGCCGTCCCCCCACCACATATAGTATAAATATAATTAGAAGCATATCCGCAAACCTCTCTCTCTCTCTCTCTCTCTCTCTCTCTCTCTCTCTCTCTCTCTCTAAGGGATATAGTTCTTGTAAAGAAGTTACATAGGTTTGGATTGTTGTATGTATTTAGTTGTCTCGCTGTCATAAATGCTTTTATGTACTATTCTCTCTCTCTCTCTAAGGGATATACTTTGTATATCTGAACTTGCCTAATATCTAACAACTCGAATCAAATATGAGCTATCTGTTATTAATCCCACTTTATTGATAAGAGTCTGATTAGGAGGAGAGGAGATATCTGATATGAGAGACCCACTGTATGACTCATCAACAGCTGTATGACTGATAAGAGTTAAACCTCTATGATATGTAATACGGTCATTACAATGTACTGACACATTTTCAATGACTGATATGAGTTAAACCTGTTGACCTGTTGTCAAAAAGACAACGTTCACCATAGGCATCCCACTATATAACATATGAGTTTGTCAAGACGGGCATCAGTTCACGGAACGAGTAGCTATACTTCACAACATCTCGCCAGCAGAGATGGGTAATTCCAGCTGCTCCAGCAGTGGCGATGACAGCTCGAGCAGTAGTGAACAGTTGAAGCCATGGGATTTATTAATGCCATTAGTGGCAAAGACATTGCACAGGAGGAAGAGTAGTGCTAATGGTGGAAGAAGAAGAAGAAAAAGAAGAAGTGAGAGAGATCAGAAAGGATTAAACCCGAGACTCATCTCTGCAGGAGAGAACACTACTCTCAGCTCTGGTAATAATAATAATAATAATAATAATAATAATAATAATAATAATAATAATAATAATAATAATAATAATAATAATAATAATAATAATAATAATTTTATTTTTCATATTTGAAAGTTAATGTTGCAACACTAGTCTTTGTGAATATTGCCACTCTTTTTTACATATAAAATTTTCCATTTTTTAATAAAAATACACCACAGTCATTCCTATTTTGGAGCCTCTTCTAACACCCGCACTACTCCTTCACCAAGCAAAGCGAGGGTAACCTCTGTAGGAGAGAGCACAGCTACTCCCACATTTTTGACAAGTCTCCATAAAATAAAACATTGTCACCTTTTACATATAAAAAATTCTTTTTATATTTTTAAAATTCACCACAGTCATCTCTATTTCGCAGCCCTCCTCCTCCTCCACTTCAAATGCCTTCATCGTACCTCTGCCGAGTGAAGCAAGTGCGATGGAAACATCTGCAGCAAATGGTGGAAGACATTGTCGAGTAGGCGGTGCCAAACAGTGAGTGCCCCAGCAGCAGGAAGCATCATTGCTTGACAGGGAAGGAGAGGTAGGCAACCGGATTGCGAGTGCCATCACATATTTGACTGCGGTGGGAACGCACGTCGATGTGACAATGGCACTCAGACTTAACCGAATGCAACTCACCGAGGAGGTTATACGCGTTCTCAAACAATCGGAATGTAAATAGTGCCGTGCTATACTTGTGCATTGTCATCAGCAGAGAGAGAATGGCGGATGCCAGTGCCACTCGTGAAACTGGTACTTTTTACATTATTACCCTACCAGTGTTAACATTGGTGGACACTGCGCTCGATGTGATAGATGAGGCTATTGAATATGTGGCGAGCAATCTGGAAGATAGACTAAACTTGAGTGAAGGTTCAGGTTGGCGCATCACATCGTTGCGCAGTGTACAGATCATGATCTCCCGGCGAGAATGGGTGAACATAGCCAATTTTCGAGAGTATCCTGTGGGAGTTATGGGTGGTGGACAAATTGTTAACATAAATTCGGGGTACAACTGCGTCATTACAGAGTTAGAAGCATACAGCATACTCGAGGGAAATGATGATCCTAACCGCAACCTCACCGGAGATGTGAAAAGATGAATAAACTTGAAACCCTTCACCATTAAACACACGCCTTACATACCTATGAACAGTGATACCTTCAAAATGTTAGAGAAGGATAACAACCTTAATATTTATGTATATAAATTGAGTGAAGTGGTCATGGAAAAGGGACAGAAAAAACATTGGACAGTGCATCTCGCTAGAAAGGGGGGCAATAAATCATGTCCTCGACTAGTTCCTCTACTGTTGAACACTGATGACCATGTCACCCTCACCAAGGATTCGCCAACCTTCGTCGATCCTTTCCATCATTTGAAATCAGGTAGGCGTGACCATGCAGAGGGCTTGTGTTACAATTGCCTCACCCTCTTCAAAACTCCAGCCATTCGCGGTGCTCACACCCAAAGTTTTACAACTCAAACCACCGTTCTATACCCCGAACCTGGCCAGTTTAAACAGTTCACCAAAGTGAAAGTGCTGAATTAAAGCTCACACATAGCCTTCTTAGATTTTGAGGCGTACAACAGACAGCCGGAAGAAGATGAAAGCCCGAGAATTGTTTTGAAGCAGAAAGCACATGCCTATTGCTATTGCTACGTCATCGTCGATGGCAGAAGCAGTGAATACTGCGTACACCGAGTAGGTGTAGGTGAACAGTGTGTCGACGATTTTCTCGATAAAATTGCGAGAGACTGGGCCAGGTTATGTGAGAGGAAATTAAATGTGAAACAAGTTGAAAGATCCCTGCCCGTTTTAGTGCATAATTTATCATATGATGCCGCCCTCATCTTGAAAGAAGCGTCCGCCAATCACAACTTTGAAATTTTGAAACGCGATGGTGGTACATTTTATGCACTGAAAACGGGTAACATCCGATTGATGGACAGTTTGAACATGATAAGAGGATCGCTTTCCATCTCACTTCGAGCCATATTAAACAGAAGGGGTCACTGGAAATCACACGTCGGATGTTATCCAAATATCCTGACAAGTGCACCGAACTGGTTTTAAGTACGGGTAAACAGTATTACCCCTATGATTATGTCACAGGTTTCAGTGTGTTGAAAAAACCGGGTGTCCCTCTTAAAGTGCATTTCAATTCCTCACTGACAGGGGAAAGCATACCCGACGAAGGATACGAGCACGTCTGCAAAGTGTGGAAGGCTGCAAAGTGTACTAACCTACTTGATTACACCATTTTATATTTGGTCATGGATGTGGGATTATTGAGTGATGTTTACTCAGCTTGGAGGAATGCCGCTTACGCGCAATTTGGATTAGACCCAATCTATTATTTAACCTCTACCTCTCTCTCTCTAGATGCATTTCTTCACTCTTCGCGAACGCGCCTCCCCCTAATTTCTGACGGGGAAACTTACCAGTTGATTTCCAACAACATTAGAGGCAGTTTCTGCAGTCTAGTCCAAAGACACGCCAATCCCGAGTTAAATCCTAATTTTAAAATGGGTGACAAACAATCATATATATTATATGTCGATTTCACTAGTCTTCATCCCACAGTCATGAGCAGATATAAAATGCTTCTGGATGAAGTAACGGAGCTCTCCCCCGCCGAACTTGAGAGTTTTATTGCCAGCGATATCATGAGCATCAATTTGCAGGGAGAATACAGTTACCTCATCCTCCTCGATACCAAGAAGGTTAGAGACGATGTCGCCCTCCAGACTGATGACTTCCCTCTGGCTCTGCACCATATGAACGTGACTTTCCAACACCTCTCCCCATACACTAAAAGTCTATTGGAAAAATTCAATGTGAAGCTGTCTAAGAAGAATGTCAAACTGGTGGGTACACATTTGCCAATGTGCAACCATCTGATCTGTCTTCCTCTTTTACAAACGCTGATAAGACTCGGGTTGGAAGTGGAGAGGATAAGGAAAGTTTACAAGTTCAAGCAGGGATATTATTTGAGGGAATACATCACTGAGAATGCAGAGAGGAGAGCGAAAGAAACGGACCCCAACAAGAGGAACACCATCAAAATCTTGATGAATGGTCTTTTTGTGTAACCATTAAAAACCCTTTAAACTATTCCACCAGGACTGTTGTTACCACCAACGAAACCTCGCTGCTTAGAAATGTGTCTAAGCACACGTACAAACCTTTTGAGAGGTTGGAGGAATATCGGTACATGTGAATCACTGCAAGGAGACTGTCACAGCTGAATCCCCGATCTATATTGGATTCAGCATGCTGGATCTGGCAAAGGACATGATGTACAAGTTCTGCTACGACATTCTTCAAAAACTGTATGGCGAGAGAGTTAAGCTTCTGTACACTGACACTGATAGTTTGATCTTCTCCCTAGAAATGGACGATCTCACACGTGAATTGAAGGATGTGCTCAAACCCCATTTGGATTTGAGTAACTTCCCTAAAACTCACATAGCGTATGACAGTTCGCGCCAGGAAAACTCGGACTTGTTAAAGTCAAACAGTGAGCTGAACTCATCAGAGAATTCATCGATGTTAAACCTAAAGTGTATTCTTACGAAACACAAAACAGTCGGAGGAATATCGGTACATGTGCAATACTTAAAGGGGATTCAAAGTTGCAGGCAAAAAACCATTAGTCATAGTCAATACCTGGATGTAATAAAATATAATGAGATTACGCACACTACAGTGCACAATTTGCAGATGATGCAGGGAACAATGTGTTACACCCAGCAGAGAAAGGTAGCTCTGTGTCCTTTAGAGGACAAGAGATATTACCTCTCTCCATTTAAATCTTTAACTTACGGACATCCACAGATTGCAGCGAGGGAGTCAGAGGAAGCCATTAGCGAAGATGATGACACATTACCTCGAGCACCATTGCCGCTCTTCCCTCCACCTATGCCAAGTACATCCAGAATTCCTGATGTACAACCTTTTACTCCAGCGATTCAGTACCCCCGGATAAAAGGTTGTTCTAAAAGACAGAGAGTGGACAGCAAATTGGGGGATGAGAATGAGCAACAGCAGCAACAGCAGCAGCAGCTGTTGCAACCTGCATGGGCTAAGCTGATGCCCTTCCCATCTGCCAAGAAAAGACGCCTGAGCTTGAGCAGACACGTATGTGAAGAATGTACAGTTTTTCAATCAATGTAAATAAATACCATAGTAAGAGTATACACGTCACTCACTCAGTCTAAATGCCTTGTTTGTATATATTAGTAATTTTCAAATAATGTAAATATGTTTTATAGTCAGAGTATTTGCATTCACTTGCTCTGTGAATAAAAAAAAATGCTCTTTGTATATAACACCACCAGCTAAAAATATGCAGTGTAAATGCCTTGTTTGTATATATATATATATATATATATATATATATATATATATATATATATATATATATATATATATATATATATATATATATATATATATATATATATTTTTATATATATATTTATATAAAATAAGAAATATATATATATTGACGATATATATGTGATATATATATATAATATATATATATCCCCATATATATATAAACTATATAAATATATATAAACAGACCATACCCCACCTATCCACACCTATATGTCATGGAGGCGGAGTATATTAACATATATATATATATATAATCCTATTTTCATATATCTCTATATAAAGTTTAAACAATTTACAAATATATTAAAGGATATATATATGATATATATTATATTTCTTTATGAAGCTAGATTCATATATGCATTATTATATACAATCCTTTTGCCCCTTCCCATTGATAGCATGATTGTTCTCATAACATGTACAAATGTATGTTCCCTGTGTGTGTCTCACACATATTCTTATGTTGTTCAATAGTGCTTTCCCATTTGGCTAATAATTGTCACAAGACTAATATATGTTTATTGTCTGGGGAGTTCTTGATAAGTATTTTTGTATTGTTGTATTGTTCTTAAATGCGATTAACAATTAAAATTCTTAAGAAGATGATAATATCTTTCATATACTATTATTATAAAAAAAAATTTTTTGTGTTGTAAGGTTCTTTCTGGTTTTGATACATAGTCTTTTTGCCGCTAAATATACATATACTATATATATTTCAATTTTTATATATAATATATCTATATATATATATATTCATATATACCCGTATATCTTAAAAACATAGATGAAAACACTGACTTTTAACCATTGCTTTGTCAGAATAGAAATGCACATATATTTTTTTCTATACACACTATATTTAAACCCACTACTATTTCTTCGTATGAGGACATCCAGAAACATAAGCACCCATCATTTTCATTTCCATCGTGAATTTAATTGATGGTACTAATTGATTTAACTTAGCAAAAAGATTTTTACATCTTGGTTCCCTGGCCATACATAAATTATATCGTCAACATACCTAAACCATGTTACATTACGTGGGATATGTTGTTTAATATCTCTTTCAAAAATTCCATATATAAGTTACTTAACACTGGGGATAGAGGGTTTCCATTGCCATACAAAATTTTGTGAGTAAAATTTACCATTAAATTCAAATTTACAATCTTTTACACATAATTTAATCAGTTCAATTAAAGTACTTTTTAGAAAATGGGATATCCAGCTGTGTGTTCTCTAACAATTCAGATAAAAACGAATTGAAAAAGAATTGAACAACATAAGAAATGTGTGAGATATGCACAAGGAACAGTATATATTTGTACATGTTATAGAACAATCATGCTATCAACTATTGTATATTCTATAATGCATGGAAAGGAAAGTCATTGAATCTAGCTTCATAAAAGAAAGTTACAACCATGATATAATATCAGTCATATGTATAAACTTGATCCTTTAATATCAAAAGAAATTTGTAAATTGTTTAAACTTTAAAGGTAGGCAGTAGAGATATATGAAAATAGGATTATCATATTTGTAAACCCAGTACGAGGGTAGTAATGTTAATGAGTTTCCAAACTCTAATGACACCTGTCAGGTATGGATCTGAGGTGGGGTGGTCTGTTTATCAGCAATGTCCCCTGAGAGTCTATTGTGATTTTAGCCAAATGATTTTATTCCTACACACCGACCTGAGTCTGGAGCAGGTTGTGTATGTTCGTCAGCATCAGTAGTATATATATTTGTGACTTCACAAATGTATCAGTCCTGTCAATGGCTTGATAAAGTCAAAACCGGTCAGGACCTGCACAGCTTTCTTATTTTTTCACCTGTAAATGTGTGATACATATATATATATATAAATATATATATATATATATATATATATATATATATATATATATATGTATATATATATATATATATATATATATATATATATATATATATATATATATATATATATATATATATATATATTCAAATATTATATTTATATCATATATATATATATATATGTAATAAATATATATATATATATATATATATATATATATACAAAATATATATACATGTGTGTGTGTGTGTGTGTATGTGTGTATGTCAATAAAAACATTATTTATTAAAATTCATTTTCTCTGCAACCTCCATTTTTCTCTACAACCTTCACCTTAATACTCGTATATATAACAACATGCAGATCATCGCATCCTTTCAGTGCACCTTGAACTTTAAACATGGAAACTGGTCATTTCCAAGGAAAAATCTTAAACCTTTTCATTGTTCCTGCGCGGATTATCATAGCGGGTTTCAGCAATAGTGGCAAATCTGTGTTGTGTCAAAACATAATAGAAATGTATGAGGCTAACTTTCACTATATTTTATACTGCGGGGTGAGTGAACACCCTCTGGAAAGTCATCACACCATAAGCACCAAATTAAAAGTATCCAAAGAGATACTGAACCCTTTCAATTACAAAGAAAGAGGAGTGGAGGGTGATAGTAAAGGACTGTTATTTGTACTTGATGATTGTTTTCTCGAAGCTAGCGACAATAAATTCGTGACCCAAGCATTCACTGTCGGACGACATTCGAATATATCGGTGATCTTCATAACCCAGAACAAGTTCTATCTCGGGTAAATTCAGTAGGAGCATCAGTCTCAATTGCTCCCATTACATCCTCATGAAGAATCATGACATTGGTCAAATAGAAACTTTGGGTAGGCAATTGTTCGGTCGGCAGAGAGGTGTGGAGTTTTCTGAAATATACAAAAAAAGCTTAACGCATAACCGATACAGTTATCTATTAGTAGACTTTGCACCGTCAACCCCTGAATTGTTGCAGCTCAGAACAAATATTCTCGGAGAGACCGAATATCAAATCACGTGCAAATATGACTGAAGAATGCTTAGGGATTTATATGGTAATGTGACAACCATCATGTTTCAGCGGTGTGAATGCACTACTCAAAGCAGCGAGGATGGTAGACAAAAACGTGACTAGAGCGAACGTCGTTAATTTTTTAAAGAGTCAACCTTCATATACCTTGCATAAGAGCACACGCAAACGTTTCCTTAGAAGGAAAATCATATCAACTAAACCTCGAGCAGCAGCCAGCACGGATTTGGCGGACATGTCGAAACTGGCTCGACACAATGAAGGTTATAAATATCTCCTAATTTTCATTGATCAATTTTTGAGGTTTTTACGCATTCTCCCCTTGATAAAGAGGGATGGTCTTACTGTGTGCAATGCGCTAAAAACGATTATAGAATCTACAGATTTTTCAGGTCTGTCTCACCTGAACAGTGATGAAGGTAGGGAATTTATTAACCAGCATGTAAGGAAATATCTGAAAAGTAAAAATGTATTGTTATATAGCGTCTATTCACGGGAAATTAAAGCTTCTATAGCTGAAAGGGTGATAAGAACTATTAAAAACCGCATATACAGATATCTCACACACAACAACACGTTGAAATATATCGACGTTCTGCGAGACATAGTTAACAGTTATAACAACTCACCGCACAAGAGTTTGGGGCAGGGGCGCATGCCCGAGGAGGTGCACGCTATGAGAAGCAAAGCGGACATTAAAAATCAATTCTCGAGAATGTATAAAAACGCTTTTCCCACAACGAATCGCGTCACTTCATCCTTGAACGTTGGAGACACCGTATGTATAGCTGACGAAAACCGGAACGCGGTTTTCAGGAGGGGGTATACTGTTCAAAACACTCTAGAAATTTTTAAAATCAAGAAGCTCGTCACTCTGCAAAATCCCACAGTTTACATCTTAGAAGATTTAGCGGGAGAAGAAATAAAAGGCACATTCTACAGAGAAGAATTAATACATACCAAATTACCTGAAATCTATGAAATCACCATCTTACACAGGAGGAGGAGAGGCAGCAAAACGAAGTATTATGTCAATTGGAAGGGTTATCCTGCACAATTTAATTCGTGGGCTGACGAATCGCAAATTGTGCGGACATGAGTTGTAAAAGGCGGTTTTAACACGTAAAAACAAAGATTTTATTTTATTCATCTCTCGTTTATCCCCCTCCGAGAGGAGCAGAGTAATTCCAACATTAAGCAAAGCATTTATCGCCACCATATCTGAGATTTTCAGAAATTTTCTTCGTGGTAATCTGACCAGAGAAAAAACATTTATTAAAAAACTCGGAAGGTGTAAAAGAGAGATCCATCAAATATCCTTGAAATCGACATCATTAACGAAGAAGAAGAACATGTTGAAGAGTCACAAAGGCTGCGCCATTCTGTCCGTATTACTTCCTTTAACGGCTAGTTTGATAGGCAGTCTTTTTTAAAATAGGGAAAAAAATAAAATAAAACAAAATGAAGGAATTCTACATTGTACCAGCTATCACATATGAGAAGTTAACAAAAGGTTGGGAAACATGCGTCAACAGCAATAATAATAATAACCACAGTAATAACATTAACATCAGTGCTGACGGCGAAGATGGCACTGGAGGAGGAGGAGGGTGGGTTAATGCGGGGGCAGGTGTTGCACCCATTCCTCTTAACGTGCAGAGAAATGTGAATTTTCCAGCAAATGCCAAAACAGTTACACCTCCACCTCCTATACCTCCTGTCGAGGACGATCGTGTGAAGAAGGGAGAACAGCTAATTTTAAATGTGCTCAACCGCGGAGTTACCCACAAAAGAGTTAATCCTGACCTGACTGGTATTATTCCTATATTATTCAAAGATCATCAAATACCATATGTGACAGCCTTAGTTAACCACTTGCAAAATTCAGGTGCGATTGAATGGAATGAAGAAGGGGACTTGTCCCACCTGCTTATGGGATATAACATTTTAGATGTGGCAAGAGAATTTCAAGCGAATAAGAAGACGGATGATAACAACGTACCCAGTTATAACTATATAATTGAACAGGGTGGTATTAGAGATCAGATGGTGAGAAACACAGCTATAAAAAAACAGATAGAAGCGTGGCTCAATTCACCTAGGAAAGGAGGGGGAGGAGGAGGAGGAGGAGGAGGAGAGGAGAATAATGAAAAACAAGGTGGCGAAGAAAAAGGTGAACGTGTGGCAACCATATTGATGAGTCAAGAAATTAACGTGTTCAATCCCGCCGCACAGGCGATAAACTTTTCCATGAGTGAGTGACTGTTCTGACGCACATCACAAATTATCTGCGGCAAATCCTTCCCTTATCGCGAGGTTTAAAACCCGTTCAATCATGTTCGATCATGGGGGTGGGCTCGGAGATAAACCTGTTCAATCAAGAGGGTGGGGCGGGGCCTAGTGTGATGAATCACGGAGGGGAAGACGAAGGGGTGTGGAAAACTGAGGGAGTTTATGCAGGCATTAGTATTCCAGCTCATGTAGCATTAACGTGTACACTCTTCCAATTTTCACAGTTCAGAGGTGGCTTCATCACCTTGCAAGTTGGTTTTCAGGAGATTATCCGAGACCAAGTTTAAGAAGAAGGAGTGTTGCCTGGTTATAGCTACTAACTGTGTAATGTGCCGGAATTATGGTATTGCTCAAGATATTGTCAGGGTTTACCCATATGCCGACATTGCAGGTCTCCATTACAACAGAGCTGGGACGAGTTACGCTGCATTCTGCTACGGCGGGATAGAAAGTACCGCTGTTTTGAGAGTGCCTAAGGGAGAGAATACACTCGATGTGGAAGAACCCGACCTACCCGTCATTGCTACATTGTTAACCCAATATGGAATTGGCGCTTCTGTGGAAGAGAACGAATTCGCCAAAATGAGTATAATGTATTCCAAGGATGAAGACCATGCAGAAAGGTTGCGAAACGACACAAGAGAAATGAGATACAATCACTTCTACGCATCATTGAAGAGTTTGAAATCGCAGGTAATGAAAGTGTCGCGTGAAGATGTGAAATATATTCTATTTGGTGTGGGGATAGGACTAAGTGGTCGTGTGAACTGTGATTGGTTAAACCATTACCTGCCTGCAATTGTCTCCTTTGGTGAGGAGATGAAACGACACGGAAAAGTCACTTGCATAGCTATCACGGAAATGGTTTTATCACGCCTTGAGGAGAGGTGTGCGGACGATGTGAAGTTGAAAGACGCATCATCCAAATTGAAATGTTTAGAAATAATGGACGTGGAGAAATTATGTTTGGGGGTTGAACAAAACATGGAAGTCTCTTCCAAACTAAAACGTCTGGAAATTGTGAACGCGGAGAAATTAAACTTTGGCGTTCAACGTGGCAGGCTGTGTGACACACCACTTTAAAGATGATTACCAAAGTGTAATTTAATATGTGTATTTTAATATATGTATGTCTGTATGTATGTATGTTCCAAACAATTTGTATAATAAAACAGTTTTTTTTTTTATTTTATACATAATTTTTTTATTCATCCATTCTATGTTGAGAGGTATATTTATGTATGCAATCGTGTGTATTACCAGCATTGCACATTCAACATGTGTAGCGATTACATTGTATATGTGAATAGCTGGTTGTGTATGGATTTATTTCCTGAAAACCAGCCCTGTAAATTTACAAACAAATTGTTCACTCCCATAACTCTATCAAAAGAGGTGGAATATGAAATGGGTGTTATAGGGGTTACACTCCCAAATGAATACTACGCTGTCACACCTGAAGATAGAGATTTCACAATTCATTTTAAAGCAACCTTAAATCAGGGTTTGGAACCTCGCTCGTATGGTTTCACATATGTTCCTGCCGTCGAATTATTAGCTGGAGATATGAATAGATTGACCAGAGCACTCAATACGGGCGTTACAGAACAGTTGGAAACATTTTACGGTGCATACATTCGATGTGTTATGCGAAGGGAAGGATTATTTTCATGGAACGATGATTTGAAGCGGATGAGTCTCACATACGTGAAAGTATACCCTTTACAAAAGCAAAATCCGAAGGCAAAATAATTTCCCTTAACCGAATTCCCATACAACACAAAAACTACAACGTTAAGTCCCTTTACTCTACAATTAATCCCCAAAACCCAAGGAAAGTATTAATCAGAACCATCATTAAATCCCAGGTTAATCAAACCCACAATCAAATTCAAAGTTCCCAAAACCCACAATTCAATCAAAAGCTTACAAAACCCACCATAAAATTTAAAAAATTAATTAAACCCTCAATAAAATTCAAAATTTCGTAAACCCAAAACTAAATTTATTATTAAGTAATCCTTAAATAAATTCCCAATGAACTAAACCCATCAACAAACTAAATTCCAAAGAATAATTTCAAAATTAGCTAACCCTCGCAATTAAATACCCAAGTCCCAAGGAAAAAAACAAACACAAGTACTGTTTACGTGCACAGCTGATTTCCCTTTAGTCAGTCAAAGGGGTCAAGTTCACTCCTTCCAGGACAAGCTACAAAAGAACGCAAAAGAAAAATGGGAATCGCCTCTCAAGCACACACAGAGAGAGAGAGAGAGAGAGAGAGAGAGAGACAGACAGACAGACAGACAGAGAAATTCGTCTCCCACTCTCTACGAGCAACAACTCCCCCTCCCTACTACCCCCTCAATCCTTATCCCAGGCCTAATGACGCCTATAGAAAAAGTGCTTGGCACCAAACCCTCAGAGACTCTGTTTCCAAAGGCAAAAACTGCTGGATGCACACTTCCTCCTTTGTCCAAGCAGAAAATGCAATTCAAGCAAATGCAACCTCTGTACACATACACATGTACAGTATACATTTACGTACATGCACATATGCACCAAAATAACGCACATGCACGTGTGTAGTTATAAAAGTAAGAGAAAAAAAAAAAAAAAATACTAAAATGCATACACACTTGTGTAAAAGGTTTGCACCCGTAATTCACAAATATCAAACAAAATACTATCAAATTATAAAAGTTCCCAAAATAATACAAGATATTGCCCTTAATACACCTAAATGCCGATGCGAACAGCCGATTGTTATACAAAAAAAAAAAAAGACACAAGACATGAGACACACACACAACGCTTCACACAGGCGTGGCAGAGAAGTCAAGATGCTCCGCCCAAACTCGTGATGCAATTACTACGTCACCGCAGTGATGACGTAACACAACCGTCGCAACCGAACATCAGCTACAACACAATGAAAAAAAAAAACACACAATTGTCCCTATCATCCATTATTACACAACGAAAAGGACAATTTCGCATTAAAGTAACAACCAAAAAGAAAATCATAACACTTACATTACGTATGTCTCTGTAGCAGTGCGCGAATTCTCTCACCAAGGAACGAGAGAGAGAGGAAAAGTAATACTCGTGCGTCTTCAGGTGTTTTAACACGCACAAGCAGGTCAATATGCCACAATTACTTCTCATTATACCCGTCGATATATCCCTAAACACTGCCCTATTCATCCCTTGCTGACAACTCTTGCACATTATTAAACACACACAAAGTACTCTTCAGGAAATACTAACTTGCGAGACGCTCACCTCACAGCAACGTCTAACACTGCTGACCGCCACAATATCCTATTCTGAGATGCCAACACTAAATTATGTCTCTTTGGAAGCATATACATACCTAAGTATCCCATTTTCTAACTATCTAACCCATTCTAACTCCTCTAACTACTTTAAACCGCTGCCGCCAAACTGTTATAGGCCCGATTTTCGAGGCATATATTTTATTTAATTCTGTTTTAAGAGCAGAAGTTGCTATCTCGCTTTTCCCGAGATGTGTATGGTAGCAAAGCCGACTTGCTGTGTCATCTGATCTGTCATCTTCACATCATTAGTTATTCATTGCCCTAACTAGATTCTAAGGTCTACTGGAATGAGATACTAGGTTACAAAACAAAAAACTTTATTGACGAAAAAATAACGAAATTAACTTCAAATAAGCTACGAAAGAATGAAATCGAATGATTCAACATAACTATGAAAATCTTCTGATTAAGGTCGAAAACATGGACACCCAATTATTTAAGGAAATACAGAAATAATTCATCTGTAACACAAATCATGAAAGGTCACTTAGTACATGATGAAGGTCATGTCATATATGATTCAATGTCACACCACTCTCGTCCTTGAAGAGGAACGTAGAGAAAAACCAGAAAGGAAGGAATATGTGTAAGAGACAAGCGTTATATTAAAAACCAGAAAATGTAAAAAATGCAGAAAGACAAGATTTCACAGCAACAGGGATGAAGTCTTTCTAAAGAGTCTGTAAGAAAAATCTAAAATGTTTTATGAGTTGTACTCACTTCACGAAAGTCCTCTGGAACACAGACTCCATCTGTGTGCTTCCCTTTGGCACAGTTCACATGTTAATTCTACTCAGAACTGACTATGTTGCCCACTCATTCTATGAAACACTCCCATTATATGAGATTTGCAAGGCACATATGAACACACTTTCGTGACATCGCTCGAGTTCAATGTACGACAAGACACACCTTCTATAAAACAAGGCGTCACAAGGTACTTGGTCACACAAGTTCCTAGACACTCAATCAGATAACCAAAACTATTATTATTAGCAGTAACATATATTAACAATCTACTCAGACCTTGAAAACACTGCATCAAAATGCAACAGCCACCACAATAATATCCCATCACTCAAAAGCAAAGTACGGGTTCATCCCCTTACAAGAAAACCCCATTCCACATTTCCTTCGCTTCCAGCTTCCTCTTGCATCACTGTCTCCGGAATAACAACATCTCTCCGATACACTATTTTTTTTCTGTGTTGTCAACAACGATCCCACTTCACCACTGTCGTCGTAAGGGGAGGAAACCATTAAAACACTCATCTGCCAAACCCACTTTCATTTGGCGTCGTCATCGAACCGCAAGAGAGGTAAAAAGAATTAGGGAAAAAATAGAGGTTGGCAACAAAGGTCAGCACCACCGCGACCCGTGACCCTTGACCCAGGGACAGCTTCTATGGCGCAGGCGCAACGGCCTTACTTTTTTTTTTTTTAACGCAGGATGTAAGATTCGTTATTAATTCCTTTAATGTAGTTTTTTTAAAGGATCACGCGAAGTCGGATGAAGGCGAAGCAAGCAATGTTATCGCGATCTATCTATCTATCTATCTATCTATCTATCTATCTATTCTATCTATATATATATATATATATATATATATATATATATATATATATATATATATATATATATATATACATACATACATACATACATACATACATACATACAAACATAAACATAAACCCTACGAAAAGCAAAGCTCAAGCATTTCTCAACCCTCCCCAACCCCAATCCCACTTCTGGGACCCAAACAAACCCTTACGCTCTCAACCTTAGGGTCCACTTCAAAACCCTCTGCAAAATCCGAGACGAACTTTGCCTGGGGAGAGGGGGTGTGGAATACAATGTCATTCGAAGACGTAATGCGCATCTCGATATTTTAATATGCTGTGATTAAGGGAATGATCGGGGTGCCACTACCAGATGTTTGGCCCATTAGGGTCAATTAAGGGACGCTGGAGGGGCGCGACGTCCCTCGAGGAGCGACTGGATGCCCGAGGGATGGAAGAGGAATAGGAAGAGGGAGGGGAAAAAAGGAGTAGGAAGGTGGATGGAAAAGGAGAAGGAAGAGATATGAAAAGGAGTAGGAAGATGGATGGAAAATGGGTATTAAAAGGGAGGAAAAAGGGATAGGAAAAGGGAGGTAAAAGGGATAAAACAAGGGAGGAAAAAGGAATAGGAAGAGGGAAGGAAAAGGAGAAGGAAAAGGGAGGAAAAGGAATAGAAAAAGGGAGGAAATAGAATAGGAAAAGGGAGGAAAAAGGGATAGGAAAAGGATGGAAAAGCAATAGGAAAAGGGAGGAAAAAGTAGTAGGACAAAGAAAAAGGAATAAGAAAAGGGCAGAAAAAGGAATAAGAAAACGGAAGATAAAGGAATAAGAAAGAGAGGAAAAAGTATTAGGAAAAGGGAGGAAAAAGGAATAGGGAAAGGGATGAAAAAGTAATAGGAAGATGGAGGAAAAATTAATAGGAAAAGGAAGGAAGATAGGAGGAGGAGGAGGAGGAGGAAGTAGAAGATGTAGAAGTGAAGAAACATTACGTATCTAAAGGGTCCACAAAGGTGGAGGGAAAAGGTGAGAGGAATAGATGGAAGAATGGAAGTAGGGAGGAATAGAGAAAGGAATGGGAAAAGGGAGGAATAGAGAAAGGAATGGGAAAAGGGAGGAATAGAGAAAGGAATGGGAATAGGGAGGAATAGATGGAGGAATGGGAGTAGGGAGGAATAGAGAAAGAAATGGGAAAAGGGAGGAATAGAGAAAGGAATGGGAATAGGGAGGAATAGATGGAGGAATGGGAGTAGGGAGGAATAGATGGAGGAAGGGGAGTAGGGAGGAGCAGGACGGAGGAAGAAGGGTACACGGAGGAAGAGATGAAAAGGACAAGAGGTGGAGGAGAATAAAATGAAGAAAAGAGAAGAAGTCAAACAAAGAGATTAGAGGAGAGGATAAGGACAGAGGAACTCTTCGTCACCACAATAAATCTAGTATCAAAAGGGGATAATTGCACACAATAAATAAAAAAAGCAAATAAACGAAGATTAAACAAAAAGAGCGAGAGGAACGAAAAACAAAATATATCAAACATGCGAGGAAGGAAAAGAGGAAAAGAGATTTTTGCCCCGGCAGAAATGAAAAGGGGGTTTGGTCGCTAAGCAACAAATTCAATAACTGGAAACTCGTTCCTTTGTTTTAATCTGACAAGACAAAAAAAAAAAAAAAAAAAAGAAAAAAGAGACTACGTCACGGCGATTGAATTGACCGGAGGAGAAAAAAGGCGACGGACTTTTATTTATATTAAAAAAAAATATATGAAACTGCCTAAAAAAAAAATACTCTCCCGAAACTTGAAGGTTTGACTGGAAAAGCAAGCGCAGGATATCAAACGGACGTTTGGCAATATATTACTTAAAATAAATGAAAGCAAACCAATAATACATACACACTTCCCCATGTACATTGAGTAGAACAGAATTTAGGTCGATGGCCGAGAGCTGGGACCTACGAGGTTATTCAGCGCTGAAACGGAAATTGTGAGTAGAAAGGTTTGAAAGGTGTAACAGGAGGAAAACCTCGCAGTTACATTATGAATCAATAGTTAGGAGAGGGTGGAAAGTAAGATGGGAGAAAGATAATATGAAGGAAGGTACAGTAAAAGGAATGAAAGGGGTTGCAGCTAGGGGCCTTAGGGACGCTGAAAACAACCCTCAGTAATGCTTACAGTGCGGCGCGTGAGGTGCACTGACGGCACTAACCACCCCTTACGAAGTCCTCCCTCTGCCTCCACAATCAACGGTTAGTCCTTATTCATATTTTTAGCTGTGTTTGTTTTATTGTAACTTATGTTGTGCATTTTAATATTTGTCGCTTAATTTTATTGTACTAATTAGGTATCATGACTTTGTAGCTTGACAATGGTTCCTGCTGGTTGGCTTCGAAACGTTGAAACTCAATAAATATGACTTACTTGACCTGTTGGTGTGCTTCCCCTGCCTTCACTGCACTGCATTGCAGAGATAAACCTATACACACACATGCACACAACATACGTACAAAGAACATTGAACTGTATAGTGATTACGTAAGCAAGTCAAAAGAGACGATAATATGACTCGGCGTATTTACGAACTGACAAACCAGGAACCCAATGTCAGTGATAAATGCCAGACGGCTAAATGTGTACAAAACCGAACATCGGATTCTCTGCTACGTGAAACTCTGAAAGGTGAGACATCGAGAAGTTGCAACGTGATCTTACAGCATCACAGTAAGGGATAAGAGGAATCTCTCTCTCTCTCTCTCTCTCTCTCTCTCTCTCTCTCTCTCTCTCAAATAAACCATTTTAGAAGTAATGTGGTGGCCATAGTTGCTTTGATGTTAGTTATAGTATTAAAGATCTCCTCTCTCTCTCTCTCTTTTCTCTCTCTCTCTCTCTCTCTCTCTCTCTCTCTCAGATAAACCATTTTAGTAGCAATGTGGTGACCAAAGTTGCTGTGATGTTAGTTTATAGCATTAAAGCTCTCTCTCTCTCTCTCTCTCTCTCTCTCTCTCTCTCTCTCTCTCTCTCTCTCTCTGATGATATCAAGACAAAATTCCACAGAGAAAAGTCTCTTACCAGAATAGGAAATGTCTTCTAAAACCTTAAATGTTTTACTGGCATAAAAACATTTGCATAATTTATAAAATAACTATAGTACTCCCAAGTTAACTGCTTCCTTACTAGATCAGATAGATTATCATTATTAATATTTATTAACTTTTTCATTGATAGTGCAGCGTTCTAAAGAAAGATATAAGATTAACCTTTCAAGTAGGAGAGCTTTAAAAAACGTCTCTTCTTTAATAAACATATTTGAGGATTAACTTTAATAATGAAAAATAAACAACTGGGCTGTGCTTATGTACACGATTATTTGTCAAGAATCTCAACAAGAAGTCTTGTTGAAATTCAAGTCCAGTTTAAGATAAAAGTCTTAAAATAAAAATAGCTATAAACATTTCTGTTTCCTAGCGTGCGAAAGAATCTATTTACTGAAAGTTAAAAGCGTCGTTAAGGAAACAGTTGAAAAATTAAGCACGTTCCAGTCTTCTAAGCAAAACAGGTGAAGTTTTGGCGGGTTCTTTAAAAACTTTCTATTTTCCTTTTCTTCCTCTTCTTTTCTTTTCTTCCTATTCCTTTCGTGTCTCTGCCTTTCTTGATTCTCAGTGTCCTCTTCTGAGTTGCATGCCTTCTACTCTCTCTCTCTCTCTCCTTCTCTCTCTCTCTCTCTCTCTCTCTCTCAAAGTTAATTCCATCCATCAGGCAATAGGTTACCGAAGACTACAGAACCTGAACATGTATAGCTTTGAAACACGACGGCTGGGAGAACAACTCATAGAAACATTCAAAATACTGAAAGGCATAACAAAAGTAGACAGTAACCTCTTCACATTAAACGAAAACCAGACAAGAAATAATGGATGGAAACTAGAAATGAAGAGATACAACACATCACATCACATATTGTGGGAACTTCTTCACATACAAGATATGTGACACATGGAATAAACTGCCACCAGAAGGTGTAAACAGCAACAGTGTGGAGGAGTTTAAAGGAAAGCTTGATAAAATCATTAGAACACTATGAATGAACAGTAAAACCTGCTCCTATAGATAAGTGAGCACATGGTGTCTCCTCGGATGGACTAATAAGTCTTTGAGACATCCTAATCCTTGTAACTCCCTGTAACTCTCTCTCTCTCTCTCTCTCTCTCTCTCTCTCTCTCTCTCCTCCCTCCTCCTCATAATCCTTTCCTTTCGTCCAGTTCTCTCTATCTTCCAATTCATCACTTTCATCCTAGCTCCTACCTCCACAGAATTTTCCTATTTCTCCTCACTCTCTTTCCATTCCTTCACTATCTTCTCCTTTCACCATTTCCCCCTATTCTGCTATTTTTTTTCCTCCACCTCTTTACCAACAACCCCGCCCCCCGACCTCCCCCCTTCCCACAACCTTCCCTCGACTTTCCAGACCTCCTTGTTCCAGGCTCGCCACCTTGCAGAAGAACGCCTTGTTTCCAGAGACCCCAATGGCGAATACAAATAAATTCCAGGCGCTCGTCTCACGATTCCCAGCTCTCCTTTCCTCTCCTTATTCTCAGTTCTCCTCTCCTCTACTAAAAGTTTTAATCGTCACGTTTTCGTGATTGGATTATGCGAGAACATCCGACCTTATTATCAGTACAGGAAAAATATGCAAAATATATCGTTCGACGAGAGTCGTCGACACAGGGCTGTCTTCGGGACTTATATTCACAGACTTCGACGAATTGATGTGGGAATCGGACGTTGATTTTATGAAGTCTTTATTCTATTAGGGGTTGTACGTTTGCTGTCATCTCCATCCAAGGGAGATTTGACATTGTCTTTTCCTTTGTTACTTGGGCATGTCGATCTATTCTGCGAAAATAATCTGGTCTGCGGGTAGATGATTAAGGTATTTTGGGTGATTATATATATATATATATATATATATATATATATATATATATATATATATATATACATATATATATATGATATGTATGTATATATATATATATAATATATACATATATATATATATATATATATATATATATATATATATATATATATATATATATATATATAATGTTGACTCTAGCAATGTGTTTGCTCCTAAGATCAACATTGCTACGTTCATACTTGAATTGCTGAAGCATGGATGAACACCTTATGTAGTGAAAAATTGCACCAATCCAAATTTTATATGTAGGCTATGTGTGTAAATATATGTGCATATACATACATACATATATACATACATATACGTGCGTGTATGTGTACGATGAATATATTAGTAGGACATATTACCTGCAACAAATTTCAAAATACGGTTAATATGACGAAAACGATCATCTTTTTCGAATAAACTTGAATTCAGAAAAACTACTACATCTGTCCTGGACTCCACTTGGTTAGTGCAAGAAATCTCCCGTTATGTTAAAATATTCGGTAAGAATAAAGGATCAAAAATTAGGAAAATTCAAAAGGAAAAAAAGCCAAATCAGCAAAAGAGAGAGAGAGAGAGAGAGAGAGAGAGAGAGAGAGAGAGAGAGAGAGAGAGAGAGAGAGAGAGAGAGAATCTGATAAGGAAATGATTTCCTCATCGAGGTCCTCTACCCTCCCCCACCCTCCTCCCAACTTTCCTTATTACATGATGATACACATTTTGAAGTGAGGAAAAAACCTCATAACCATGAGGTTTTTCCTCACCTCTTTCCCTTTCGCCACAAATCCCCAGTTGCGACCCGCAATACTCGACTATCAACCAGGGTATCTAAATCACTACTTAGGCCATTCGAGGCATTCCGAGTTTATGAAGCATGCGACTAAACTGTTTCCTTCCTTGTCCATTACGGTGATCGAATTTGGGTTTCTCGTTAGAGGGCAGTGCTCCCATTGTGACACGAGGATCAGAGAGAGAGAGAGAGAGAGAGAGAGAGAGAGAGAGAGAGAGAGAGAGAGAGAGAGAGACTTTTCTTAACTGAATCAGAACCATGTAATTTCATTATGGTATGACTTCTTGAGAGAGAGAGAGAGAGAGAGAGAGAGAGAGAGAGAGAGAGAGAGAGAGAGAGAGAGAGAGAGTTTTATTTTACATCGAGTCAGATCCATGTAAAGTATGACTTCTTTTGAGAGAGAGAGAGAGAGAGAGAGAGAGAGAGAGAGAGAGAGAGAGAGAGAGAGAGAGAGAGAGAGAGAGGAGACATTTTTTAAAGTAATTATCGTCTAGGATTCCTCCCAAATGGCGATTATCAAAAAAGTCACGACCAACGACCGTCAATGCCAACACCGCCTAAAGATGTATTCTACTCTCAGACTGATTGATTACTTGTTACCTGGCGTCACGACTAACAGGGTCACTGACGACGACGACAATACGGCGGAAGTTTATTACTTAGAATAAACTGTTTACTTGCAATAACCAAATCTCCTCACAAGGACTAAAAGGTTAAGAATTCTGATTGAGTTGTCTGGTTAAACAATTTGTTCTCGATGACGACGTAGCGACGCACTATACGTAGGGAGTTTGACGTGTTCGTGGTGAGCATTCAGTGTAGATGTATTAAGGGGCAAATGTGTACATTTCCTGCACGGAGCATTCATCCACAAATCAGCAGTTCAAGCATGAATGTGGCAGAGATCAGCGCTTGCCTTATTTCGGAAGCCATCCCATGTTGGGGGAAAAGTCTTAAAGTAAAATATATATATATATATATATATATATATATATATATATATATATATATATATATATATAATAAACAAGCAGGAGTCCAAAGAAGACGACAGTCAACAAAACAGTTGCATATTTATTAAGAAACGTTTCTGTGTTACTTAAACACATCATCAGTCTGTAAAATTGAAAATACACATTAATTCTCTTAATTTAAAATAAAAGCTAAATTAAAAACGGCAGTTAAATTCTTTAAAATTACAACATACATAAAAAGTAAAAGAAAGGGAGATTTTTTCTAAGTCTACCTGATCAATAGAAGGGGAAAGACGAAGTGAGACCACAAGCTCACGCATGCCCAGAGTATACTTAGGCCAAGTGCAGAGGAGAAGAAGACACGTTGGAGTTTAAAAAGAGGTGCATGACGTTTAATAAACAAAGACTCAAGGGTCGTTAAATAAGCCGATTGTTTGGTAGTTCCTATGATGGAAAAATGTTTTTTATCTATATTAACCTTGCATTTAACGGCATGATTTCTAATGCTAGAAAATTCGGGATTAGTTATACGTGAGCCAGTTCTGTAGCTCAGACCTAAGTGGTTATAATAACGGACCTGCAACATTCTCTTTGATGAGCCAACATAACTACCAAGACATCTTGGGCATTCAAATTTGTAAATAATGTTGGACTTCATAAAGGTCTGTAGCTTGTCCTTATAATTAAAAAGCCGCCAATCTTTAGTGGATTCATAGGTATTAAATTGAGTTTTAGAAATCCAAACTCTTTTCAATTATTTGTTTGACTTGGATCTAAGAAAGTCGGAGTGCGTAAATGGTATCGTAGCGTACATAGTCAGTTTAGGAACATCATATT
>NC_089752.1:86920112-86925112 GCF_040412425.1 Macrobrachium rosenbergii
GATCCGCACAATTTAATTCAGGTTGACGAATCACAAATTGTGCACATGAGGTGTAAAAAAGGAGGTTTTAATACGTAAAAACAAAGATTTTATTTTATCTATCTCATTTACTCCCTTCTGAGAGTAGAGTAATTCCAACATTAAGCAAAGCATTTGTCATATCTGAAATTTTCAGAAATTTTCTTCGTGGTAATCTGACCAGAGAAAAAACATTTATTAAAAAACTCGGAAGGTGTAAGAGAGAGATCCGTCAAATATCCCTGAAATCTACGTCATTAACGAAGAAGAAAAAAATATTGAAGAGTCGCAAAGGCGGCGCCATTCTGTCCGTATTACTTCCTTTAGCGGCTAGTTTGATAGGCAGTCTTTTTTTAAAATAGGAAAAATATAAAAAGAAAATAAAACAAAATGAAGGAATTCTACGTTGTACCAGCTATCACATACGAGAGGTTGACAAAGGTCGGAACATGCGTCAAAAAGCAACAATGTTAATAACTATATGTAATAACAGCACATCAATGCCGACGGCGAAGAAAGTGCTGGTGGGGAGGAGGAGGAGGAGGAGGAGGGGGACGGGGTTACCGCAGGGGCGGGTGTCACACCCATTCCTCTTAACGCAGAGAAATGTGAATTTTCCAGCAGTAAGGCCAAAACAGTTACACCTGACTTTCCTATACCTCCTGTCGAGGTCGGTCAGCAGAAGGGAGAACAGGCCACTATAAATGTGCTCAACCACGGAGTTACCCGCAAAAGAGTTAATCTTGACCTGACTGGTATTATTCCTATATTATTCAAAGATCATCAAATACCATATGTGACTGCCTTGGTTAACCACTTGCAAAATTCAGGTGCGATTGAATGGAATCCCAGTTATAACTATATAATTGAACGGGGTGGTATTAGAGATCAGATGGTGAGAAACTCAGCTATAAAAAAACAGATAGAAGCATGGCTCAATTCACCTAGGAAAGGAGGGGGAGGAGGAGGAGGAGGAAGGAGAATAATGAAAAACAAGGTGGCGAAGAAAAAGGTGAACGTGTGGCAACCATATTGATGAGTCAAGAAATTAACGTGTTCAATCCCGCCGCTCAGGCGATAAACTTTTCCATGAGTGAGTGACTGTTCTGACGCACATCACAAATTATCTGCGGCAAATCCTTCCCTTATCGCGAGGTTTAAGATCCGTTCAATCATGTTCGATCTTGGGGTGGGCTCGAGATAACCTGTTCAATCAAGAGGGTAGTGCGCCTAGTGTGATGAATCACAGAGGGGAAGACGAAGCGGGTGTGGAAAATTGAAGGAGTTTGTGGAGTGCATTAGTATTCGTGCTCGTGCGTCAACGTGTACACCCTTCCACTATCACAGTTCAGATGGCTTCTGTCACCTTGCAAGTTGGTTTTCGGAGATTATCCGAGACCAAGTTCAAAGAAGAAGGAGGTTGCCTGGTTATAGCTACGAATCGTGTAACGTGCCGGAACTACGGCGTTGCTCAAGACAGAGCTTTACCCCTACGCCGACGTTGCAGGTCTCCATTACAACAGAGCTGGGACGAGTTACGCTGCATTCCGCCACCACGGGATAGAAGGTACCACCGTTTTGAGAGCGCCTGAGGGAGAGAATACACTTGATGCGGAAGAACCCAACCTACCCGCCATACACATTGTTAACTCCAATATGGAATTGGCAACTGTGGAAGAGAACGAATTCGCCAAAATGAGTATTAGCCGTATTCCAAGGATGAAGACCATGCAGAAAGGTTGCGAAACGACACGAGAGAAATGAGATACAATCACTTCTACGCATCATTGAAGAGTTTAAAATCGCAGGTAATAAAGGTGTTGCGTGAAGATGTGAAATATATTCATTTGGTGTGGGGATAGACTAAGTGGTCGTGAATCAGATTGGTTAAACCATTTCCACTGCAATTGTTCCTTTGTGAGGAGATGAAACGACACGGAAAGTCTTGCATAGTTATCACGGAAATGTCTATCACGCCTGAGGAGAGGTGTGCGGACGATGCGAAGTTGAAAGACGCATCATCCAAATTGAAATGTTTAGGAAATAATGGACGTGGGAGAAACTATGTTTGGGGTTGAACAAACATAAAGCCCTTCCAAACTAAAACGTCTGGAAATTGTGAACGCGGAGAAATTAAACTTTGGCGTTCAACGTGGCAGGCTGTGTGACACACCACTTTAAAGATGATTACCAAAGTGTAATTTAATATGTGTATTTTAATATATGTATGTCTGTATGTATGTATGTTCCAAACAATTTGTATAATAAAACAGTTTTTTTTTTTATTTTATACATAATTTTTTTATTCATCCATTCTATGTTGAGAGGTATATTTATGTATGCAATCGTGTGTATTATCAGCATTGCACATTCAATACAAAGGATTACATTGTATATGTGAATAGCTAACATCTATGGATCATTTCCTGAAAACCAGCCCTGTAAATTTACAAACAAATTGTCCACTCCCATAACTCTATCAAAAGAGGTGGAATATGAAATGGGTGTTATAGGGGTTACACTCCCAAATGAATACTACGCTGTCACACCTGAAGATAGAGATTTCACAATTCATTTTAAAGCAACCTTAAATCAGGGTTTGGCACCTCGCTCGTATGGTTTCACATATGTTCCTGCTGTCGGATTATTATTAGCTGGAGATATGAAGGATTGACCAGAGCACTCCAATACGGGCGTTACAGAACAGTTAAAACATTTTACGGTGCATACATTCGATGTGTTATGCGAAGGGGAAGGATTATTTTCTATGGAACGATGATTTGAAGCGGATGAGTCTCACATACTCTGAAAGTATACTCCCTTTACAAAGCAAAATCCGAAGGCAAAATAATTTCCCTTAACCGAATTCCCATACAACACAAAAACTACAACGTTAAGTCCCTTTACTCTACAATTAATCCCCAAAACCCAAGGAAAGTATTAATCAGAACCCATCATTAAATCCCAGGTTAATCAAACCCACAATCAAATTCAAAGTTCCCGAAACCCACAATTCAATCAAAAGCTTACAAAACCCACCATAAAATTTAAAAAATTAATTAAACCCTCAATTAAATTCAAAATTTCGTAAACCCAAAACTAAATTTATTATTAAGTAATCCCTTAAATAAATTCCCAATGAACTAAACCCATCAACAAACTAAATTCCAAAGAATAATTTCAAAATTAGCTAACCCTCGCAATTAAATACCCAAGTCCCAAGGAAAAAAAACAAACACAAGTACTGTTTACGTGCACAGCTGATTTCCCTTTAGTCAGTCAAAGGGGTCAAGTTCACTCCTTCCAAGGACAAGCTACAAAAGAACGCAAAGAAAAATGGGAATCGCCTCTCAAGCACACACAGAGAGAGAGAGAGAGACAGACAGACAGACAGACAGACAGAAATTCGTCTCCCACTCTCTACGAGCAACAACTCCCCCTCCCTACTACCCCCTCAATCCTTATCCCAGGCCTAATGACGCCTATAGAAAAAGTGCTTGGCACCAAACCCTCAGAGACTCTGTTTCCAAAGGCAAAAACTGCTGGATGCACACTTCCTCCTTTGTCCAAGCAGAAAATGCAATTCAAGCAAATGCAACCTCTCTGTACACATACACATGTACAGTATACATTTACGTACATGCACATATGCACCCAAAATAACGCACGTACGTGTGTAGTTATAAAAAGTAAGAGAAAAAAGTAAAAAAAAAATACTAAGAAATGCATACACACTTGTGTAAAAAGGTTTGCACCCCGTAATTCACAAATATCAAACAAAATACTATCAAATTATAAAAGTTCCCAAAAATAATACAAGATATTGCCCTTAATACACCCTAAATGCCGATGCGAACAGCCGATTGTTATACAAAAAAAAAAAAAAGACACAAGACATGAGGCACACACACAACGCTTCACACAGGCGTGGCAGAGAAGTCAAGATGCTCCGCCCAAACTCGTGATGCAATTACTACGTCACCGCAGTGATGACGTAACACAACCGTCGCAACCGAACATCAGCTACAACACAATGAAAAAAAAAAAACACACAATTGTCTCTATCATCCATTATTACACAACGAAAAGGACAATTTCGCATTAAAGTAACAACCAAAAAGAAAATCATAACACTTACATTACGTATGTCTCTGCTTAGCAGTGCGCGAATTCTCTCACCAAGGAACGAGAGAGAGAGGGAAAAGTAATACTCGTGCGTCTTCAGGTGTTTTAACACGCACAAGCGGTCAATATGCCACAATTACTTCTCATTATACCCGTCGATATATCCCTAAACACTGCCCTATTCATCCCTTGCTGACAACTCTTGCACATTATTAAACACACACAAAGTACTCTTCAGGAAATACTAACTTGCGAGACGCTCACCTCACAGCAACGTCTAACACTGCTGACCGCCACAATATCCTATTCTGAGATGCCAACATCACCATAGTCTCTTGGAAGCATATACGCCTAAGTATCCCATTTTCTAACTATCTAACCCATTCTAACTCCTCTAACTACTTTAAACCGCTGCCATAAACTGTTATAGGCCCGATTTTCGAGGCATATATTTTATTTAATTCTGTGTTTTAAGAGCAGAAGTTGCTATCTCGCTTTTCCCGAGATATGTATGGTAGCGTAAAGCCGACTTGCTGTGTCATCTGATCTGTCATCTTCACATCATTAGTTATTCATGCCTAACTAGATTCTAAGGTCTACTGGAATGAGATACTAGGTTACAAAACAAAAAACTTTATTGACGAAAAAATAACGAAATTAACTTCAAATAAGCTACGAAAGAATGAAATCGAATGATTCAACATAACTATGAAAATCTTCTGATTAAGGTCGAAAACATGGACACCCAATTATTTAAGGAAATACAGAAATAATCCCATCTGTAACACAAATCATAAAAGGTCACTAATACATTATAAGGTCATTTCTTGATTCAATGTCACACCCTCCCTTCCTTG
>NC_089752.1:86932612-86940112 GCF_040412425.1 Macrobrachium rosenbergii
ACGATCTTATCAAGGTCAACTTTAACTGTAATCAAGCTGTAATAAAACTCAACTTTATGGAAATCTACTACTGGAACATAGCGCATTTTATCGTGAGCATTATTGATAATCTGAGTAAGATCTTTAATCGGTAACAAATGAGGAGACAACACGCCTTTAGCAGCAAGTGTTATAGCTTCCACGTAATCTTTTGATTTTTCGATAAAGCTTGAAACTCTCGGAGTATACATGATTAATTTTAGCGTGATAATACATCAAAGTTACAAACAAAACTTGAGTGTCATGAACCTGATTGAAACGTCGTGACTGTTCATTTACTTTACTGATTACGCTGTTCAAAGCTTGAATTTGTTTGTTTAGTTCTCCTGCTAATACCTCTTGTTGATGTTCCAGATTTTCGATTTTAACCCCGTGATCGCGAAGTTTTAAAACGATTTGAAATCCCTAACCCAAGACCTGCCACGGAACCAACCAAATTTAATGCCGCTAGAACAAATGGGTTACGCCTTTCTGTAACGTCATGAGGTATTGACCACATTAGCAAATCACGAGCCAAGATTTCAGTCATTCGCTTGTTTTATTCTCAATTCCCAGAAAAGCATATTAATTGTGTCACTGACTTGATTCGGCGACGTTGGATCACTGCTAGCTAAGAATGATTTATGCAAGTCTGCCAGAGATTGATAAAAAGAGTCAATTCTGATTTCAAAGTTATGACTTCATTTTCGCTAGTAAAAATGGCGTTCATATTGACTTCTAAAACTATATTACTGCAGTTAGAAAGAAATTATTCATTTCTCTACTATAGAACCATGATGTAAAGTTATTTCAGAACTCTTCCAGCTACGATAAACATTGAGAGGAATAGTGCATGGTATAATTTGACAAGCTTCATGTTGAGCCTGTAAAAGAAAAATAACTTGTAAATAATGAAACAAAAACATCGCATCATCCAAATGATGTAAAAATTCACACAATAATTAACTTTTTCATAACAAACCATTGTCTTAAGCTCAAGCATGAGAGATAGATACTGTCTGAACATCGGTTGAATCGACTGATTCCGAATTTTAAGTCGGTTACCTATTAAAACTTCTATAACTATGAAAGGACCTTCAAACTTAGGCAACAATTTCCAATTTAGCCCTTTCTAACATAGACTTGTACATATACTATATCTCCTTCTTGGTAAGGCTTTGTGACCTTTTAGCTTTTTATCATGTGTGCATTCTTCATTAACACTTGAGCCTGTAAGAGGTTTTGATAAAGTGTTTGATATCTACTGGCTAACACCCATTATATCCTTCAACGGATCTGATAAACTAGATGTCAGGGGGACAATATGTGAAAAGGTGACTCAGCAGGTATCCCACATACAGCTTCATGGGGAGACATTGGATTGAAGTATGATAATTGTTATTTAGGTACTGACACGGTGGGTATTGCAATATCCCAGTTTGGGTCCATACTGCCCATGTTTACACGCAGTATGTCTTGCACCTTTCTATTAACCCGTTCTACCAATCCATTAGATTCAGGATGGTATATCATCGTATTGACTTTCTTTCTTATTTATGGAAATTTCGTACAATGAGTTAAGGAAGTGATTATTGAATTCTCCACCTGAGTCAGAGATTATTATATTTGGAATTCCATGTCTGCATATAAAGTATTCGTAAACTTCCTAGCGCACTAATGGCTGTTTTACTTTTTAGTGGTATTAATTCAGTATACCGTGTAAGGGCGTCAATGATAACCAAGAGGTTTTTATTCCCCCAGTCTGTCTCGTAAAAACCTGTCAATAAATCAAGGTGTACCCTTTCAAAAGGTTTGCTAGGCACGGGATAAGTTCCTGAGACCTACAGGATTCTTAGTATGGCCCTTGTGACAAAACATATATCACAGTTTTTAATATATGTCCTAATATCTTTTAACATAGTAGACCAGTAAAAAAAATGACTTGGCCTTTGAGAGGTTATTTCGAACCCAGGATGACCATGCAGAGGATGGTTGTGAAGCCATTTCAGAACGATTGGGATTAATGTGATAGGTACAACCACCTGGTCGTTAGTTAACTGTGTTGAACTTCTGGTTCTCCTATTTTCAGCATATCTCATCATCTGAATTCCTATTACTCTTAAATTTCTGATCTTTCATTTGTTCTTGTCATACTGAATCTAGATTCCATTCTATATCTGTAATATTCTCTGTTGCTTGGGCTAAAGATTGACCATTTTTGATAGCAATTTTCATAGCTTGCGAAGGAATTGAATTTCTTCTAGATCAGCGAAAGGTATTGAGTGTGTTGGGTACTGGGTTACGAGATAGCGCATCTGCGATTATGTTTGCTTTACCGGGTAAGTATCCAATTTTAGCTCCAAAGTCCTGGATAATCATGTTCCACCGAGTTCTTTTTAGGACTATGATTGAAACCTTTAAAAAAGTCAGTAAGGGGCTTGTGATCAGTTAGAACCTTGACACTATACCCATAGATTATATATTTAAAATGTACCAACGAATTAGCAAATGGCGAGGCATTCCTTATCTATTACTGCATATTTCTTCTCTGACATTTTTAATTTGCGAGAATAAAAAGCAATGGGGAAAAACTTATTGTCATGCCACTGGAGTAACACACCTCCTACTCCTTGATCTGATGCGTCGGTTGCAATAATAAACTCTTTAGTAAAATCGGGAAACTTTAAAATAGGAGCAGAACTGATTTTTTTCTTTCAAGGTATCAAAAGCAATTTGATGTTGGGATTCCCATTTGAAAGTTACGTCCTTCCTTATGAGATCAGTTAAAGGAGCTGCTATTACTGAATAATCTCGGATAAACCGACGATAATAACCCGAAACCCGAGAAATTGCTGTATGGCTTTAACATTAGTAGGAACGGAAATTTACTAATAGCAGAGATTTTATCATGGACTACTTTAAGACCTTGCCGAGATACCATGAAAACCCAAATAGACTAATTCGTCTTTAAAAACTCACATTTAGAAATTTTTACTTTAGATGATGTTCTCTTAACCTTTGAAGGACTATTTCTAGTTTACTTAAATGCTCCTCAAGGTGTTGGAAAATATAACTAAATCATCCATATAAGCATGGAGAATATTCCCTAGTAAATCTCCGAACACTATATTGATCATTCTAGTGAACGTAATAGGAGCACAACGTAGCCCAAATGGCATACGTAGGGAATTCATAGTGACCTCTAGCTGTACTAAAAGCAGTGTACTGGGTACCATCCTTAGCTAAGGGTATCTGGTGAAAGCCTTTAAGTAAGTCCAAGGAAGTAAAAATTTATTCTGTCCTAATAGAGACAAAATATCATCTGTGCAAGGTGCTGGAAACGATCAGGGATAGTTTGGTCGTTAAGCTTGCGAAAGTCAACACAAATCCTCCAGGTTTTATCCTTTTTGGTACTACTATCAAGGAAAATTATAAGGGCTGTTAGATTTTTTAATAACCCCTCTTTTAACATTTTGTCTACCTCAACATTGATTTCATTCAGAAATTTGGCCGGTAGACGATATGAAGGCACGTAAATGACCTGGTCTTTATCCTTTAAACGAATTTGATGTTCGATGACTTCCGTTTTGCCTAAAGCTCCCGTACTAATAGAAAAAACATCACTATATTTGGATAAAAGATCAAAAAATTTCTTGCTTATATCCCTATCTAAAATGTCTGCTTCGATCTTGCCTTTAATTACCTTTAAAAGAGATTCATCTGTTGCTGATTCAGTGGAGTTAATTTCAGCAACTGTAAGGATTCGATGTTTATATGCTTCGATATTGACAATATGTTGATTTTCATGTACTGTTAAAGCAGCATTTAAGTGATTAAAAACTTCAATGTTAACCCGATGATCAGAATTTACTGTGTATAATGCTTGCGTGACTGAAAGCCCATTGATCTTTAAGGTATCAGGAAGAATTAAAACCTCTGAGCCTGGCAATTTTCTTTTAACCTTGACCGTGAGATACGATGGTGTGTTTGGCTCAATGGTCTGTGCGAACGCAGCAGGACGGGTGCCAGAGAGTTATGTTGGGTTGCTGTAACAATATCATCGCTTATGAGACAAGTGACTGGCTCTTCGATATACGTTATCTTCTTACTCTGTCTCCTTCTGATCCAAAACAGATTTCAATGTGTGTGAAGACCGATAGAATTTCCCTTTTATGAACACTCCGTGTTTTGCGGGTGTTAAAATTACGTTATGTAATGACATTGATGGATATCCCATAATAACTACTGGGTACATATTAATATTGCCAACTATGATAAAGGTATCCGTAAAAGTACGTTGCCCCAACCTGTATTGTATCTGAGATGTACCAATTACATCTAATTCATTATTGCCTATTCCTGACAAACGAACATCAGAGCGTTCGATGGGAGATCTTGAAAATAAAAGGTGATGGGTACGTAACCATTATATTACGTGGACTACCTGAATCAAAAACAAGGTGAAATGCTTGTGTTCTAAGCTAACTGCATGCAAAGTGGGTCTAACTTCTTCTGAGCCAATAATAGCGTGTATTTTGCAAAAATCTACGGACCGTGCTCTGCATGTTTGGGAGACACTACCTCGATTTCTGGAAAATTCTTGTCTTCACACATATCTTGGAGAACATTAAACTTATTATCTGATTTAAAAGTGATGATAACCCAATATCACTCTCCCCCCTTTAAGCTGGCTATGTGGTGTTTGTCTGCCCGCCGGCATTCGGAAAATTCACTGACGCATTATTGTTTGGAACTGCTGAGCCTGAAGTTGGCTTTCCTGAGGAACGATTTGAATGTACTTGTTTCTGACCTGCATTACTTGTTCTGCTTGTAATGTTTGTTCTTTCCCCATGGTACTGTTGCTTTTAGCGTCATTACCAGTGTTTTGAATGTTTGTGTTACTGTTTAAATTCTTCTTTCTTGCATTGCAATGACTATACTTATGATGCGTACTGTTATGGATTGAACAATAGCGGGACCTACACTCATTTATCACATGACCAGGTTTTTGCAATTGTAACAAATGACTGCTGATGGATTATTAGTGACTAAGTTAACCTGTTGCGGTGATGTAGACGCATGATTTTTGTTTTCTTGCTTTGTAAAATCCTGAATCAGAGAAGGATCGAGATCTGTACACTTGGACAAGTGTTTCCGAACTTGCCTATAGATATCTAATTCTGAGCTATCTGATTGTAATTTTTCATCAAAACACTTAACCAAAGGTTCAGGTAACATTGCTGTTACAAGTGTTAAGTAGAATAACCTTGCAGACAGATTTGGAACTGATATGCAGATTACCATTGACCCAACTTGAGCCATCAATCTGTCCTTTATACTCTTCGAGCCTATCTCTATCAGAGCTGCCCTATCTACTATACTTAGATTAGTCATAGATATGAGTCTTATGATGTTGCGTAAAGCAAGAACTTCATCCAATGCATCCTCACTCCCATAAATGGAACGCAGATTGGCTTTGAAACCATCCCAAGTGTTTGTTTCTTTAAAAGATATTCCCTGCAAGTACGCACCTGCATCTCCCTTAGCAAAATCTATGAAACTCTTTGCCTCTTGCAATTGTAAAGACGGATCGGTAATGGATTTTGCCGTGAGGTGTACGTCTATAGACGAAATCAAGATTCGACACCCTGCGTCAAAAATCCATTGACACGACCTGCGAATGGTACAATTGGCGATCTAGCATTAACTACCGTAAGTACAGGATTCTGTGGGGAAGTGGTGGGGTCGGTCCCACTTGGGGTTGGAGGAGTCATTTTCCTACTAAGTTTCCTATCCGCACGCCTACTCTCTAAGTGATCTTGAAACCTATATGAATAAACACGGCCGCTACGTAACCTCATAAATCTAAACCAGGAACGCAAGTAAATAACAACCGAGATTCATATAACCGCTAAAAATAACATCACTTATGAAAATGCATCATAAAATACAATAATGAAAAGGTAATAAATGCACTTTCTTCTGAAAAAGAACAGAGTTAACAATGTGTCAGGCGTAAAAATAAAAGGACACAAAAGTATGAAAAAATGAGTTATCAGGAACCGCTACGTCTGCAAGGCAAAGGTATTAATCTACGGCACTGCTCACCTTATATCAGCAACCTGCCACTCAAGACCCGAACACTGTAAATGAATATACCAACTGTTATAAATAATGGCTGTACTTAGCTTTTTATTGATTCTGGTAAGTAGGTCGACGAGGTTCCTCTGTTGTCCAACTTCCGTCTGGCTAGATACACGTCATCGAAGGGATGTTATTGTGGATGTTGAACTTCTTATGTTGATGAATGTTGATTGCAGAAACCCTCAAGGAACAACGTGGAGTGTTGATGTGCAATGTTGCGTAGATTTGTGTAGATTTCTCTCTCTCTCTCTGCCATGCGTTGGGGTAGATGTGTTGTGAAGGTCAGATGTTTTCCTCGCTTTTTCGTTGTTGATTGTTTTCTTTCCGTCTGCTTGTAACCATGTCGTTTATGAAGATGACAATTGTCTATGGTTTTTTGGGCATCTCGCCGTATCGGAGCTTCCGTTCCACCAATGTAGACGCCATGTAGAGGTGCTGCCAGAAAGCTCTGTTGTGACCGCTGTTGTGTGTGCTGCCACCACCTGTTATAAGAAGGTATTTCATCAGAAATTCCTCCTGGTGTTTAAGTTATAAGGACTGTGTTTGGAACTCAGTCAGAGTTTGGTTATGACATCTTCAGTTTCTCCATGGCTGTAGAATAAGACTGTTTTTGAAAGATCAGACCAATGTTCTGCAGGATTTCAGACAAACTCCATAGTGGTTTTTCTTGTATTTCGTATAAAGACTTATTTACAAAAGAATACAATTGGTCTGCACAGGATGATCTCCATGTCGATCTAATATCTAAGCTGTCACACTTTTACATAGCAAGACTAAGATGCACACACACGAACAAACATATGACCTCGTTCCTAAGAACTTCCCACGGCTACGTGACTTTGCCTCCAGCTCTGAGCAAAAGGAGAACGCTGAGTTTATGCAAACGGATGCTAATGTATGATGACGCACTGTCTTAAAGCACTAAACAGGTACTTATTGATGACGCCTGCGTCTGGTTTGACCAAACGGAGATTTCACAATAGCCTTCCTTTCATGACCAGTACAGATATATATGTTGGGAATTATCTTAGATTTACTAAACGAGTTTATTTAAATGTGGCATAAATGAAATATGACATATATATATATATATATATATATATATATATATATATATATATATATATATATATATATATATATATATATATATATATATATATATATATATATATATATATATATATATATATATATATATATATATATATATATATATATATATATATATATATATATATATATATATACAGGTAGTGCTCAAGTTACGATAATTAACGACTTTACTATAATTCGCTTTTAATATGGGATTAGCAATTAATATCAATACGACAATAT
>NC_089752.1:86944846-87032346 GCF_040412425.1 Macrobrachium rosenbergii
ATTTAAATGGTTAGACATTTATGAATACACGTAATTTAAAATGAAAAAATTTCACTGTAGCAGCTGGTGGTGGAATGACGTAAACGAGTCCTCGAATGATTAAGAATGTCAAGCGAGGACGAAGAAATGCACTTTGTACGAGAGATTAAGGTTCACAACTGCGAGGGCTCAACCTTCTTCCTTTCACTCATCCGCTAAAAAAACACAAAGTAAAGGAGAATCAACCACGGAAAAATCAGAACAAAAGATACAACACTAACAAAAAGGTAACTAAAATAAACCAACAAAAAATCAACACGAATCAAAATATCAATTACTGCAATCGCATGACTAAAATCTACAATTTTCATATAAATCAATAAAATCTTGAAATCAACAAATCACCGAAAACAGCAATTAACTAATCACGAAAATCACCTTACGTAAATATTTGCTTAAATCAACACTAAATCACAAAAGCTCTCAAATTATTAGTAAAACAAATAGCAAATTCAACGAGTAGTCAAATACCCAAGAAATAAAATTATAGACTGCATTGAAATCATAGGTTCAATCTAGCAAGAATTTAATAAATTAAAATACTTGAAATTATTTTCAAAACACTGGCATATAGAATATGTGACGCAAGAACAAGCATTAAAGCCCCTTATGCTTACCCTGTTGCGATAACAGTTCTGGCGAGTGTGGAAAAAATCATTCAATAGACGATCATCGCTAAGCAGCGTCCGGATCCCATCCTCGATGAATTAGTGTGTAATTATGTCCATGTTAGAGGAAAAATCCATAGTAATTAATCCAGCACTAAATACGGTAGTAATCCAGGACGGAGTCATAAATCCAGCGTGAGTGTATAAATCCTTAAATCCACTTAAATAACGAGAGAGAGGGAAAGAGAGCTGCTCCTCGTCACTCCCGTATGAGGTTATGCTGAAGACTACTTAACTGTGTGAAAAAACTTCACAAAGACATTAGCGGCAGGCGGATATAACTATGTAAAGTAGTTACTATTTAAAAGCAAAGGGGCAATTAGCGACACTTCTGTATGCCAAATGTATAAATACTGAACTATTCAAATTAATAATTTGAAGTTTTTTCAATCTGCCCCCCGCGGATTTAAATTTAAATTTCTTTACAAGACCAGATTGAGCTAGCTGCTTATTCTTCTCAGAACAAATCAAAGCAGCCCCCCGTTGAATTCTTGCAATATTGTCATTAGAAACATTAGAATCACTCTGAGGTACAAGATTTAAATCTGACTGATCAATATGAGAATCACTTAACCTATCACCTTTAACCAAAAGAATAATAGACGATATATCCCTAAAGACAACACTTTTATTACCCTTGACCAATTGTACTTGAACAGCCTCACCAAGAGAATTATAAATAACATCAAGAACTCTAGCTAAAGGGTAATTGGAGCCTTAACCATTGAATCCTTTATCAAAACTATGTCACCTTTTGAGATTTTAACGTGCTCTCTAGGGTAATATTTATCTCTGTATTTAGTTGCCTGATCTTGCAATCCAAATAAAAATTCATTGTGATAACTATTACGCAATTTCTATTTAATATGAATTAAACGCTGAAAGTCCTTACCCAAATCAGAAGAGTCATGATCATCAAGTTGACCTGCGTGATATATACATTCCATAACCTGTGTATCATATCCAAACTTCAAAAACTCTGGTGACAGCACCTGAAAATCATCATTCACATTCTGCTCCCTCAATGCGCCAAGTTCAGAAATGTGTTTCTTATTAGCGTAACATATGCATTGTTTAATTACATGAGAAAATTCCAGAAAATCTAGAATATTATTATGGATTGATCCCTGTATTAACTTTCTTACCAGACCAACTCCGGACTCTATGATACCTCCAATACCACGATTCAGAGAACCACGAGGATACTGTGAAAATTCAGTGACATCGACACCCCTCTGATTGAAGAATTCCTGCACATCATTTGCCTTCAGACATTCCTCAATCCATGTGAATGCACCACCGAGATTTGAGCCAGAATCTGAAAATACTTTGTTGGGCAAACCATAGCTGTAAACATGATTTTGAAAAGCCAATAAAAATCCTTTAGAATCAGCTGAAGTCACTATTTCAACATTAATCATGTTAGACCAAATACATTTAAAGATTACCCCACAGGTTTTAACTTTGTCACTTCCATACCTTGTGAAATATGGCCCAAAGTAATCAATGAAACATACAGAAAAAAACCTCTTTATGGGATTCACATTCCATTCTCTATAGTCATTAGCATTAACTTTAACTGGTCTATTATTAAAACGTTTACAGTGGTAACATTCATTCACAACCTTCTTAACTGTTGAAAATCCCTTAAGCAGAAAAAATGCCGGTTTCAATTTATGTAGCACATAGTAAGTACCTGAGTGATTAAACTTCAAGTGAGTGTCCAATATCAGTATTCTACCGAAATCACTATTATTACTAATGAGTATTGGAGTTCTCGACATCATACCTTTAGACATCTTTGCCATCTTACATTTTACTCTAAGAATACCATCAGAGTCACAAAATACATTCATTCTACTAACTAGCTCAGGAATAGACTTTTTTGCTTTCCGTTTTGAAGTGAAAAAATCATGTAAATCTGGAAAGCAATTCTGTTGATCAAGCTTTAGCAAATCATTACTGCATTTTTGGTAGCTTGCATCTAATAAGGCAATTGACTGCTGGCTCTTAGAATTTATTCTTAATCTTATATTGTTTATGAAAAGCTTGACTTTCATTAGTACTTTAACCGCTTTGTCAAGTGAAGAATACTTAGTTATATCAACAACTGTACCAAATAACATATCTTCAACATTTGCCTTATTTACAACCAGCTTGGGTACATCCACATCATTAATCATGCCTGGATTAGGAATTACAAGCCATTCCAGTAAACTTAAATCTTCCCGTAACATCTCGGGTCCGGTCAAGTAACAAGAGTTCTCAACTTTGAGAAAGATACTAATCTAGTAGTGAAATCTGCAGCATTTTCATTTGATCCTACGTGAGCTAACTTCACCGAGTGTATAGACTTACAGAGGTCGACAATATTTGTGATTTTATTATTCACATATACACTTCTCTTTTGAAGCTTTGTTCTCAAGTTCTCATAATCAGCTGGCCAACTCAAGGCAATCGTAGAATCTGAAAACAACATTATGTCATTAACTGCAATAGGCACAATACAAGAAGTGAGCATTTTATACAGCTCAAAAGCCCTTTGCAATGCATACTCTACTGCAGTCAGTTCGAGTACAGGCATAGTTCGCCCTTGTAGATTTTTATTCAGAATCTTATTATGGGCAGATACGAAGGATACCAACTTTGAATCTCTCTCCTGCAAGTAAATAACACATCCAATAAAGTTTTTACTCGCATCACTCATTACAATTATATCAAAAGTAGACTTTCTGCTACCCATATATCTTGGTATCTCTAGCCTTTCACCATTATTGAATTGTGAAGCTATGTTTCTCCATTCATTTAGCTGAGCACCATGAAGAGTAGTATCCCATTTATCTGCATAATCCGACTGTAATTGCCTGAGGAAAATCTTACATCTGTTTAAAACAGGCAAGTTAGCATTATTCAAATCAAATATACTCATTACTGAACTCAAAATCTGCCTAGGAGTATCAGCTTCAACATTTAATTTTACACATTTGGCCTTTAGTACATCATTATATCTGTCCCAGCACATGCCAAGAATTTTAACCTCTTGTGGAGTCTCTGTGCCAACTTTACAGTCAATCTCATACTGAAATTGAGAATAATTAGTAACATACTGCTGCAATGGAAATTTATGCTGCTCAAATATTGTACTGGCTTCCCTGTGAACCATTTCAACTTCATCTTCATCTGCGCAGCCAATCAGAAAATTATCAACATAACTGCCTTGGTAGATTCTTTTTTTCAATTCTTGAATTTCTTCAGCATCACCATCTGTCTCCAATATTAGCATATTATAAAGACTGCACTGCAACAGATATGGAGAAACAGACATCCCAAATATTACTCGCTTTGAGCGATACACAATTGGTGTAAAATCTCTGGATTCAACATCCTTAAACCAATAAAAGAGAAATTTTGAGGAATTCTCATCATCAATGGCCAATCTGTGAAAGGCTTTTGAAATATCAAATCCAAGTACAAACTTGTCAAACCTCATCATGGTCAATGCATCACTTATTTTAAAATTCTTGTTGTAACTTGGGTGAATACATTGATTCAGACTAATGCCTTTACTACCATCAGGTCTCTTTTCTGCAAGATTCGCCATGTAAATAACTCTTACGTTCGTAGTATCTCTTTCTTCTTTAATTACAGGACTGTGGCTAATGAAGAAATATTTTAGAAATTTCCTTTTATATTCTTCAAAATCTTCAACTTTCTCAATGATTCCCAAATCAATTTGTGACTGGAAAACTTCATCAACTCGCTTTAGAACATTACTGTTCATGTATTTCTTCTTCAGACTGCACAGAACCTTGAAAGCAAGTCTCTCATTTGATCCAAGAAGATCTTTATATCTAGTCAACCAAGGAATTGGTACAACATAACATCCTTCAGAATCTCTGGAAATGTTGCATAAAATAAAATCCGTCACTTCTTGCTCAGTTTCATTAGTAACACATTCAATAGAATTTTCTTCTTCCATATTTATGAATATCTTACAATTATGACCCAACTGAGAATAATCCGCAACCTCTGCTATATCTGGCATGCTTTCAAAATTACATATTCCATCAAGTGTTGGCACTTCATAGTCAAATCCATCAGAATCAATCTCCATAGTGCCAATGCATGAAGTAGTAGATTCTATTTCTTCAGAAATCTTCCTATCAGACATCAAAGATGTATCTACTGCATCGGAAAGATTCTTTATCCAGTCAGAAATAGAACCAATTAATATTAGTTTATCATCAACTCTGTAAAAAGAAGTCAGTCTGTCTTTTTGACCTAGTACTCCACTCTCCATGCTCATCACACAATGCCAATCCTTTGCACCTATCACTAGCTTTATATCATCAATGTCATGAATTCTGTTTACACCATTAAATTTATCATAAGCAACCTCTTTACCACTCTGCCTTAGCAGTTCTATTAATTTAGACATATGAGGAGCTTTCATCTGAATTTTAATCTTAGGAATACAAATGCAAGTAATTTCATAACTTATATCACCAATCTTAAAAGGAAAACTCACTGACTTGGTACAAATCTTTTGATTAGTATTAATCCCCTTGATAATCAAATGTATCTTAGGATCTACTACCTTTAAGTTCAAGAAATCTGCTAAACTTTCCTCAATAAAGGAATTCTGGCTACCTGAATCCAAAACTGTATCCACTTTTACGCGATCACGTTCAGTTGTCACTGTTAGTAATGGTAATAAAGAATCAACAATATCCAAATGACTGGATGCTGTAACAGTTGATGGAATTTCATTAACACTCTCGACAACATTAACCACCTTTGTGGTAGTTTGTTTACTATTACTAGAATCTGTTGGCTTTGAGCTACACAAAAAACTCCAGTGTTTACCCTTTTTGCATTTGAAGCATACACCTGATGTTTGAAATTTGCACCCATTACTATTATGACCTGCTTTTAAGCATTTAAAGCACTTGTGCAATTCTTTCAATCGCTTTATTTTATCAGATACTTCCAAGTACTTTGTACAACTGGCAATTTTGTGATCTTTAGCATTACAAAGCATACATGTACTCCTTGTTAAACTAGTATTCAAACTAGTAGCCAATACTGCGGTCTTACATGGACTTCCTTTATTAGTGTTTAATTGAGCGTTATATCTGCTGCAAGCTTCCAAAAATTTACCAGTGACATCATCTAAAGTAGGATGAGACTTATTTGTGATCGCAACTATGATATCTTGAAATTTAGTAGGCAGTGAAGACCACACAAAATAAAGCATAACAGTGTCTAAATCAATAGCATTGTCTTTCACTGCATCAATCAGCTTCTTAATATGAGCATAAAAAATATATGGATCATCCTTGCCCCAAACAAACCTCAAATCAGTTAACTCTTTAATGACGACAAACTTCTGAGGCATTTCATCAGCAAATGCTGCGATCAAAATTTGTTTAGCCTGACCAAAAGTTTGCTGGGACACATTTATGGAACTAATCATAGCCTTTGCTCTACCATGACATTGCTGCTCAAGTAAATTATACCTCTCGACTTCATTTAAATTATACGGAGCAGTCAAGTGTTCAAAAACTTCAAAGAATCGCTTGCATGTAAATTTATCTTCCTTAGAATCTGCAAAATACTGAGGCAAATTCAACTTGGGCAAATCAATTCCAGTTCTGCAAGGAGTTTTATTATCAATCTGTAAGGCGAGATTATCAAGTCTAGACTGCATTTTGTTTGACAGTAATTTAATTTTACGATAATATTCCTCACATTCAGAATCCTGCCTATCCAAATCCTCCTGCGGAACTAAGGAGTCCAGTCTAACTTTATTCAAAATAAAATCATCTAAGCTCTGCAATCTTTGACTGTACTTACTCAGAAAACTCAACTCTGTTTGCAATTCAGCTTTATCCAAAGAATCAACAGCATTACACAATTTAGTATACAATACACTAACCTTACGGCGTATAGTAGTACGTTCACGCTTTTCCGATTCCGCCATCTTTAACTAATAGACAACACACCACACATAAATCAACTTCAAAAAAAAACTAACACGTATAACGCGAGGGGGGACCCGGACACCGCCCAACTAGACACGACCAACATTCCACACCAGTGCTTAAAAATATTAATCCAAAAGTTCGAAGGACCAAGCGGAAAAAGGGGGGTTTAAATATGTAAATATAAAATCAATATGAAATGACCAGGATCATATCATTAAACTTTGCATTTTTAAGTGAAAAGGTAGAGATGGAAAAAATGCATTTTAAATATTTAATAAATTTAAATTTAAATGGTTAGACATTTATGAATACACGTAATTTAAAATGAAAAAATTTCACTGTAGCAGCTGGTGGTGGAATGACGTAAACGAGTCCTCGAATGATTAAGAATGTCAAGCGAGGACGAAGAAATGCACTTTTGTACGAGAGATTAAGGTTCACAACTGCGAGGGCTCAACCTTCTTCCTTTCACTCATCCGCTAAAAAAACACAAAGTAAAGGAGAATCAACCACGGGAAAAATCAGAACAAAAGATACAACACTAACAAAAGGTAACTAAAATAAACCAACAAAAAATCAACACGAATCAAAATATCAATTACTGCAATCGCATGACTAAAATCTACAATTTTCATATAAATCAATAAAATCTTGAAATCAACAAATCACCGAAAACAGCAATTAACTAATCACGAAAATCACCTTACGTAAATATTTGCTTAAATCAACACTAAATCACAAAAGCTCTCAAATTATTAGTAAAACAAATAGCAAATTCAACGAGTAGTCAAATACCCAAGAAATAAAATTATAGACTGCATTGAAATCATAGGTTCAATCTAGCAAGAATTTAATAAATTAAAATACTTGAAATTATTTTCAAAACACTGGCATATAGAATATGTGACGCAAGAACAAGCATTAAAGCCCCTTATGCTTACCCTGTTGCGATAACAGTTCTGGCGAGTGTGGAAAAAATCATTCAATAGACGATCATCGCTAAGCAGCGTCCGGATCCCATCCTCGATGAATTAGTGTGTAATTATGTCCATGTTAGAGGAAAAATCCATAGTAATTAATCCAGCACTAAATACGGTAGTAATCCAGGACGGAGTCATAAATCCAGCGTGAGTGTATAAATCCTTAAATCCACTTAAATAACGAGAGAGAGGGAAAGAGAGCTGCTCCTCGTCACTCCCGTATGAGGTTATGCTGAAGACTACTTAACTGTGTGAAAAAACTTCACAAAAACATCAGCGGCAGGCGGATATAACTATGTAAAGTAGTTACTATTTAAAAGCAAAGGGGCAATTAGCGACACTTCTGTATGCCAAATGTATAAATACTGAACTATTCAAATTAATAATTTGAAGTTTTTTCAATCTGCCCCCGCGGATTTAAATTTAAATTTTTTTACAAGACCAGATTGAGCTAGCTGCTTATTCTTCTCAGAACAAATCAAAGCAGCCCCCCGTTGAATTCTTGCAATATTGTCATTAGAAACATTAGAATCACTCTGAGGTACAAGATTTAAATCTGACTGATCAATATGAGAATCACTTAACCTATCACCTTTAACCAAAAGAATAATAGACGATATATCCCTAAAGACAACACTTTTATTACCCTTGACCAATTGTACTTGAACAGCCTCACCAAGAGAATTATAAATAACATCAAGAACTCTAGCTAAAGGGTAATTGGAAGCCTTAACCATTGAATCCTTTATCAAAACTATGTCACCTTTTGAGATTTTAACGTGCTCTCTAGGGTAATATTTATCTCTGTATTTAGTTGCCTGATCTTGCAATCCAAATAAAAATTCATTGTGATAACTATTACGCAATTTCTATTTAATATGAATTAAACGCTGAAAGTCCTTACCCAAATCAGAAGAGTCATGATCATCAAGTTGACCTGCGTGATATATACATTCCATAACCTGTGTATCATATCCAAACTTCAAAAACTCTGGTGACAGCACCTGAAAATCATCATTCACATTCTGTTCCTCAATGTGCCAAGTTCAGAAATGTGTTTCTTATTAGCGTAACATATGCATTGTTTGATTACATGAGAAAATTCCAGAAAATCTAGAATATTATTATGGATTGATCCCTGTATTAACTTTCTTACCAGACCAACTCCGGACTCTATGATACCTCCAATACCACGATTCAGAGAACCACGAGGATACTGTGAAAATTCAGTGACATCGACACCCCTCTGATTGAAGAATTCCTGCACCTCATTTGCCTTCAGACATTCCTCAATCCATGTGAATGCACCACCAAGATTTGAGCCAGAATCTGAAAATACTTTGTTAGGCAAACCATAGCTGTAAACATGATTTTGAAAAGCCAATAAAAATCCTTTAGAATCAGCTGAAGTCACTATTTCAACATTAATCATGTTAGACCAAATACATTTAAAGATTACCCCACAGGTTTTAACTTTGTCACTTCCATACCTTGTGAAATATGGCCCAAAGTAATCAATGAAACATACAGAAAAAAACCTCTTTATGGGATTCACATTCCATTCTCTATAGTCATTAGCATTAACTTTAACTGGTCTATTATTAAAACGTTTACAGTGGTAACATTCATTCACAACCTTCTTAACTGTTGAAAATCCCTTAAGCAGAAAAAATGCCGGTTTCAATTTATGTAGCACATAGTAAGTACCTGAGTGATTAAACTTCAAGTGAGTGTCCAATATCAGTATTCTACCGAAATCACTATTATTACTAATGAGTATTGGAGTTCTCGACATCATACCTTTAGACATCTTTCCCATCTTACATTTTTACTCTAAGAATACCATCAGAGTCACAAAATACATTCATTCTACTAACTAGCTCAGGAATAGACTTTTTGCTTTCCGTTTTGAAGTGAAAAAATCATGTAAATCTGGAAAGCAATTCTGTTGATCAAGCTTTAGCAAATCATTACTGCATTTTTGGTAGCTTGCATCTAATAAGGCAATCGACTGCTGGCTCTTAGAATTTATTCTTAATCTTATATTGTTTATGAAAAGCTTAACTTTCATTAGTACTCTAACCGCTTTGTCAAGTGACATATCTTCAACATTTGCCTTATTTACAACCAGCTTAGGTACATCCACATCATTAATCATGCCTGGATTAGGAATTACAAGCCATTCCAGTAAACTTAAATCTTCCCGTAACATCTCGGGTCCGGTCAAGTAACAAGAGTTTCTCAACTTTGAGAAAGATACTAATCTAGTAGTGAAATCTGCAGCATTTTCATTTGATCCTACGTGAGCTAACTTCACCGAGTGTATAGACTTACAGAGGTCGACAATATTTGTGATTTTATTATTCACATATACACTTCTCTTTTGAAGCTTTGTTCTCAAGTTCTCATAATCAGCTGGCCAACTCAAGGCAATCGTAGAATCTGAAAACAACATTATGTCATTAACTGCAATAGGCACAATACAAGAAGTGAGCATTTTATACAGCTCAAAAGCCCTTTGCAATGCATACTCTACTGCAGTCAGTTCGAGTACAGGCATAGTTCGCCCTTGTAGATTTTTATTCAGAATCTTATTATGGGCAGATACGAAGGATACCAACTTTGAATCTCTCTCCTGCAAGTAAATAACACATCCAATAAAGTTTTTACTCGCATCACTCATTACAATTATATCAAAAGTAGACTTTCTGCTACCCATATATCTTGGTATCTCTAGCCTTTCACCATTATTGAATTGTGAAGCTATGTTTCTCCATTCATTTAGCTGAGCACCACCATGAGTAGTATCCCATTTATCTGCATAATCCGACTGTAATTGCCTGAGGAAAATCTTACATCTGTTTAAAACAGGCAAGTTAGCATTATTCAAATCAAATATACTCATTACTGAACTCAAAATCTGCCTAGGAGTATCAGCTTCAACATTTAATTTTACACATTTGGCCTTTAGTACATCATTATATCTGTCCCAGCACATGCCAAGAATTTTAACCTCTTGTGGAGTCTCTGTGCCAACTTTACAGTCAATCTCATACTGAAATTGAGAATAATTAGTAACATACTGCTGCAATGGAAATTTATGCTGCTCAAATATTGTACTGGCTTCCCTGTGAACCATTTCAACTTCATCTTCATCTGCGCAGCCAATCAGAAAATTATCAACATAACTGCCTTGGTAGATTCTTTTTCAATTCTTGAATTTCTTCAGCATCACCATCTGTCTCCAATATTAGCATATTATAAAGACTGCACTGCAACAGATATGGAGAAACAGACATCCCAAATATTACTCGCTTTGAGCGATACACAATTGGTGTAAAATCTCTGGATTCAACATCCTTAAACCAATAAAAGAGAAATTTTGAGGAATTCTCATCATCAATGGCCAATCTGTGAAAGGCTTCTGAAATATCAAATCCAAGTACAAACTTGTCAAACCTCATCATGGTCAATGCATCACTTATTTTAAAATTCTTGTTGTAACTTGGGTGAATACATTGATTCAGACTAATGCCTTTACTACCATCAGGTCTCTTTTCTGCAAGATTCGCCATGTAAATAACTCTTACGTTCGTAGTATCTCTTTCTTCTTTAATTACAGGACTGTGGCTAATGAAGAAATATTTTAGAAATTTCCTTTTATATTCTTCAAAATCTTCAACTTTCTCAATGATTCCCAAATCAATTTGTGACTGGAAAACTTCATCAACTCGCTTTAGAACATTACTGTTCATGTATTTCTTCTTCAGACTGCACAGAACCTTGAAAGCAAGTCTCTCATTTGATCCAAGAAGATCTTTATATCTAGTCAACCAAGGAATTGGTACAACATAACATCCTTCAGAATCTCTGGAAATGTTGCATAAAATAAAATCCGTCACTTCTTGCTCAGTTTCATTAGTAACACATTCAATAGAATTTTCTTCTTCCATATTTATGAATATCTTACAATTATGACCCAACTGAGAATAATCCGCAACCTCTGCTATATCTGGCATGCTTTCAAAATTACATATTCCATCAAGTGTTGGCACTTCATAGTCAAATCCATCAGAATCAATCTCCATAGTGCCAATGCATGAAGTAGTAGATTCTATTTCTTCAGAAATCTTCCTATCAGACATCAAAGATGTATCTACTGCATCGGAAAGATTCTTTATCCAGTCAGAAATAGAACCAATTAATATTAGTTTATCATCAACTCTGTAAAAAGAAGTCAGTCTGTCTTTTTGACCTAGTACTCCACTCTCCATGCTCATCACACAATGCCAATCCTTTGCACCTATCACTAGCTTTATATCATCAATGTCATGAATTCTGTTTACACCATTAAATTTATCATAAGCAACCTCTTTACCACTCTGCCTTAGCAGTTCTATTAATTTAGACATATGAGGAGCTTTCATCTGAATTTTAATCTTAGGAATACAAATGCAAGTAATTTCATAACTTATATCACCAATCTTAAAAGGAAAACTCACTGACTTGGTACAAATCTTTTGATTAGTATTAATCCCCTTGATAATCAAATGTATCTTAGGATCTACTACCTTTAAGTTCAAGAAATCTGCTAAACTTTCCTCAATAAAGGAATTCTGGCTACCTGAATCCAAAACTGTATCCACTTTTACGCGATCACGTTCAGTTGTCACTGTTAGTAATGGTAATAAAGAATCAACAATATCCAAATGACTGGATGCTGTAACAGTTGATGGAATTTCATTAACACTCTCGACAACATTAACCACCTTTGTGGTAGTTTGTTTACTATTACTAGAATCTGTTGGCTTTGAGCTACACAAAAAACTCCAGTGTTTACCCTTTTTGCATTTGAAGCATACACCTGATGTTTGAAATTTGCACCCATTACTATTATGACCTGCTTTTAAGCATTTAAAGCACTTGTGCAATTCTTTCAATCGCTTTATTTTATCAGATACTTCCAAGTACTTTGTACAACTGGCAATTTTGTGATCTTTAGCATTACAAAGCATACATGTACTCCTTGTTAAACTAGTATTCAAACTAGTAGCCAATACTGCGGTCTTACATGGACTTCCTTTATTAGTGTTTAATTGAGCGTTATATCTGCTGCAAGCTTCCAAAAATTTACCAGTGACATCATCTAAAGTAGGATGAGACTTATTTGTGATCGCAACTATGATATCTTGAAATTTAGTAGGCAGTGAAGACCACACAAAATAAAGCATAACAGTGTCTAAATCAATAGCATTGTCTTTCACTGCATCAATCAGCTTCTTAATATGAGCATAAAAATATATGGATCATCCTTGCCCCAAACAAACCTCAAATCAGTTAACTCTTTAATGACGACAAACTTCTGAGGCATTTCATCAGCAAATGCTGCGATCAAAATTTGTTTAGCCTGACCAAAAGTTTGCTGGGACACATTTATGGAACTAATCATAGCCTTTGCTCTACCATGACATTGCTGCTCAAGTAAATTATACCTCTCGACTTCATTTAAATTATACGGAGCAGTCAAGTGTTCAAAAACTTCAAAGAATCGCTTGCATGTAAATTTATCTTCCTTAGAATCTGCAAAATACTGAGGCAAATTCAACTTGGGCAAATCAATTCCAGTTCTGCAAGGAGTTTTATTATCAATCTGTAAGGCGAGATTATCAAGTCTAGACTGCATTTTGTTTGACAGTAATTTAATTTTACGATAATATTCCTCACATTCAGAATCCTGCCTATCCAAATCCTCCTGCGGAACTAAGGAGTCCAGTCTAACTTTATTCAAAATAAAATCATCTAAGCTCTGCAATCTTTGACTGTACTTACTCAGAAAACTCAACTCTGTTTGCAATTCAGCTTTATCCAAAGAATCAACAGCATTACACAATTTAGTATACAATACACTAACCTTACGGCGTATAGTAGTACGTTCACGCTTTTCCGATTCCGCCATCTTTAACTAATAGACAACACACCACACATAAATCAACTTTCAAAAAAACTAACACGTATAACGCGAGAGGGGGGGGGACCCGGACACCGCCCAACTAGACACGACCAACATTCCACACCAGTGCTTAAAAATATTAATCCAAAAGTTCGAAGGACCAAGCGGAAAAGGGGGGGGGGTGTGTTTAAATATGTAAATATAAAATCAATATGAAATGACCAGGATCATATCATTAAACTTTGCATTTTTAAGTGAAAAGGTAGAGATGGAAAAAATGCATTTTAAATATTTAATAAATTTAAATTTAAATGGTTAGACATTTATGAATACATATAATTTAAAATGAAAAAATTTCACTGTAGCAGCTGGTGGTGGAATGACGTAAACGAGTCCTCGAATGATTAAGAATGTCAAGCGAGGACGAAGAAGAAATGCACTTTTGTACGAGAGATTAAGGTTCACAACTGCGAGGGCTCAACCTTCTTCCTTTCACTCATCCGCTAAAAAATACAAAGTAAAGGAGAATCAACCACGGGAAAAATCAGAACAAAAGATACAACACTAACAAAAAGTAACTAAAATAAACCAACAAAAAATCAACACGAATCAAAATATCAATTACTGCAATCGCATGACTAAAATCTACAATTTTCATATAAATCAATAAAATCTTGAAATCAACAAATCACCGAAAACAGCAATTAACTAATCACGAAAATCACCTTACGTAAATATTTGCTTAAATCAACACTAAATCACAAAAGCTCTCAAATTATTAGTAAAACAAATAGCAAATTCAACGAGTAGTCAAATACCCAAGAAATAAAATTATAGACTGCATTGAAATCATAGGTTCAATCTAGCAAGAATTTAATAAATTAAAATACTTGAAATTATTTTCAAAACACTGGCATATAGAATATGTGACGCAAGAACAAGCATTAAAGCCCCTTATGCTTACCCTGTTGCGATAACAGTTCTGGCGAGTGTGGAAAAAATCATTCAATAGACGATCATCGCTAAGCAGCGTCCGGATCCCATCCTCGATGAATTAGTGTGTAATTATGTCCATGTTAGAGGAAAAATCCATAGTAATTAATCCAGCACTAAATACGGTAGTAATCCAGGACGGAGTCATAAATCCAGCGTGAGTGTATAAATCCTTAAATCCACTTAAATAACGAGAGAGGGAAAGAGAGCTGCTCCTCGTCACTCCCGTATGAGGTTATGCTGAAGACTACTTAACTGTGTGAAAAAACTTCACAAAACATTAGCGGCAGGCGGATATAACTATGTAAAGTAGTTACTATTTAAAAGCAAAGGGGCAATTAGCGACACTTCTGTATGCCAAATGTATAAATACTGAACTATTCAAATTAATAATTTGAAGTTTTTTCAATCTGCCCCCCGGATTTAAATTTAAATTTCTTTACAAGACCAGATTGAGCTAGCTGCTTATTCTTCTCAGAACAAATCAAAGCAGCCCCCCGTTGAATTCTTGCAATATTGTCATTAGAAACATTAGAATCACTCTGAGGTACAAGATTTAAATCTGACTGATCAATATGAGAATCACTTAACCTATCACCTTTAACCAAAAGAATAATAGACGATATATCCCTAAAGACAACACTTTTATTACCCTTGACCAATTGTACTTGAACAGCCTCACCAAGAGAATTATAAATAACATCAAGAACTCTAGCTAAAGGGTAATTGGAAGCCTTAACCATTGAATCCTTTATCAAAACTATGTCACCTTTTGAGATTTTAACGTGCTCTCTAGGGTAATATTTATCTCTGTATTTAGTTGCCTGATCTTGCAATCCAAATAAAAATTCATTGTGATAACTATTACGCAATTTTCTATTTAATATGAATTAAACGCTGAAAGTCCTTACCCAAATCAGAAGAGTCATGATCATCAAGTTGACCTTCGTGATATATACATTCCATAACCTGTGTATCATATCCAAACTTCAAAAACTCTGGTGACAGCACCTGAAAATCATCATTCACATTCTGCTCCCTCAATGCGCCAAGTTCAGAAATGTGTTTCTTATTAGCGTAACATATGCATTGTTTAATTACATGAGAAAATTCCAGAAAATCTAGAATATTATTATGGATTGATCCCTGTATTAACTTTCTTACCAGACCAACTCCGGACTCTATGATACCTCCAATACCACGATTCAGAGAACCACGAGGATACTGTGAAAATTCAGTGACATCGACACCCCTCTGATTGAAGAATTCCTGCACATCATTTGCCTTCAGACATTCCTCAATCCATGTGAATGCACCACCAAGATTTGAGCCAGAATCTGAAAATACTTTGTTGGGCAAACCATAGCTGTAAACATGATTTTGAAAAGCCAATAAAAATCCTTTAGAATCAGCTGAAGTCACTATTTCAACATTAATCATGTTAGACCAAATACATTTAAAGATTACCCCACAGGTTTTAACTTTGTCACTTCCATACCTTGTGAAATATGGCCCAAAGTAATCAATGAAACATACAGAAAAAAACCTCTTTATGGGATTCACATTCCATTCTCTATAGTCATTAGCATTAACTTTAACTGGTCTATTATTAAAACGTTTACAGTGGTAACATTCATTCACAACCTTCTTAACTGTTGAAAATCCCTTAAGCAGAAAAAATGCCGGTTTCAATTTATGTAGCACATAGTAAGTACCTGAGTGATTAAACTTCAAGTGAGTGTCCAATATCAGTATTCTACCGAAATCACTATTATTACTAATGAGTATTGGAGTTCTCGACATCATACCTTTAGACATCTTTGCCATCTTACATTTTACTCTAAGAATACCATCAGAGTCACAAAATACATTCATTCTACTAACTAGCTCAGGAATAGACTTTTTTGCTTTCCGTTTTGAAGTGAAAAAATCATGTAAATCTGGAAAGCAATTCTGTTGATCAAGCTTTAGCAAATCATTACTGCATTTTTGGTAGCTTGCATCTAATAAGGCAATTGACTGCTGGCTCTTAGAATTTATTCTTAATCTTATATTGTTTATGAAAAGCTTAACTTTCATTAGTACTTTAACCGCTTTGTCAAGTGAAGAATACTTAGTTATATCAACAACTGTACCAAATAACATATCTTCAACATTTGCCTTATTTACAACCAGCTTGGGTACATCCACATCATTAATCATGCCTGGATTAGGAATTACAAGCCATTCCAGTAAACTTAAATCTTCCCGTAACATCTCGGGTCCGGTCAAGTAACAAGAGTTTCTCAACTTTGAGAAAGATACTAATCTAGTAGTGAAATCTGCAGCATTTTCATTTGATCCTACGTGAGCTAACTTCACCGAGTGTATAGACTTACAGAGGTCGACAATATTTGTGATTTTATTATTCACATATACACTTCTCTTTTGAAGCTTTGTTCTCAAGTTCTCATAATCAGCTGGCCAACTCAAGGCAATCGTAGAATCTGAAAACAACATTATGTCATTAACTGCAATAGGCACAATACAAGAAGTGAGCATTTTATACAGCTCAAAAGCCCTTTGCAATGCATACTCTACTGCAGTCAGTTCGAGTACAGGCATAGTTCGCCCTTGTAGATTTTTATTCAGAATCTTATTATGGGCAGATACGAAGGATACCAACTTTGAATCTCTCTCCTGCAAGTAAATAACACATCCAATAAAGTTTTTACTCGCATCACTCATTACAATTATATCAAAAGTAGACTTTCTGCTACCCATATATCTTGGTATCTCTAGCCTTTCACCATTATTGAATTGTGAAGCTATGTTTCTCCATTCATTTAGCTGAGCACCATGAAGAGTAGTATCCCATTTATCTGCATAATCCGACTGTAATTGCCTGAGGAAAATCTTACATCTGTTTAAAACAGGCAAGTTAGCATTATTCAAATCAAATATACTCATTACTGAACTCAAAATCTGCCTAGGAGTATCAGCTTCAACATTTAATTTTACACATTTGGCCTTTAGTACATCATTATATCTGTCCCAGCACATGCCAAGAATTTTAACCTCTTGTGGAGTCTCTGTGCCAACTTTACAGTCAATCTCATACTGAAATTGAGAATAATTAGTAACATACTGCTGCAATGGAAATTTATGCTGCTCAAATATTGTACTGGCTTCCTGTGAACCATTTCAACTTCATCTTCATCTGCGCAGCCAATCAGAAAATTATCAACATAACTGCCTTGGTAGATTCTTTTTCAATTCTTGAATTTCTTCAGCATCACCATCTGTCTCCAATATTAGCATATTATAAAGACTGCACTGCAACAGATATGGAGAAACAGACATCCCAAATATTACTCGCTTTGACGATACACAATTGGTGTAAAATCTCTGGATTCAACATCCTTAAACCAATAAAAGAGAAATTTTGAGGAATTCTCATCATCAATGGCCAATCTGTGAAAGGCTTTTGAAATATCAAATCCAAGTACAAACTTGTCAAACCTCATCATGGTCAATGCATCACTTATTTTAAAATTCTTGTTGTAACCTGGGTGAATACATTGATTCAGACTAATGCCTTTACTACCATCAGGTCTCTTTTCTGCAAGATTCGCCATGTAAATAACTCTTACGTTCGTAGTATCTCTTTCTTCTTTAATTACAGGAGAGTGGCTAATGAAGAAATATTTTAGAAATTTCCTTTTATATTCTTCAAAATCTTCAACTTTCTCAATGATTCCCAAATCAATTTGTGACTGGAAAACTTCATCAACTCGCTTTAGAACATTACTGTTCATGTATTTCTTCTTCAGACTGCACAGAACCTTGAAAGCAAGTCTCTCATTTGATCCAAGAAGATCTTTATATCTAGTCAACCAAGGAATTGGTACAACATAACATCCTTCAGAATCTCTGGAAATGTTGCATAAAATAAAATCCGTCACTTCTTGCTCAGTTTCATTAGTAACACATTCAATAGAATTTTCTTCTTCCATATTTATGAATATCTTACAATTATGACCCAACTGAGAATAATCCGCAACCTCTGCTATATCTGGCATGCTTTCAAAATTACATATTCCATCAAGTGTTGGCACTTCATAGTCAAATCCATCAGAATCAATCTCCATAGTGCCAATGCATGAAGTAGTAGATTCTATTTCTTCAGAAATCTTCCTATCAGACATCAAAGATGTATCTACTGCATCGGAAAGATTCTTTATCCAGTCAGAAATAGAACCAATTAATATTAGTTTATCATCAACTCTGTAAAAAGAAGTCAGTCTGTCTTTTTGACCTAGTACTCCACTCTCCATGCTCATCACACAATGCCAATCCTTTGCACCTATCACTAGCTTTATATCATCAATGTCATGAATTCTGTTTACACCATTAAATTTATCATAAGCAACCTCTTTACCACTCTGCCTTAGCAGTTCTATTAATTTAGACATATGAGGAGCTTTCATCTGAATTTTAATCTTAGGAATACAAATGCAAGTAATTTCATAACTTATATCACCAATCTTAAAAGGAAAACTCACTGACTTGGTACAAATCTTTTGATTAGTATTAATCCCCTTGATAATCAAATGTATCTTAGGATCTACTACCTTTAAGTTCAAGAAATCTGCTAAACTTTCCTCAATAAAGGAATTCTGGCTACCTGAATCCAAAACTGTATCCACTTTTACGCGATCACGTTCAGTTGTCACTGTTAGTAATGGTAATAAAGAATCAACAATATCCAAATGACTGGATGCTGTAACAGTTGATGGAATTTCATTAACACTCTCGACAACATTAACCACCTTTGTGGTAGTTTGTTTACTATTACTAGAATCTGTTGGCTTTGAGCTACACAAAAAACTCCAGTGTTTACCCTTTTTGCATTTGAAGCATACACCTGATGTTTGAAATTTGCACCCATTACTATTATGACCTGCTTTTAAGCATTTAAAGCACTTGTGCAATTCTTTCAATCGCTTTATTTTATCAGATACTTCCAAGTACTTTGTACAACTGGCAATTTTGTGATCTTTAGCATTACAAAGCATACATGTACTCCTTGTTAAACTAGTATTCAAACTAGTAGCCAATACTGCGGTCTTACATGGACTTCCTTTATTAGTGTTTAATTGAGCGTTATATCTGCTGCAAGCTTCCAAAAATTTACCAGTGACATCATCTAAAGTAGGATGAGACTTATTTGTGATCGCAACTATGATATCTTGAAATTTAGTAGGCAGTGAAGACCACACAAAATAAAGCATAACAGTGTCTAAATCAATAGCATTGTCTTTCACTGCATCAATCAGCTTCTTAATATGAGCATAAAAAATATATGGATCATCCTTGCCCCAAACAAACCTCAAATCAGTTAACTCTTTAATGACGACAAACTTCTGAGGCATTTCATCAGCAAATGCTGCGATCAAAATTTGTTTAGCCTGACCAAAAGTTTGCTGGGACACATTTATGGAACTAATCATAGCCTTTGCTCTACCATGACATTGCTGCTCAAGTAAATTATACCTCTCGACTTCATTTAAATTATACGGAGCAGTCAAGTGTTCAAAAACTTCAAAGAATCGCTTGCATGTAAATTTATCTTCCTTAGAATCTGCAAAATACTGAGGCAAATTCAACTTGGGCAAATCAATTCCAGTTCTGCAAGGAGTTTTATTATCAATCTGTAAGGAGAGATTATCAAGTCTAGATTGCATTTTGTTTGACAGTAATTTAATTTTACGATAATATTCCTCACATTCAGAATCCTGCCTATCCAAATCCTCCTGCGGAACTAAGGAGTCCAGTCTAACTTTATTCAAAATAAAATCATCTAAGCTCTGCAATCTTTGACTGTACTTACTCAGAAAACTCAACTCTGTTTGCAATTCAGCTTTATCCAAAGAATCAACAGCATTACACAATTTAGTATACAATACACTAACCTTACGGCGTATAGTAGTACGTTCACGCTTTTCCGATTCCGCCATCTTTAACTAATAGACAACACACCACACATAAATCAACTTTCAAAAAAACTAACACGTATAACGCGAGAGGGGGGGGGACCCGGACACCGCCCAACTAGACACGACCAACATTCCACACCAGTGCTTAAAAATATTAATCCAAAAGTTCGAAGGACCAAGCGGAAAAAGGGGGGGTTTAAATATGTAAATATAAAATCAATATGAAATGACCAGGATCATATCATTAAACTTTGCATTTTTAAGTGAAAAGGTAGAGATGGAAAAAATGCATTTTAAATATTTAATAAATTTAAATTTAAATGGTTAGACATTTATGAATACACGTAATTTAAAATGAGAAAAATTTCACTGTAGCAGCTGGTGGTGGAATGACGTAAACGAGTCCTCGAATGATTAAGAATGTCAAGCGAGGACGAAGAAATGCACTTTTGTACGAGAGATTAAGGTTCACAACTGCGAGGGCTCAACCTTCTTCCTTTCACTCATCCGCTAAAAAAACACAAAGTAAAGGAGAATCAACCACGGGAAAAATCAGAACAAAAGATACAACACTAACAAAAGGTAACTAAAATAAACCAACAAAAAATCAACACGAATCAAAATATCAATTACTGCAATCGCATGACTAAAATCTACAATTTTCATATAAATCAATAAAATCTTGAAATCAACAAATCACCGAAAACAGCAATTAACTAATCACGAAAATCACCTTACGTAAATATTTGCTTAAATCAACACTAAATCACAAAAGCTCTCAAATTATTAGTAAAACAAATAGCAAATTCAACGAGTAGTCAAATACCCAAGAAATAAAATTATAGACTGCATTGAAATCATAGGTTCAATCTAGCAAGAATTTAATAAATTAAAATACTTGAAATTATTTTCAAAACACTGGCATATAGAATATGTGACGCAAGAACAAGCATTAAAGCCCCTTATGCTTACCCTGTTGCGATAACAGTTCTGGCGAGTGTGGAAAAAATCATTCAATAGACGATCATCGCTAAGCAGCGTCCGGATCCCATCCTCGATGAATTAGTGTGTAATTATGTCCATGTTAGAGGAAAAATCCATAGTAATTAATCCAGCACTAAATACGGTAGTAATCCAGGACGGAGTCATAAATCCAGCGTGAGTGTATAAATCCTTAAATCCACTTAAATAACGAGAGAGGAAAGAGAGCTGCTCCTCGTCACTCCCGTATGAGGTTATGCTGAAGACTACTTAACTGTGTGAAAAAACTTCACAAAAACATCAGCGGCAGGCGGATATAACTATGTAAAGTAGTTACTATTTAAAAGCAAAGGGCAATTAGCGACACTTCTGTATGCCAAATGTATAAATACTGAACTATTCAAATTAATAATTTGAACATCATCAAGTTGACCTTCGTGATATATACGACCAGTATATCCGGGCCAGGTTCAATACGTATCATATCAAACTGAGTATTTAAAGTGAACTCTGGTATTGGGATATGATTTTAAAATCTTTGTAGTTAATATCCATCATTTTCTTTCATTATGCAATATATATAGGTTATATAATTCCAACACCCGTTCTAATATATATAGAATCCCAATCTAAATGGGTTTCTTATTAGCGTAATATATGCATTGCTTTTTATATATGCTTTTTTATGTTATAATTCCAGAGTCTGTTTTTAATATATCTTTTATTAATATATAAATGGGATATGGATTGCTCCTATAGGAATAAAATGTTTCTATATAGACCAACTCCGGATATATATATATCCAATATATATATATTATATATATATATATATATATATATGATATATATATATGACATATATACATATATATATATATATATATATCCTATATATATATGTATATATATAAATATATCAATATATATATATATATATACCATATATTATATATAGATATCTGATATAATATATATATATTAGGCAATATATATATACTGTAATACATATATTGTATATATAATAATGTATATATATATAATATGTATAAATATATATCATATATTCAATATTAATCATGTTATATATATACATTTATATATATATATAGGTTTATATATATATATATATATATATATATAGCGATATATATATATATATAATATATATATATATATATATATATATATGGGGTTATATATATATATATATATATATATATATACTGGTCTATTATATAAAACGTATATAGTGTAATATTATATACAATTCTTATATGTATATATATATATATATATATATATATATATATATATATATATATATATATATATATATATATATATATTCTATATATATATATATATATATATGAGTATTATATATATATATATATATATATAGACATCTTTATATATATATTGAATATAAGAAAGGCCCATAAACACTATTTACATTGAAACCATATATTTCGGGCACTTGCTTCTGTGCTGTTCACTTGTAGAATATGGACAGATGAGATGTTACAAGGGTATATATACAAAACATAAAGGTGTGGCTTTAAGTCTCCGATGGTATGAGAGTGACCGTTTCCTAAGAAGGAGGAGATGACCAATTCCCTAGTGGATTTTGGCCTCATTAGCTCCCGTTTGGCGACGGATCTGGAGGTCGCGTTTCTTGGGTCATCTTCTTCAGGAGGGGTCTGAGGATTAGGGCGTCGATGTCGTCCGATTTCCAATGTCCTCCTGACAGGTTCATATTGTTGGTTTGATTGATGATAGCAGATTCCAGCATCTTTCTTTTGTACAGACAGCTACTTTTGAAAACCAACTCCGCCCCACTCCAGAACTACAGGACATGTCATCATGACTGATGTAACGAATCAGAAGGGGGAAGACGTTAAGTTTGTTAAAAGTAAAACCGTGTCATTCACCCTTCATATAAGACCAAGATGAAGGAAATTATGCGCAGTACATTATCAGTATGGCTAGCGAACACATTATATATGCGAGCAGTCTCGGCAGCCTGGACAAGTATGAAAATAACTCCCCGTCGGGGTTTGAGAATAGGTTACCCACTCCTATATTCCTGCCGAATGGTAGTTTATATGAAGTACTGTAGGTGTTGCTTGGATCATGTTTCCGGGCATTTATTACGCTGTATTATTGAGAGATGAAGAATTCACCCTCTACTTTGTTACTAATCGTGGTAAAAACGATAAGCATGCCTATAGCTATAGACCAACGACAGCTATGTTTGCGGAGGATATGAAAAGGTTGGTGAGGACGCTTAACAAAGATGCTTTTGAACATTTAAAAGTCTATTTTGACACTGAATACAAAAACGTTTTCAACAGCAATGATATATTCGGTTGGGATGAAGATAGCAGGAGAGTTATCTTCCCTCACGTTAGGAGGAGGAACATATTAGAAGTGTGACTATCAAATTCAGTGATAAAGCTGCCAGGCTGTTGTTTTAAAAATAATACAGCGTACGAAGTTTACGGCCTCGAGGCATTGAATGCGCATCTCTCTGACAATTTCTTACCTGATAATTGCGGTGTAGTTTATATGTATGTGTACAAAGATATCATTCAACCGACTGTTTTTGGAGGTGAACTAGTAAATATATTGGATTGTTTCATATTAGAGAGTGGTAAAGGGAAGGGGACACACAATACAATATACAAAGCATTGAACACGAACATCCTGGAACAGATTTCGATCGTTATCATGGCCCAGAATGGGAGGTGTATACATTTCAATAACGGTCTGAGTGTCACCTGCGTGTTTCATATAAGACCCAGATAGAGAGGTATGTATAAATACACCTTCTTTTCAGTCTTTTCCATTATTTACTTTCGCAACCTCGCATAATTAGGAACGCTCAGATGTGCACTCTGCTTAACAAAAAACAGGGGAGGAGATTGAAAGTTTTTTTGGTTAACCGGTATGAGGATTGTCTTCGCTCCACCCTCTGAGGTGGAATTTAAAACATTATTCCTGTCTGAACCTTTAAGCAAGGGAGGGGGTTTAGAAGGCAGTTCAGTTTTCTATCCAAGTCATAGGAGAGGCAGAGGTGTATTTTCGGCAATTGCTGGCATTGCACGTAGGGTACTCCCTTTTTTGTTGAATGTTGCTAAACATTCTGTTAAAGAGTTTGGCAGATCAATGCTTTCCAATTTAGTGAATGATCAGTTGCCTTTGGAATCTTTAAACAGACATGGAGTGACAGCTCTCAAAAGCAAAGGCCAGGGAATTTTAAATGGAAGTGGGAGGGTTGTCAGGAAAAGGTGGGAGGTAGAGTACGACGTACACTCGCTAGCTCAGCTGTGAGGAGAGGTAATAAGAAGAATAAGAAGAAGAGGAGAATGGCGAATCGAAGGGTTAAATCAAGAAGTAAATATAACAAGGATGTATATGATCTTCTTTAATTCATTAACCTTTTGCCCATTGGCATGCATGCACACATTCTCTCTCTTCTTGTATTTTTTTTCAGGAATGGCGGGCATTGTTCCTAACATGCCAGGGGCGGAAATCAAGGTTCCTGTCTCCTATATCGTGGGTACCTCGGAATTGTTCCCGAATGTGAACAGACGTAGGATTATAGAAAGCTCGATTAATTCGAAGGAAAGGTTGGATTTCACACCGAGTAACAATTCAGCAAATCGAATCCTGACTGACAACTATATCGAGTTTTGTATTAATGGTATTACTGGTTTCTTCTTGAATTTATAGAGTATGGCTTTGGAGTTATACATTACAGTGGCCAGGGCCAGCGTGCGGCTAGTGGATGATGTACATATTGCACTAGTTAATGGTATAAGTAATACGCTTTTTAAATCCGTCTCTGTTTTCTTAAATGAAAAGTTGGTGTAATCATGTCCTGTTTTTAACACATAAAAATGCTCAAGAGCATTAAAACCAGCGCACTACCGACTGTTGGTATAAGTGGGTTTTTCCACGATGACTTTAACGTTACGGACAGCTGAGTAGGTGGGAATCTCTGCTAAGACGGGGGGAGTTCACATGTACTTTCCACTCCTTATAGATCTGGCGAATACAGACATGTATTTGCTGGATTCCATGGATTTGAGAATAAGACTCGAAATGGCGAATAACAACTGGGTGATGGGTGCACACATAGACGGACACTTAAATGATCTGAATATAGAAAAGGCCAAGCTGTGGATTGATCGGGTTATCCCTCATTATAACGCCATGTCCATTTTAAACACCACTCTAGCAGTTAACCCGATACAATATATATTTGATAAAACTTTATATAAAATGTATGTTATAGGGCAGAACGAGCATTCCATTTTAATAGATCAACCTTTCAATACCTGTATACCTGAAAAGATTAAGCATGCAAACATTTTCGGGGAATTATGCTGCTAATAGTTTATATTTTGGAGCTTATGACTTGAATAATGTGCACATCACAGTTAATGGGAATACGATGTATCACAACAACTGTAATTTTCCTAATGTTATGACGCAATTGTATTATGAGACTCAAAAGTCGATAGGAGGGGGACATGATAACCTCGTACCTACAATAGTTTTAAAAATGGGAGAGCCATCTATTGTTTCAGCTTCATTACGGAAGAGGTGGAAGATTCCATGACCGTTGAAATTTCGGCCAGTTTGAGGATATCTATAAAGCTGGGCACGGTCGCACCACTTCCTTGCATGATTTTACTGTTCGGTGACACGAGAGGTATTTTAACCATCGATTCGGATAGAGTTGTTCAGTGCGATGTTAGGGACTAGGTGTGATGGATATGAAAGAAATCAAGACAGTTTTACAAGGTTCGCTAGGGAGTCTTATTAAATATCTAGTTGTGTTCGCTTCAGATGAAGTGGGTGTGTTTGAAATACCCGCAAATAGATTTAAACCTCTAGTTTTTATATCTAATACTCTACCTTCAACTTCTAGTATTGACCTTGTCGGACAATGGGTGTGTTTTTATATCGACAGTTCGCCTAGAGATACAATCTGCTTTTTTGACAGTTACGGTATAAACCCGCAAATTTATTCAGGTAGCTACTCATCTTTTCTCGATGCGCATTTGGATTTTACCCTTCGCCAGTCCGTAAGGTAGATACAGCCTAATAATTCTTACAAGTGCGGTCTGTACTGCGTTTTCTTTATTCACTGTACGAGTCATAGAGGGTTAAAATCGGTTTTGTCGTTAATGAGTGTCGTCTTCTCCCTGAGTCATTTGAAAAGTAATGACAGATGGGTGACGGAATACTATTTCAAATTTTTCAAGAGGGTACAATGTTCACAGTGGAGTTAGGGCATTAAATGAGCTCTTACATACAAGGAGTGCGTGCATTATTTAAATAAAAGGTAATGATTAATTTCAATTTTAAAAACGTTGCTAATATACATCACATAATTAACTTTTTGCAAACGTTTGGTTTTTCTATGACATCTTATTTTTCTTCCTTAGGATGAATGGTCAAGGAGGAGGAGGAGGAGGAAGACGAGTTCTTCTATGCAGAACACTAATGGAGAAGGGGAGAAGAAGGACAAGGGGAAAGAATGTCAGGCTGTACGACATACTAGATTTGGAAGCTTATGGTCATTTATTGTAAAATTATTTAGAGGTTGAAGGTTGGTTATAACAACTCGTGGTGGTATTTTATTGGAATGTGTGTCGGGAGAACCCCAAGATTCATGTACTTGTTAATGTATACCGCTTTATCTAATAAAATGAGTGGATAGGTAAAATCGGTTTTATTATCCCATACATAGGTCAAGCGACACTGACAATGAGCACAATCGAAAGCGTGTTAAAACGTGTGACTTTTAACAGTCGGGTGGAGAGTTAAAGCTGTATATCTCAGAGGGATGTACATTGTAATGACCATATGACATATCAAAGAGGTTTAACTCTTATCAGTCATACAGCTGTTGATGAGTCATGCAGTGGGTCTCTCATATCAGATATCTCCTCTCCTCTTAATCAGACTCTTATCAATAAAGTGGGATTAATAACAGATAGCTTATATTTGATTCGAGTTGTTAGATATTGGGAAAGTTCAGATATGCAAAGTATATCCCCTTAGAGAGCAGAGGTGGGAGAGAGAGGAGAGAGAGAGAGAGAGAGAATAACCCTTAGAAAAGCAGTTTATGCCAGGATGCAGGATAGCACCTTTGTTGAGGACACCAAATGTTGAGGACGCCAAATGGCACCTTTTATCCTACTGCTGTATCTTCTTGATATTTGGGTACAGCATGTCTTGAACCTTAGGTAATTTTGGGCAATATAATGAGGTACCAGAATTTATTGATTAAGGCAATTTACTCTTGAACTTTTCAATTTCATCAACATTTGTTGTAGATATCTGAACACCTGTCCTTGGCTTGGTTAAAGAGTTAGGAAAGAAGACCACCCACTCATTGCTCTCTCTGTCTAAAACTTATGAATGGAAGAGTGTACTACGATATGGCTTTCTACGTTGCACATATCCAAATTAGTTTATACATTAAAGTTTATCTGTATTTCATTGTTTTGAGAGATTATTATAACCTCATGGGTCATTTACAGTATAAAGATACAGACGAGTGGACCGACAGAAAATTAGAGGGGCAGTAGTTTACCGGTTTTCAGGTATGTTTATTTTGTCGTTCGATATGTGCAAGTTCCTTCCTTTAGTCATCAATAGGCTGCAAGTCAGCCTAAATGTCCATCCAGCTGTATCAGCCTTTGGCAAACATGTTTTGGTATTGTCATCGTGGATGAGAAACATTTCCCAATTATGGCTGACTTCAGTAATGCATAGAATCCCGAAATAGGTAGCTGATGGGCTAAGAATTTCTCTTAAAAGGTAAGTGATAATCTCTTTAAGGGTTTCCTTTAACATATATGCATCGGAACATGACTGAATAATTTTAAAATCTTTTATCAAATTGACAAGTATAGTATTCTGTGAAAGGATTTTGATTCTTGAAACCGGTAGGCCTATCTGGACGCTTGCAGCTCGCTGCATATGTTTATATTTCAGTGATAAGGGAACGAACATACCTGCCTTCATTTATAGCTGTACTGCTTAATATTTCTATTAGTATGTTGATGGGTACTTCCAAAATAAAATAAATAAATTATATATTCAATATCTTGATGGAATTGCAAGTTACATGAATGTAATGTTTACCACTTGCAGGAATATTACAGTATTTTAATGTTCATATTCAATGCAACCAGTGATATTAGCAATATGTCGAAATATTCACAAGCTGCTCACTTATAAAGCCATTCTTTCATAATAAAAGTAAAAGAGTTAAAATTTATACTTTTCCATTAAAGGCCTCATGATCGAGTTGTAGATGTGTCTCCCCAGAAATTAAAAACCCCTCAATCGAGATTCATCACCCCAATATACTTCGATGACTTTACTATCGGTGCCATTCGTCACAAGACCTCACAGAAGGAATCCCTGGGCATAGTGTGCCGCAGGATTGTCGCTCTCCAAGCACTCAAACGACACCGGGAAGAGGATAGGCAGGTTATTTACCTGGATGAGACCTGGTTTACTACAAGGATGAATCACAGCATGAAGCTGGTAGACAGTACTCAGCTAACCACCAGCAATGCATACAACCATCAAGTGCCGCCAGGAGAAGGGGAACGCTTCATTGTGGTTGCTGCTAGTTCAACGGAAGGATTTGTTGCGAATTCTTTTTTTTTATTTAACCGCAAAAAACACCAGTGGCAACTACCATGGAGATGAATGGCTAATTGTTCCTCCAGTGGCTGACATTGCTACTTTTACCATTGCTTCCTGAGCCATCAGTCCTGGTAGTAGACAATGTGCCATACCACATCATGTTAACAGAGGACAGTCATTGCCCTAATTCTGCCTCTAAAAAACACAGCATAATAAAATGGCTGGAACATTGCAGCATATCCTATCTACCATATGCCACACGCCCTGAATTGCTGATGATTTGCAAGCAAAACAGGCCAGAGCCACAGCACCTGGTGGATAACACCATCCGCTTGTGGGGGCATGAGGTCGTCCGCCTTCCACCCACTCATCCTGAACTCAACACCATCGAGCAGGTATGGGGCCATATGAAATGATATGTACATTCCTCGCATTTTTATGTTTCACCCAGGCAGACCTGCAGGCCAGATTGGAGGAAGCCAGGCTTGCTGTTTCTAAAGAGGTGTGGGAAGAAGTGGTCCGACGGTCCCAAGCTATCGAGGATGAATACTGGCTGACAGACAACATCCAAGATTGCACAAATCCCATTGTTATCAACGTCGCCAGCGATGACGAGGATGCTCTATTTTTAGATAGTGAAGGGAAGTGAATTAAAATACCATGGGTGTTCTGTTTATATATATGTATACTAGCTAACTAACTCAGTGATGCCCAGGAAAACTCTGAATGACACCAGATAAACTCTCTCTCTCTCTCTCTCTCTCTCTCTCTCTCTCTCTCTCTCTCCTGTTAAGATAGTTGCTTCAGTTACATTGTCCAGCATTTTTAACATTTTATATTTCACCCCCTCTCAACCCCCATTCCAATCGGGGCTAAACTCAACTTTAAGGGCATCGGGAGTGTAATTATTCATCTCAGCAACCTCAAAAACTGTTAATTAGACATTAATATTTGTTATTTTAGATATTTTATTTTTCACCCTTTCTCACACGTCCTTCCTGTTGGGGCTGAACTTGGACTTAAAGAGCATCAGGAGTGTCACTATTCATCTCAGCAACCTTGAAAACTATAGATTAGACACTATAATATCTGTCATCTGGTTATTTTTACTTGTCATCCCCCTTCCCATCCCTTCTCACCCCACCTTCCTATTGGGGCTGAACTTGGACTTAAAGGGCATCGGGAGTGTAACTATTCATCTCAGCAACCTCGAATTTGGTTATTTTTACATGTCACTCCCTTCTCATCCCACTTCCTATAGGGGCTGAACTTGGGTTTAAAGGTCATTGGGAATATCACTATTCATCTCAGAAACCTCAAAAACCATGGATTAGACACCAATATCCTATTGGGGCTGAGTAACTTCAAGGGCATCGGGAGTGTCACTATGCATCTCAGTGACCTCAAAAACTATGGATTAGACACTAATATCTGTCGTTTCGGTTATTTTTACATGTCATCCCCCTTCCCACACACACCCCACCCTTTGGTGCCAGTGATGTTTTACCCCTACAGAATTCTTTTCCAGAGATTAATTCATATGTATACCAAGTTTGGTTGAAATTGCTCGATGCATTTCAGAGTTATCTGGAACATACACACATACATATATACATAATGCATACATACATACATTTTGATATATAGAAGATATATAATTCATTAGTTTTATGTCTATGATATTTTCATGCTTAGTGTAAACATTGCATTATGCAACAATCTGTAAAATTTCTATATATATTGCACACACATTTTTGGCTATATATATCATAATGAATATAGTTGAAAAAAAAAAAAAACTACTATTTCATCCATTTTTTTCCTTTTCATTTCCACATCTGCAATATCTTATAATCATAACTGGTCCACTACCACCCTATTCTCATGGTAATAAGTACAAACTATGTGATATATAAAAACATACAAATGTCTATATAAAAGATACAGAATAGGAAATGATTATTGTCAGTTATTCAAAATGTAAAGAGCCATTTCGTAGTACACTCTTCCATTCATAAGTTTTAGACAGTGAGAGAAATGAGTGGGCGGGGCTTCTTTCCTAACTCTTTAGTTAAGCCAAGGAAAGGTGTTCGGATATCTACAACACATGGTGAGGAAATTGAAAAAAGTTCAAGAATAAATTGCCTTACTCAATAAATTCTGCTACTTCAATATATTGCCCAAAATTACCGGAGACTCTAAAACATGCTGGGACAAAACATCAAGAAGATACAGCTGATATATAAAAAGATATTTAAGAAAACCTATGTGACAACGGGCCTGAAATGCTTAAAATTAAATAATTTATGGCTGTACATTCTGTAACTTGGGAAGTGCTCATTGTAATTGTACCACACAAAAAAAAATTGGATAGTTTATTTCAATCTCTCATACATTTTTTTAAAACTATGTTTATCTTTTTACTCCTTGTTAACCGAATAAACAAACGAGAAAAAGACAGAAACAGACAGAACATCAAATTCTAAAACATTGAATATATTCGGCTGAAAATTTAAAAGATTGTAAATAACAAAATTGTTTTGAGTGCAGGCTTGGGATCATACCCAAACCCTTCGTCTGTAAGACATCAAATGAATCTTTGAAATAATCATGCGCATGGTCTGTCACCCACTGCAGCTAAACATAACGGGGTTTCACGCCAATGTTCAGCCTTCAAGATTATTCAAAATTTAGTGCAGGAGTGTATTGAGTGATTGTATTTTTGTTCAACTGAAGTGATTCTGGTCATTTTCTAGATTGGAGAGCTGAAAATAAATTTGCATTCCATTGCGAGCCAGGAAGAGAAAGAAAATTCCACCAACACTGATGGACTTCCATCATTGTAATCTGCTGTAGAGGATGATTAATTTTTTTGTATGTGCCTTGTGAAACAAATAGAATAAATTTAGCAAATAGAATAAATTTACAGAAGGTGCTGTCCTTCATCTGAGTTGAAAAATGATTCCTCATTTAAAGCTTTAGTTAAAATGGCATATAAAAGCATTGTTGCTCACTTCATTAAAAATCCTTTTTCGTACGTTTCAAACAATCGAAATATAAAGCTAATTATAGCTAGATAATGAGGTACCAAACAGAATATTATTTATCGAAACGTGAAAAATTATGATTTCAATTACTCAATGCAAGCCCACAAAATGGCAACTTTGAGCCAATAGTTATTTTATTTATTCAAAACAGTACAAAATACCAAGCATGCTCACATGAAATTATTTAAAATCATCAAGCAATCATGCAAATTTTAATTCACCACCAGTCACTCTGCGGTTAGCTCATTCTACCTCGCCCTTCATTCCGTCATAATAAGTGCTCCTTGAAAACTGTTTTTACATAGTACATCTTCTGCATCGCTATTAATTCTTTTGAAATTTTTTTTTTATTCCTACGTATGCCACACACACAGCTCTTTCCATTTTGTACCTTCGAACTTCTCACGCAACAATGCTCAAACGCTTTTTCTTACCTAAGTGCTCACTGATATTTCCTTATCAATTCCCCTCGACTAGGGACCACCTTGATGTGGTTGGGTGCACTTGAACCCCTGGAATTTGTTCCTCAGTTCAAGTCAAAGAGTTCTATACATTATTCATTTTTATTTTGGGTCAAGTCTTGTGGAATTTTTCACTTTGCTAAAATTTATTGGACCTGATAAATAGGAAAAGGTATCATAGCTGGGACTGGGGTTTATATCTGGACTGTGGTAGGATCATCAACCACCCAATAATGTTTGAATCTGAGGGATATCACACTGATAGCTCAAGGACAGAACTGTCTTGCAGAGCTGGGCCATGGATTCCAGGGATGGTCTGGTTGTGGGGATAGGACTCTCGTTATTATAGGTTTAAGATATGAGAGGGTGGGGTGATTGTATTCTTGTAACACTCTCAGTCCCAATAAGCGGGTTTGGCTTACACTTGAGCCACTCTAATTTGTTGTTCCATCCCCTGTGGAGTAGGAGAGGGAGTAGACATTTGGGAGTCGGCTCTTATGGTGCCATTGGTAGAATAAACTTCATGAAAGGTTGATCATATGTTTTTAAGATTTTCAGATTCATTTATTTATCTTTTTTTTTTTTCTCAAATCAATCTTTATGAGTAGCAATAAGGACCCTTTGATGATATGTTTGGCAAAGATGATGGTCTCTGCACTCTCCTCTGACAACTTGTATTTGGAAAAGGCTAGGAAGCCTTCTAGTGCAATTACACTGGAACCCCATGCTCCAGCACAGAGAAAAGTGAAATTGACCAGAAATTAATGTCATATAGGATAAGTATTTGACCTTTAATCTTGAAGATTCTAATTGTGATAATTTTAATGTGTACAGAGACATTGTGAAGTGTTGTGGCCGAGAGCCTAAGATATCATCTGAAGGTTGAGGAAACCTGAGATTAGAATAGTTCTCAGCAGAAGGAAGTGAACAATTAAAAGCATTATCGCATTTTGGAGGAGTTAAAGTGGACTGCTCAGTACATGCATTTTGGAATCACTCCAAGGGAATGATATTTGTACCCAAACTGATGATGTATTCAGGAAGAGAAACTTTTAGATGAATTAAAAGACCAAGGTCTGATTAGAATTAAAAGAATGAGGAAGAAGATTAATGGAGTCTTATTTCCACTCGCAAATGTGATTATTACATTTAATTCTACCCACTTACCTAATGTAATAAAAACAGCATGGTTACATTTTAAGGTTAAACAATTTATCCCAAGACCTAGGATACATTTTTATTGTCAAGAATATGGTCATGTGTTAGGTTCTTGCAGGCAGAAGCTCTAAGGCAAGCCTGCCACGTATGCTAAGTGTAGTGAAGCAGAGTCATGTTGTATTGTTATTTAGAAGCAAAATGTATATATTGTGGATATATATACATACATACATACATACATACATACATATATATATATATAGATATATATATATATTATATATATATATATATATATATATATATATATATATATATATATAGTATGGGGCTCTATATAATTGTATGGTGTTTTTGATAATTCTGTCACAGGACGATGAAGCAGTAGTGTGCATCCTCATCATCTAGTTTTTTTCAATGCCGACGTTTCGACGAATTCCAAGTCTCATTTTCAAGGCTATAAAATATAATATAAGCCATGAACATCAATAACACAGTAATTAAACTGGTACACTCTTTATGTAGTAAAAATATTTAAAACAAACATCATTCAAGACAAGTCAATAATAAGTAAAGGAGTTCACTAAAATCTTAAAACAACTATTTTGAAAGAAAGAACAAGACTAACATAAATAAGTAAAAACAGAGTGAGGAAATCAGTTGCCTAAACAGGCTATAAACAATTTCACTTAGGACGATTGAGTATTTAACGATGGTACACAGTCTTCTTGATAATTATGGAAGAGGATGGTTAATTTGTTGTTCTGCACTTGGCCTAAGATGGAAAAATCCTTGCTGTCAATATAAGTTTTACATAATTTTTGAATGATTTCATATATTTGATTGCTCAGGATTAGATAACCTGATACCTGTTCTATGATTTATGTATTAGAGTAGGAATCTAATGCGGACCTTCAACAGCCTTCTTGCATGGATCAAAATATATATCCCGTGATCACATCCCGGGCAAGTATACTTAAAACACACTGGGAAAGCAGAGGACTGAGCGGTCTTTGACTCTGAACAGAGAAATTGTTTAAGGGATTTTTCAGGAAGATTTTCAGATTTAAAGCTGGAAAACTGTTTTGAATAATGGAGATTTTTTTTCTAAAGTATCATCATTGCACGAAATTTTAAAACTTTTACATCTTCAGTTTCGGCACAGTCGATCTGCAATGTTGCCTGAGTCATTTTCTGTAGTACAGTTTTATTTAGGGATTGAAAAAAAAGTCGTGATGGAACAAAGATTGAAATATTTCACTAAAAAGGATATCTCGTCGTGGAAATCTTCCAGTTTGACGAGTGGGTATAAACCCTATGGATTAACATAAATAGCAAAAGAGTTCAGTTTAAAATTGAAGAAACAAAGTTATGGTCAGTTGATTCCCAATTCCAGTAAATGTTGCCTAGACACTAAACACCTGTGTAAAAACCTTCCAGTCACCTCTGGAAATAATAAGATCAAGGAAGGGAAGTTTGTTATTTAACTCCTGGGAAAGTTTATGTATGGATGTTGTCGGAAAAAATTCCAGAAAGGACTCAATGACATTTAAGACGATAAAATAGGAGAAGAATGTGTTCAACATATCTTCGATAAAATAGAGGGCGGAACCTAATAGGACATTGTTTGTGTTAAATGCAGTGCTGGTCCAGGGAGCACATGAAGATGGAAAATGACAACCTGTCCTGGCCAAGTCTTCAGTTTGTTTATACAAAATGCAGATTGAAGACAAAGGTCTTCCAGATCAAGCCAGCTCTAAAAGTTGTTTAAAATGTTCTACTAAAATTATTAAAAATTGCATCTTCATCAGTAAAAAAGTTTGCTTAATATTATCTCAATAGTCTCTCCCCACTGGGAATAAAGCCAAATAATGATTCACGTGTAAAACTCATATAAAAGTCTGACTCAGAATGTCAATTCTACTAAATTTAAAATGACATTTCAGGCAAACTCTGACTTATATATAGGTAATCTAAACGTTCTGGTTTAAATACAAATGAATGCAATTTTTAATAATTTTAGTAGAACATTTTTTAAAGACTTTTAGATATTCAGTGAAAGATTATTGTCAAAGTGGCATTTTGTATAAATAAACTGAAGGATACTTAGGACCATTCTCTGGGTCCGAAGAACCTCATCATATATTTTACAGAAATGTTCTTTGGGGACATTGATCTAAATACAAACACCTGAGTTCGTTGGGCATTTGTATATGGGAGACGATATCCCGGTATAGCAATCACTTGCTGGCCACGTGGGTTTTCGTCCATATGTAGTCCTGGAGGGATTGTTGATCCGCTGGTTTCAGCAGCAGCAGTGGACGACCAAGATTATCATTTAAAAAATTCCTTTGCTAACATAATGAAAATATATTATTTCCAAGTGATAGTTAAAGTTTGAATATTAATGGAATTTTCATAATAAATTATTGTATATGAATAAACGATGATGTGAAAAATAGTTAAATCTGGACATGCAACAAAGCACTACTGTTAGCATGGCAAGGTGGTGTGGATATCATTTTCTAAATACAAACACCTGAGTTTAACAGGGGATTTTAAAATCATGGCCGATTCATTTTGACCACTAGTAATTGAATGGCAGAATGGTCGTTAATAGATACCTAGTCATGTTCTTGATCCACCTGGAGACTTATCGGGAGGTAAAATATTATCAACCAAAATACAGTGAGTAATATAGATGCAAATATTAATTTCCACAGGTAAAAGAAATGGATAAAAGGATATGTAGCTTGATTGTATATGAATCAGATGAAGTGATAAAAAGTCATAATATGGCTGCATAGCATGCACTCAAGAACGGTTAGCATGGCAGAAGTGGATAAGTGGAGATGTATCTAAATACAAACACCTGAGTGACATCACAAGGCTTTGTATATCCAGGTTAAACTTGCTGGTCACCACGCAGAGGCTACTGGCTAAGATACTTATCCTCCGCTGGTTCTGATTGGGAACGAACTTATTGACAAATATATATGTATATTATATATATATGATATATATATATATTATATACACTACCTACTGGATATTAAAGGACGTTATATATATTACTGATTGTATATTAAAAATGATGAAGATAAACCAGCATACAGAACATGGATATATATACATATGCAGTTTGTAATATATATTTATATATAATACATATATATATACACATAATATATATATGTATATATAAGATATATATAGTATATATATATATATATATATATATATATATATATATATATATATATATATATATATATATATATATATATATATATATTTTTACGTTTTTCCGTGGTTTTAGTTTGAAATATGCTCTGTGAGACAGGTAGCAACAATTTAAGTTAATTTAGCCTTGTGATTCTGACTTCGTGGGTATGGGGAAAACGTAAAAAGAGGAAAACAAAGGAGAATTTCATATGAGCATAGGGCTCTGGTTACTGAGGAAATATTACGTAAAACACGTGGGCACATTTAAAGTAGTGTATTTACATAAATGACATTAGTACGGGAAAAGAGGAACTCAAGTAGATTGAATGAAACTTGGGGAATTCCAGACACAGTCCGAGAAGCTTCCACGAAATAGGATCCCTCTGAAATGAGAGATATGCACATTATACGCCAGTAATGAAAATAGACAAAAGAATAATGAATTCGAAGCTGCACTGAGGGTGCCAAAGGAGTAATAAAGAATTAATACTGCCGATGCAAGAGGCGCACGGACATTAGACAAGGGAGATTTCTGGCTTTCTCTTTAAGAAAATATTACGAGACAAAAGCGTGACTGAAATGGGGCTCTTCCAGGGCACTTTACCTTAGCAGATTTTCCGAGGGCGCGTAGAAGGCGGTCCGTGGATGACTTGCGATTTCCGAGGACGAGTTTCTTCCACGTGGTGAGATGCAAGGGCTTCCGTAAAGGGGCAAGGCGATGGGGACTCCTCGAAACTCCAAGCAATGGCGTGTGGGCTCGAGGAATACGGTCGAAGGGCACGAGGAGAAGTATACTTTGGAAGGGCCACGTGGTTAGGATGCAAGGGCATCGATGGGGCCAGGTGTTGAGGGGACGTCTTCACAAGTTCACTCCATATCTTCCAGCCCGCGTGTGTGTCTGAGACCTCGTGGGCTTTTGCTTTTATCCCCCTCCTATGGGGCAGGGGGCGTCCATCACAGATGCTTTGACTCATTGCACCTGCTGCGCAGGGGAGGTTTTGGCCTGTAGGAGAAACGCCCAAGCCAGATTACTTTTGCCTCGAAGGAAAGATCTTTATCAAAAATGGGAGCGCCTTTAATCTTTTAAACCCTTGTTTTTAAGTCGATAGACAGATGGTCTATCGATCGGCCGGCTGGCAGTAAATGAAAATGACAGAACAACCAACAACAACAAAGGAGGGGGAGGCAATTTGCTAGCGAATTCTTGCTAATCATAATACCTCCCCATACAAGATGATGTACATACCTCCTTCGGGTGTGTACATCGATATTCAAGAATGAGCGGCAAATGCTTTACGTTACTCTACATTCTGCCTTGCAATGAACTTTACTACTAAGGGTTTTATGAAGCTGTGACATTACTTTTAATAACACATTGGGACAATTTTCGTTAACAGAACGCAAAGTGATTTAAACACTTGCAAAAGAATAATTACTTTAGATTTGGTTACCCACTGTAACTTTATAAAGTGACTCGAACAATTGTGAATTAATTAAGATTATAGGACCACGTATATGAGGCTATGGCCAACAAATGAAAAGAAAGGTTATTGTTCAAGAATTAAAATACACGGTTACTTAATTTTTAGATAAAATGCATGCGGTTAGTACAATCTGCCTTGAAGAGGCTGTGTAAATGAAAAACAGCGTTTATTTTTGTAAATGACATCCCCTTTTACACGATACTGTAATGACTATACATATTCGCATTGATAATTTATCTTCGTTTTAACGTACTTGGCTCAGCTATCGTTCAACGCGAGCTGAGGATGACCCACACACCGGGAATTTGACAGTCGTGTGCTGGCGAGAGTATTCGCGAGGTTTTAATTCGCTAACCTTAAACTACGCTAATTTTATCGTCCTACTGCCTACTCAATGTTATGACGGGCGAGCAGACAAAAGATGTGGGGTAGGACAAACAGCGATCTTGGAAGGAAATGGAAGGGGAAGGGGGATAATAATAACAAAAGGAAAATTACCAAGACATTACGAATGAAACTTGACCGCATATGAAAGGCGGGACACGTCCCTCAGAGCTTACAAAAGGGGCATTTAAATCACAAGGGCAAGAGTTTATGACTCGCGATTCATTAAAATAAAGATAACTAAATGACTAAAAGAAAGTAAATGATATTGGCAGAAGAGCTAAGGGAAAAAGAGTGAGGGTTTTATTGTGTTAGGCGGGAATTTATCGTCCTACGCCTATAAATTACGGCCCGGACTATCACTTCAGTCCCAGGGCGAGGAAAGTGCACCGAAGGGCGCGACTCCTTCAGGAGGGCTGACACGCACGCCCGGTGCCAAGGTATGGGCGCAAGGGGTGCCACTTCTCACTCTGTTATTCTTAATGATTTATACATTGTGTGGGGAATGGTATCCCGTATTTAATTGCCTCTTGTGGGGATAATTTAAGGGAAGATTAATAGAAGGTGATAAGAGATAGAAGTTCCTGAGGAACGGAAGAAGATAGAGGAGGGCCTGACATCCCCTTCTGGATTAGGGGTGCCAAGACCTTCGAAAGATGAAATGGTGGCACAGGTGCCATGGGAGCTCTAGAGCTCTTTGTAAATTACCTGGAATGTCCCACGCCCGTGGTAATTTCGCCTCGAGCCTTTCTCAATGGGACAGTCGTCCTCGGCCGGGAAGCGGAGGGCCCGCGACTGGAGGGCGGCACGGAGTACCACCTGGGCCTGCTGATGCGACAGCTGACGCAGGAGTGTTCCGTGCGGGTTCTACCATGATCCGTCGCGGCTCTTGTAGTTCATCGGCCAAGTGAGATATGGCAGAATCCTGACTTGCAATTGCGTCGGCGACGGACTGAGGCAGAGGAGGCGGTCGGGGGGTGGCGTGAGCGGCTCGCAGGTATCGATGACCAGCTCAGGCACGGGTTGCGAGGCCGCACCTGCAGGTGAGCTTCGCGGTGGTCGGGAGGAACCGTCTCTCTGACCGACGCTGGTAGCGGTGCCAGGCCGGGGAAGAGAGGGGTCCTGAGTTGGATCCCGTGAATGGAGATCGGCGTAGCGCTCTGGCGCTGGCACTAGGGCAGAGTCAGGCGCTATCAGAGGTTTCTTGGGCTCGTCGGTCAGGACGGACGAAGCTTGGCCCTGCTCGGGGCATGCAAGTGGCACCGGCAGGAATTTGGCATCTCCTGAAGGGAGATCTGATTGGGGCCCTGGCACTGGCACTGAGGCAGGGCCGGGCACTGGAATTGGATCGGGAACCGATCGAGGGGGCCACTGTACATCGTACTCAGGTGGCACTGGTGGGGACTGCACGTCCTCCTGGTACCCAGGGGCGCCAGTCTTGGCTGAGGGGAGAAGCGGGGAGGATTACTCGCTCCCGCGGAATGATTCGGGAATGGGGACCCCTAGATTGTCGTGATTTCGGTGGGGACTGAAAGTCCTGTCCCAGGATGACGTCATAGCCTCCGGGGAGATGGCTTGCTACTGCAAGATTGCAAATTTTGGATTGGTGAGGTCTTGTGACTCTCAATTGGACCGTAGGGAGTATCATTTAAATTGATTTATTCCCTCGATCGTGACGAGTTTTCGTCTATTGATGATAGCTCCGTAGGAACTCTGTCCCTTCGGATGAGGGAGATTTGTGCGCCCGAGTCCTCGAAAGCAGTGACTCGGCGCGCGGGCTCGCTACCTCGTGGAGGGCCACGTATACAGGCCCTTCGGCGGGAGGGCCTAATGACTGGGGATCTGTGACGGCCAAGGCGACGGTGGGAGTATTTACTTTATTATTGCGTGGGCATTTTGCCCATGCGGAGAATGGCCATAGACCTTGCACGCCGTGCAAAGGTCTGGCTAAAGTCTTCCGCGCTGCCCCTGTGGAGGGCGCAGGCGAGTTATTTGTCGGTTTTCCGGGAGAGAGAGGAGCCGGTTTCTTGTTCCGGCACTGTTCGGAGGAATGCCCCGTTTTCTTGCAATAATGGCAAGTTAGGGGCTTGCCAGTTCCCATTTTGTGGGAATTTGAACCTCCGAGGAGGGACGGGGATTTATCTTCCGCCCCATGGATCCTTCTTGAGGGTGGTGAGTTTCCCACATATCTGCTATTCGGCAACACTCGGTGAGTGTTGCTGGGGCTTTTTCCACTATATGAGTGGCGAGGGCAGGAGGGGCGAGCGCAGGAAATGCTCAATTTAAACCGCTCGAGTACCTCGGCGGTGTTAGTGGCTCCTTCGGAATCGAGCCATTTTGTCAACGCCCGCTCGAATGGTACGCCCAATCGGACCAAGTCTGGCCTGCTTCTCTGGGCTGCTCTCTCCAACGTCTCCTCCACCGCTCGGGGTAATCTCGTCACGCCTTCGTAACTGCTTGGCGTACGGCTTCCCAGTTTCCCGATCGTCGCGGGAAGGGCGTGGTAGGCAACGAGGGCCTTTCCGCCCAGGAATTTAGTGAGAACAAGGAGAGTTCCGCGGGGGAGAGATCGCAGCACTCCAGGACTCGTTCGGCCCTTTCAAGCCATACTTCAGGTTCGGACTCCGTCCATTTTGGCATGAACGAGTGAGCTTGGCTGAGGGCACTCATCCCCGCGGCAGGGGGCGGGGGTGGCGTGCTGTCGTTCTAGCACCTGGAGCTCATGGGCGTTCTTCTCTCTCTCCTGCTCTTGGGCAATTCTGTCTCTCTCTCTTTCACGTTCTCTCTCTCCTCGTTCGTTGTTCTTGGCGATTCGTTCTCTCTCCTCTCGTTGTTCTTGGGCAATTCTGTTCCCTCTCTCTCTCTCTGCGTTCTTTATCCTCTCTCTTGCTCTTGGGCAATTCGTTCTCTCTCTCTCTCCTCCGTTCTTTATCCTTCTCCTGCTCTTGGGCAATTCTTGCCCTCTCTCTCTCTTCACGTTCTCTTGCTCTCTCAGCCTTGGCATCGTCCACTCGCTCTTGAACCCATGCTCTCAGATCTTGCCCGATAGTCCCATGTCCTTCCCAGCGGACATGTAGAATTTGAAATCCTCGTTTTGTTGGGCTCTGGTATTAGCCATCTTGAAATAATGGTTATATGATATGTCTGAAAAGACTCAGGTTGTCTGAAAAGACTCAATTGCAGGAATCTGAAACACTCAATTGTTCAGACTGCAGGAGAATGGATCTGTCTGAATAAGACAGTTGATTAGTAAGTCTGAGGAGACTTTTTGTTAAAATTGGATGTGTCTTGGAAAGACGTGGTTGTTCTTGGCGAACGAATTTTAATATGTCGTCTCGGAAGGCGTAGTTGGATTTTGTCACGCTCGGACTTGGCCGGCTGTAGCGTGAAGTTAAGGAGTTGTTCTAACGAACTAGAATGATCAGTCCCGTAAGGGCTTAGATGTGTGTGAACTACACTATATAATGTCTCAAAAGGACTTAATTTTGGGTTCCCGCAGGAATGAGAAATTCTCGCCACGTGCGACGTAGAATTTTTGTATGAGTCTCTGAGGACTGGAATTTGGAGGAATTCTCGCCACGTGCGACGTAGAATTTTAGGAGTCTCTGAGGACTGGAGTTTGGAGAAATTCTCGCCACGCGACGTAGAATTTTAGGAGTCTCTGAGGACTGGAATTTGGAGAAATTCTCGCCACGTGCGACGTAGAATTTTAGGAGTCTCTGAGGACTGGAATTTGGAGAAATTCTCGCCACGTGCGACGTAGAATTTTAGGAGTCTCTGAGGACTGGAATTTGGAGAAATTCTCGCCACGTGCGACGTAGAATTTTAGGAGTCTGAGGACTGGGACTTGAGAATTTGTGGAATTTGGAATTTAGAATTCTCGCCACGTGCGACGTAGAATTTTAGGAGTCACTTAGGACTTGGAATTTACGATTTGGAGGAATTCTCGCCACGTGCGACGGAATTTTAGAAGTTACTTAGGACTTGGAAACCGAAAGAAAATGTAGGACTTAGAAATTACTAATGGGAAAATGAATGGGGAAAAAATGCTACACGCGGGCATGGGCGGGGGGGTGCAGGTCGTTTGGCCAACACCGGAGGTATTTTTAGATTCTGGGTGAATGAACCCGTATATTTATAGACCGTCTGGGATTCCGGGAATTTCCCAGTCGTTTGAGAGGATAACAGTACAACGGCCTAGTAATTTTCCCTATAAGCGGAGTTTAAATTTCGCTTTCCTAACACCTAACTCGAATTCTAACTACACTGAGAGAATTTTCAGCAATGCAAGCTGACTTCGTCGTGTCCCACGTGGGAATTTTATTCGCGCCTAAATAACAGTTCGCTAATTCGAAAATGTAAGTAAAAGTTATCTCGAAGCAAGGATAAGGCAAAGATTTTTCAGGAATTTTCGCACTATTCCTCGAAGCAAAAGATATGGCAGAGATTTTAACACAGAGGAATTTCGCACTATTCCTCGAAGCAAAGGATGGTTAGCACTGGTTATTTCCTAACTACCTATCCTGAAAGGCATGCATTAACGAATCTAATACGGCGGTTCTTTTCTCTCAGTGATTACATGCGTCCCTATTTCTAATTCCTAGGAACAGTCACGATTGTAAAAAGGTTTTGCTAAGATTAACACATTACTTACGTGGAATTTTCTGGATCTGTGTGCTGGTTTTACACATAAGGTTCGTAATTGTCTCGTACCCAGCTTAGCTTTGCTAATAGCTGATCTGGCAAGTTGCAAATGCAATAAAGCAACACTAGGGGAACTGCAACTGCAAAACGAGATCTATGGCCAGGTCGCCATTTTTACGTTTTTCCGTGGTTTTAGTTTGAAATATGCTCTGTGAGACAGGTAGCAACAATTTAAGTTAATTTAGCCTTGTGATTCTGACTTCGTGGGTACGGGAAAACGTAAAAAAAAGGAAAACAAAGGAGAATTTCATATGAGCATAGGGCTCTGGTTACTGAGGGAAATATTACGTAAAACACGTGGGCACATTTAAAGTAGTGTATTTACATAAATGACATTAGTACGGGAAAGAGGAACTCAAGTAGATTGAATGAAACTGGGAATTCCAGCCACAGTCCGAGAAGCTTCCACGACAGGATCCCTCTGAAATGAGAGATATGCACATTATACGCCAGTAATGAAAATAGACAAAAGAATAATGAATTCGAAGCTGCACTGAGGGTGCCAAAGGAGTAATAAAGACTTAATACTGCCGATGCAAGAGGCGCACGGACATTAGACAAGGGAGATTTCTGGCTTTCTCTTTAAGAAAATATTACGAGACAAAAGCGTGACTGAAATGGGGCTCTTCCAGGGCACTTTACCTTAGCAGATTTTCCGAGGGCGCGTAGAAGGCGGTCCGTGGATGACTTGCGATTTCCGAGGGCGAGTTTCTTCCACGTGGTGAGATGCAAGGGCTTCCGTAAAGGGGCAAGGCGATGGGGACTCCTCGAAACTCCAAGCAATGGCGTGTGGGCTCGAGGAATACGGTCGAAGGGCACGAGGAAAAGTATACTTTGGGGAAGGGCCACGTGGTTAGGATGCAAGGGCATCGATGGGGCCAGGTGTTGAGGACGTCTTCACAAGTTCACTCCATATCTTCCAGCCCGCGTGTGTCTGAGACCTCGTGGGTTTTTTTTGCCTTTATCCCCTCCTATGGGGCAGGGGGGCGTCCATCACAGATGCTTTGACTCATTGCACCTGCTGCCCGCAGGGAGGTTTTGGCCTGTAGGAGAAACACCCAAGCCAGATTACTTTTGCCTCGAAGGAAAGATCTTTATCAAAAATGGGAGCCTTTAATCTTTTAAACCCCTTGTTTTAAGTCGATAGACAGATGGTCTATCGATCGGCCGGCTGGCAGTAAATGAAACACAACAAACAACCAACAACAACAAAGGAGGGGGGGAGGCAATTTGCTAGCGAATTCTTGCTAATCATAATATATATATATATATATATATATATATATATATATATATATATATATATATATATATATATATATATATATATATATATATATATATATATATATATATATATATATATATATATATATATATATATATATATATATATATATATATATATATATATATATATATATATATATATATATATATATATATATATATATATATATATATATATATATATATATATATATATATATATATATATATATATATATATATATATATATATATATATATATATATATATATATATATATATATATAGAGAGATAGAGATATATATATACATATATATATATATTATAAATATATATATATATATATATATATATATAGCAATATATAAATATATATATATATGAATTTTTATCACATCATCAATGTGATTCATATATATATATATATATATATATATATATATATATATATATATATATATATATATATATATATATATATATATGTATGTATGTATGTATGCATGAAATTTACCAAGACGGGTATATTCCAGAAGTTGTTAAGCAACATGTTGTTAAAAGGCTTTCGGTAATAGACTTCTAGCCTCATTTAGCGCCTGAAGCCCGCTGGAGGGGTGTACCCGCCAAGTGCCCCCCTTCAATGATAACTGAAGAGTAAGTTTTTACAATTTTTATTTTGCCACATTAATGTCGAACCAGGTCTGCATTTCCTCTAAAACACTGGAACGTTCATCACGTGCTGTCAGAGTTAGTAATGCACTCTTCCCTTGTTCTTTCACAATTATTTTCTTTCCTCTTGCTTTTCGGCATCTTGCGCCTTATTATGTTATTTATTCAAGCCTAAACTTTTTCGTCTTATCAACCCATACCTCATTTTTCATCTGATCTAAATATAATGAGGAAATATATTTTGCAATGCTCGATTCCTATAGTCATTGTCTCACGCAAGTTTAGGCGTGGAGAAATAGTATAAAACGAGCTCAGTGTTTATATGTGGAGAGACAGTCAGAAACCCAGATTGATATGCGTGACATTAAATCATTTTTAAATCTATTACATCTGCATATATACCTGTTTACAGTATCTATAGCCTTATATATAACAATTGTAATATAAATTATTACTAAGAGTATTAGTCTTTTTTTACCTAATTGCTATATTAGTTATTGGTAGGCTTCTCTCTTTGTTCATGACTTCGTTGTACATCAGAAAATAATCATCAGAACCCGAAATTACAGGTTTCTCATCTTTCCATTGTTCTATTGAAATCAATTTCTCTTTCGAGGTCTCGATAAATTCCATATTTCTTTTTACATTAAAATCACCCTTCTATACATCTCACGTATTTATATACCTTCGATTTCAAGTATTCATTAATTTTTCTCAATGATATCATATGGTGTGAATCAATTGCATATTCGCATCTCGGTAAATTCATCAACCAACGAATGAATATTTAAGGTATTCTAATTCTTTTTATTTATATAATGTTTCCAAAAGAACTGAGCTTCCGGCTTCGTTTTGATGGGAAATTTGTCAGAGCAATTCAGTCTGGCCTAGTCTCTCAATCAGGTCGGCAATTAACATCCGCGGATGACCTTCATTTGGACAATTAGTTTTTTCGCCTAAATTCTTCTTCTTCTTTTAACGTGCTTTTTTCCCATTTGTATGGGGTAAGCACGATGCCTTCATTCTTGAAGGACTTTGATTTGGCTTTGGGGTAGACTTTGTAGTCTTGATCGGCTGCCCTGCCTGTCAATGCTTAGACCCCGGTAATGTATGTACATATATTGTACCAGTCATCAGCGCCCTTTCTCCCAGCAACAAGGAGACGATGCGTGGTTAGGTTGACAGTCGAGATGTGTGAGGTGTCTATTATGTTTTTAGAAGATGTTGGAGTGGCTTTGTTTGTGTGTGTGTATTAGTCTATAACACCCATTTGCTTTTTAAGCAAACCTATCCGTTGATTAACATACATAATCCCGGGGTGTCTACAGAGATAGCAAAGTGTCCGCCTCTCTAACTGGTCGGCTGTGGATTTGAACCCGCGCCACAGACCTCTAAGAGGTCCGAGGCTGCTGCTCTAACCAACTTGGCCATCGGGGCTCTAGTTTTTTCACCTGAATGAAAGCACCAAATACTGCGCTAGTCTGCTCATAGCGTTAATGTGGGTGTTTCGTGTGTTTGTATGAGAGAGAGAGAGAGAGAGAGAGAGAGAGAGAGAGAGAGAGAGAGAGAGAGAGAGAGAGAGATTATGTTCAAGGTTTACAAACACAAACTGTTGGTTTTTATTCTTTTTTTTATTTAAATACAATTACTGAGATAGGATTATCGTTACTCTGTATTTAGCGTTCCTCCAAGGGAATTAACTATTTGCTTTGAGATATTAATCCCCTAATCTACTATATATATAAAAAAATCAGAAACAGGCAGGGGAATTTCATAGTTTAGCTCTGAAGGGATAGAGTGGATCGTCTGATCGTCTGACAGAAAGGTCGAATTTAGTTTCTAAAGAGTCGACATGGGATGTAGAGTCCGAACGGCTTATGCTTTTTAATTAGGGGACGACTCATTCAGCGTGATTGTAAAACGATCAGGAAAAGACTCTTTGAGCAGGGAAGTAACACTTGAGAATGGGAGAGCGTACTGAAGTTGGACAAATGTGTTGTAATGAAAGCAGTTTTCACATTTTTGGATATCCAAGCAGAATATGTGGAAAAGAACCTACGTATCAAAGTTTAAATGATCATCGGATGCGAAAAAAGTCACGGGTTCTTTTCACCCTTTTGTTCATCATGAAGTTCACAGATGAAGGAAAAGTAATTGATGATTGTGCAAAACATCCGTTTATGATTTTTTTGTCAGTACGTCAGGTTCCAAGTTTAAACGTTTGAGGGAGCACAGCTGTCTGTCTGCGCGTGTCCCCTGTCTCTAATAATCAGTCGGACAACCCTTGCTTTAAAGAAAGAGTTTTATAATTTTTGGACGATTTTTCTTTCTAGCTAAACTTCCCCTGGAGGTAATCAAGCAGACACTGCAAAATAAAAAGTGTATCGAAAGTTCTTGAACAGTTATTACAATCACTACAGTCAGTACTATTGTTATTAGATTTGACTGCTTGTTCCCTTGATTGTTAATAGTTTATGTCCCACTTACATGGCTAACCAAATCGCAAAAATTAAGTCAAGATAGTTTGAAAAATGGAAGCATTAGCTATACGCCTATGTAACTGTAAAAACCATAATGCCCACTTAACTTCTCAAATTCTTCACACTTTTCTGATACGCTTGTCGCTACAAAACCTAAGATCCAAATGCAAGACTATGAAGTAATCCTGATGTACACAGTAGGTTTATCACAACCATGAGTAGCTATTTTAATTCTGCTGAACTGCGCAATGCCCAGAAGCGTATACAGAATCCTTTGCTTGATCTTGATGAGAAAGGGGTTGTGGACCCAAATATCTTTCACTGGTATTTTGTGTAAACTGCCGAATACTTAGCTCCAAAGCTGTTTATTATTTTTTGTTAATTTCTTAGAAGGGATCCTTTTTGTACTTGTCGGAGAATTGTTACTTCATTAAGTAAACAGGATTGTCGTAGCTCTACCTTGCCGATTACCGTCCATTTTCTATAAATATATTGCATAAAGTTTTTGAAGGTTTTTGGCAAAACGTTTGAATTCCTAAGCTGAAAGTCATCATCTATTCTTTAGCTTGCAGAGCGGCTTTTGTAAGGGCCTGGGTGCTTGTGTTGTTCTCAGATTCTGGTCATAAAATTCACAATTGATCTTAACTTAAGCGCTACTCTAGACATCGTTAATCATGAGAAAATGGATTTTTGTCAACCTTTGTTAATATTATTATTAAGCTTTTTAATAGATTTCAAAGAGTAGCGATGTAACAGTATAGGGAAAAATGGCCTGTTGTATAAAAGACCCACAGAGAAGAATGGTTGTTCTAGTTTATACATCCCAAAAGCACTAATCAGAGAAGTTTTAGAACTAACACACTCATATAAGTTAACAGGATATCCAGGAATTAAAAAGACAAGCAGAATTATAACCAGAAATTATTTTTGGCCAAATTGTAGTGTAGACACAATGAACTTTGTACAAAACTGTGTAGTTTGTAATCAACATAAGGGTAACGTAAATCCAAGGGCTCAACTTGAAAAATATCCATCAGAATTAAATCCATTTCAGGTAATTAGCATGGACTTTTTAGGTCCATTTCCTACCACTATTAGAGAGAATAAACAGATACTAGTCTTTCTAGACTATCTAACCAGATATGTAGATATTGTACCAATAAGAAATAGAGATGCAATTACAGTAGCAGAAGCTCTTAAATCTAGAATTATCACGAGACATTCATGTCCACAAGTCCTTCTTTCTGATAACACAGGTGAATTTACTAGTGAGCTCTTAAGAAAACTATGTGAATTTTACGTGATAAATAAATGCCAAATAACAGCATATAAACCAAGTGCAAATGGAGAAGTAGAAAGAACAAATCGTAAAATAAAGGATATCCTGAGAACTTTAGTTAAACCTAATACAGAAGACTGGGATTTAGTTTTGGAAGACATACAGTTTACTATAAACAATACTGTAAATGAGACAATAGGAGAATCACCACACTACTTATTGCATGGTTATCAGAATAGACTACCTAATACCTTACTAGATGATGCAACACCACCCCGACATACTTATAATTATGATGACTATATTGCATGGAAAACTAGACGTACTTATGAAACGATCAAACAGAAGAGGACTAAACTTAAAGAATCTCAGAATGTCCAAGCAAAGTACTATGACAAAAATACAGCTAAACCAGAAATTGTAGTAGGTGCTCAGGTATATGTTCAAAATCATGTTCCAGAAGGTCCTAATGTAAAGGTTTCTCCTAAATTTCATGGTCCTTATAGAGTATTAGAAGTGTTAAAAATAAATACGCTTAGAATTATTAACGAGAATGATCTAAAGGAAAGGGTAGTTCACTGGAATCATGTGAAGGTAATAAAAGCAGACGCTTGGTCCACTAAAAGTTAGAAGAAATATTGAAGGAAAATAAGGAAGAACAAATAAACAAAAGTTATGAGTTAAGAAAAAGATAAGTTATTTAAAGGGTTGAACTGAAATATTATATGTAAAATGAATTTGTAGAAATTAAAATACCTCATGTATACAGAATATCTGATAAGGCTTATTCTTACAGATACAAACATGCGTCTCATCTTAATAATAGTAATACTTCAATTCGTGTCATCCGAAGTTGTCATCCGAAAGGGTGCACTACTAGAGAAAAGGGGATCTGTGAAATTAATAAAGGATTTAGGAATTGTAAGTATAAATGTGTCTTCAGTGCTTATCAATGAAATGAATTTGACAGCGGTTCAGAAAGAATTCAAATCCATAATACAGAAGAGTGATAATAACAGTGCCTTACCATTGTTGAAAAGATTAGATAATGACATAGGAAATATTCTAAATACAAGGTCCAAAAGATTCCTCTTACCTTTTATAGGAACAGCACTAAATCAACTATTTGGAGTCGTAACTGAATCTAATATAGAAAAAGAAAGGGATTGCATTGAAAAGCTGGAACAGTGGACAGCAGCAAGAGGTACCGTGATAAATAAGGTGACAACTTCTCAAAACTTAAATGCCCAAGAAATAGAAGAGCTAAAGGTATTCATTACAAAGATCAATAAGGATATAACAAAGGAACTAAATATGATAGAAAATCAACAGTTCTTGAATAACTTCGTACTGGAGAGTGAAATTATCCTGCAAGAACATAGAGACATGTTAAACGCAGTCTTGTTAGCTTATAAAGGAATGTTAAGCCCAACCTTAATCACTCCTAAAGAATTAGAAAATATAATTAATTTTTATTTGGTAGAGGGGCATTATACCCATATGGTAAAGGACGTTATAACTTATTATAATTTAATAACCACAAAGGTAATGCAGGATAAGATTATTTTAGTGTTGCCATTTAATCAGAAAGATGCAGATGTACTGATGTCTATACATCCTTTCCCCATGTTGATAAAGGAAAATGTAATCATTTTAAATGTCAGCAACATCCATTTTGCATTAGAGGAACATAGATTAATGGTGTCATTTATTACTGATGCCCAATTAAAAGATTGCATAATTTTAAAGGAAAAGGAATACATTTGCAACCTTGATAACCTTTACGAAACTACTAATGCCTATCCTTGTGTTCAAGAAATAATTGACAACAAAAATCAAGAAAAAGAGTTATGTACAAGTTTATCCAAACACAGATTTGTTTCCATCTTAGTAGAACAGACAATTTTTGTGTTTTCACCAGATACTGTAACAGCCATAATCAACTGCCATAATCTAAGTACAGAAGTTAGTTTCAAGAATGTCCATGCTTTTAATAAGACTTGCAAGTTAGTAATAGCAAACCAACCTCATGTTTTCACTAAATTCAGGTTTCATAAAAATATCCCATACATAAAGTATTCTAAGAATATCAAAGAATTTCACTTGTCTCAGTTAGAATTAAAACAACTGAATAAGTTACGATTGGTAGATGAGTTTTTCTACTACATAGAAAAGGTTTCACCAATTTTGTCTCTGTTCAATTTAGTCATAATCTTACTTGTAATTGTGGTATTTGCAATTTTAGTCAAACGTGTAGTAATTTCAAATATTGAGAAGATTATAAAAGAAATTAAAAGGGCCAAGGGAGAAGAATAATGTTTTTATATGCATGATTTATTGCAATTTCTCTATAAGTTGTCGATTTTATTATATATTCACTATTACAATTAACCATTTTACAGTGTGGTAATTCATTGTATCTATGAATATTTCTTTCAAGTAATAATTCATTGTATAGTGTATGAACTTTCTACAATACATTATTAATCTGCTATTTTACTGTTATTACATTAACATGAATTATTCAATATTTTATATATGTATACACTATGGGCAATCATATAAATGCTTTATTTTATATGTAAATTTACAGTTATCCATTTAAACTATATTTTTATTGTCACACTGAGGGCAGTGTGAGATAGCGGGACCGAGTGATGTAACGGTATAGGGAAAAATTAGATAGGAAAGCATAAAGAGAGAGAGAGAGAGAGAGAGAGAGAGAGAGAGAGAGAGAGAGAGAGAGGGAGGGAGAAAATAATTAAACCTTGGTTCTTTTGTATTGCTAGACTACAAGTGTTGAGTAAGCAAACCGCAAGAAACCGTCTTGCACGAACTCAAAACAGTGAGCGAGTATATCGAGCCCAGGGCCATAAAACCGATTATAAAATCTGGAAACTGTGCCCTCGCAATTTAGCTGACTAAGGATTACTCAGCACCTCGTCAGAAGCTAACAATCCAGCCATATCTATAACCCTGCCTTCAACAGGAGGCGTTTACAGGAAATTCCATGGAAAAGGGGCGGGACAGGGTGATGTAGTTCAACACCTCTCCAGTCAAACATTCTAGGGAGGAGTCCTTTACACCTCCTCCTGAGGTCATTTCCAATCAAATCCTCTAAGGAGAGATTTTAACAACACCTACCACCGTCCTTCCCAGTCAAGCTGTTCGAGGGGAGGCCTTACAGATAAAATCTTCCAATGGGGAACTGAAAAGGAGGAGTTGGAAGATAACAAGAAAAACGAGGTGTTCCAGAGAAGCCAGAAGCCAGAAGAAGAGTATTCGAGTCTCAGTCAACTCATAAGAGAAGACGCAGCTTCCCCTTGCTTTCGTGGCCCCAAACAGACTTAACTGAACTGTCTAGCAAGAGTGATTTCAAGATAGTAACTGTAACCGTAAATTGTACTTGAGTTTGTAGTTAACTTTCATCATTAAAGTAATAACCTACCATGTCGTCTCCATTACGCCCTTCTGAGAGATATAATTACATTAATCTAATTCCCTTCGAAATAACAGACTCGTTAGCGGCTGACTACAGAAGAGATGCTGTGGACGACTGTTTCGTCATCTTAGAAGAAATATGCAGGTAAGAAGGGAAACTAATATGTCGGGCATGACACCTGTTGATTGGCACTGAATGGGCTACAATGCCAAACCGGGTTTTTGGCCAATCATTTCTTTACACTGTATACACATATGTGATTTGGCCCCAAAAACAAGGTTGTTTATTTACTTATTTTATGAAATTTAGGCACTTTCGGCTATTCAGCATAACACAGGGAAAGGAGGGAGTAGGAGTGCTTGGACAGCTAGATAGAGATCTAGGAAATTAAGTGAAAGTTTCTCAAGTGGAGCAGGGAGAAAACCCCACATTTTCACTAAGAAATGGGATGGATGTAAAGTTAAAGACTCAACAGTGGGTCCAGCTCGGGGAAAGGGGACACTGCAAACCGCCTTTAGAAATGCTTACAGTGTACTGAGTGAAGGGCACTGACGACACTAGCCCTTATGGGGAAAACAAACTTGTTGCTTATCAAAATGAAACTACTCACTTTGCATTAAGCATATCTCCTCAGTTTGGGCCTGTGGTTGCTTGAATATCGTAAAACAGATTGAACTAAAATGGTGGAAATTATATAAAGATAACATTATCATGAATAGTACCAAAACTCTCCCAGATCAGGGAACCACGGCTGAACTGCATAGAACTGCAGTTGTTCATACAATGTATCGTCTCAGTTGATGGAAGTATTTTGAGATAATGAAACATCTATCCATGCCTGACACTGTTCTAATTTATGACAAGAGAATCCACATACATTTCTGTTTTCACCCAGAAGTGCTACAGAGGACCAGCAATGGTCACAAGATCATCACTTACTGCCAGAAGACATCAAGGTCATCAGGTTAATGGACTGATGTTAGCAATAACACTAACAGGATGGCAAAGTCCTAAGAACATTTGCAGAACCACAACCAGGAACAGAGGCTACAGCATGAGGATATAAAACAAAATGACAAATGGGCAAAGGCAGTATTCCTTGTTCTATTAGAGGAAGACCAGTGGGTATAGATGATACTATACCACGATTAAGCACAGAGGACAAAGCTGCATTAATTAGGCATACCTTGCCAAGCTCATTTCGAGACGACCATGGCTCTACCTTTCCCAGAACCTAGAAATAATGCTAACTCACTGGTTTTGCCATATCCCATCAAACAGTTAATCCAGGTGCCGCCATATCAGGTAGCGTCACGATACTTGTTCCGAAGGTAGACTTCTGAACCTGTAACAGACACTAATTTTTGTTCCTTGCTTAAAAGAGAGGTACACTTACACTGAACTTGTTTTATTAGGACAGAGCAATGTTCTATATATGCCTTTATTAGTTCATGCAAAATTTTTCATGTTTCATTGTTTGATTTAATATTAATAAATAGGCGAGTTGCATGTCGATGATCATTTATCAAGGAAAGTCTAACATCAGGTTTAAAGCAATTTACCTGTCACGTTTTTAAGTCTAATTTTCATTGTTTACGCAAAGTGGTGAGATGCAGTAATATCAGGAATATAGCTAACTTTACGAAAATAGGTATTTTATATAATGCAAACATAATTCAAGTATCCCGTAAGTATAGTTCGTACTCAAAAATATAAACAACGTGAAGTAGTATTCATGATAACTATGATCTGGGTCCAAGTAGCAATGAAAAGAAAAAGCAGTGAAGATAACGAAAGACGAAAGTTTCCAATCAGAGGTGAATAATAGTTATCAAGTAGTCTGGTAGAGAATTTCTTGGTGCACATGAAAACTGTCAGTATCAGCAAGATTTTGCGCTCTTCGCCTGTAGAAAAGGGATGCTCCAAAAATACTTACTGCTTCAGTCTACGATGGTTGTGACTTGAATACAAAAATCACCTGCGTGAGGTTTTCTTTCTCAAAACACTAGAATATTTTTAGAGAACAAACTATATAAACTTGCTATCATTTTCTTTATGAAATTGATTGGAACTCCAAAGAAAACTTTCCTTTTTTCAAAACTTATGAAATTATCGCGTTTACAAATGTATACCCATAAAAAAAAGTATACAGAACACTCGCAAAAAAAAGGACTTGCATATTAACAGAAAAACAAACGTGTACCTGATGTCCTGCTTTTAGCAATACCCTCAAATTACAAGTTTTCGTTCGGAACATTCGATGACGTTTCTTCAATTCTCTGTTATTCCCAGAGAGGCGCCAGATATTCTTTTTTGCAGACGTCTCCGGGGCCTCGTGGCAAGCGGAACATTAGTTCTACTTTATGAAAGCTTAAGGAGGCAAACGATATCTGAAAATTAAAAAGAAAAAAATTAAACGCGACTTTATTAAAATGCACTAAAAAGTAAAAAATCAATTTTTTTAAACACACCAGGATTTTCTTACAATTAATCATGTCTACAAAAATAAAAGCGTGGGCGCCAGACATGGAAGGAAATGCTATAAGAAAAGGAATATATTTTTTAATTTCTTGTGAAATTTTCCTCCATGTTTGGGGGCCACGCTTCTAGTTTTGTTGACTTGATTAATTGTAAGAAAATCTTGGTGTGTCCCAAAAAATAATTTTTTACTTTTTGGTGCATTTTAATAAAAAGGTGAGTTTAAAAAAATTGTATTTTTTTATCTTATACTTTTCAGTTTTGACAGAAATTGTAACCGAATTATGATTGTAGCTAACTAAATTGAACGTGTTATCCTGTGAATCCAAAGAAGGTTTGAAAAATCAGTAAAGTTATTAACTTATCCTACCGAGTCAAAGAAGGTATGAAAAATCCGAAGATCTTCATACAAATCCTGAGACACTGGGAGCAGTTACTGTAGGGTCACTAGAGGTCACTGCTGACCTACTGATCATGTGAGGTTGTATTGTCACTGGGATTAAGTAACCATGCAAAATTTCAAGCCCATCGGACGAAGGGAACAGGTCGAAAATTGAGTTACAAGATTTGACTCAAACAGATGGACAGATGCAGAAGTCAAGTTAAATAAAAGCATGTAAAGGCGTCCACCTGAAATTCCTGTTGTAGGCGTTATGCAAGCTTTTACCGCTCATTTTTGTCTTCACATTCCTTCTTTGGATATACAAAGTCCAAATGCTTGTTCGCTCATGATATTTTGGTGTTTCTTAAATTATATTTGCACAGGGAGAGAGAGAGAGAGAGAGAGGTGCGCCACAAGTGAGGAAGGAAATGATGTGTCGTTAAATTGCTACATAGCATAAATTTTACAGGAAATTTTTTTTTGAAAAAGATTTTTATTTTTGGAATGAACTTTTTCTGAAAACTTAATATTGGAAAAGTTCCCCAAAATCATCTTAAAAGATAAAGTCAAAACATCCTCTATTGATATTATTTACATTAATTTTTCCATTACGTATTCAGTCCAATAAAGCTTATAGATTATTTTAAGAGATTTTGTAATGCATCATGACAAGATGGAAGCTAAATAAATGAAAACTGAATAGATAAAGAATTAGGGGCAAGTGAAGGACCACAGGACGGCGACTTTCGTACAAAAACAAAGTAATTAAGAAATCTAACGAAAACTACATATTTTTTTTTTTTTATATCGGGAATGAAATCATTGCTATTTATTACATTTTTGCGATGACCAAGTGTTTAAAATAAAAAAAAAATTAAGGAAACCTACAAACAGTAAGGGGGATCCTGTTGGGAAACCAAGGTTTTTGGGTGGGGGGAATGAACAAAGGTATACGATGTCCATAACTTTCGTAATTCCCGATTTACTGACCCACCACTCTACATACAAGAGGTACAACATTCAGATAGTCTACCCTAATGTACCTACGGACACCGTTAGCATATGCTACTGCTTACCTGCATAAGAAACATTACTCGTTATTGACAGACTGACCCGCCACTCAGCATGCATCAGCTACATCATATGTGTCCCATCGTTCAGATCGTGGGGGCTAAAGGTCTGTTCGGACACGTGCTTCATCGCTGGCTGTGACCTAACCAAACAAACCAAAACCTAACCAAACCTAAAAATTCTGTCCTGACCTCACCTAACCCAACCCAACCTAACCTGACTTAGGGCGCCATGCCCTGACCTGGCCAGAGGTCTTCGCCCCCCTGGACCCCACCATTTAACCCAGTAACTCAAACACATGGATAAGTTTGTCCTGTCGTTCCAATTGGCGGAACTAATGATCTGTTTGGACACGTGCTACGGCACTGGCTATGACCTGACCAAACGGACCAAAACCAAAACCTAACCTAAACCAAACTTAACCCAACCTAACCTCACTTAGGGTGGCGTGCCCCAACCCGGCCGGGGACTTCACCCCTCTGGACCCCCCATCATTGTACCCCAGTAATAACTCAAATGTGTGGAGCGGGCTAGGTTATTCCTCAATGGTAGTAGGTCCAAATCATTATTTATTAAGCAATGTTAACCACAAAGAAAGAGAACTGCACCACTTACCTTACTCAATATCACTGCTGTCCGACCACAAGGGTACCAGCCTTGGCTTCTTTGCAGTGATCGGGAGTTCACATGAATCGGCAGTAATGGATCTGGGTCTAATTGTTTTCGGCCGGAAAAATATAAATCAGAGATGGGAGGTCTAGGGTGGATTTTGAGTGGATAGACATGTTTAATTGAATCTAGAAACGCCTGAAATGGACACAGAACAGATTCTAAATATTGCCCAGGAGTTAAATTCATCAGCAGATACTATGTTAGGGAATACAATTTTATCGGGACACTACATCTCAACGGTCAAAGACAGAAAGAAAGGGTGACTGTGGTTCAGGGTGTAGGTCTATGAATCATCTTGATCAGACGTTCTGATTGGTTAGATGTATTTGGTTTGTGACCCGAGGGAATGACCTGGGTCAACAGGGCATGCGATTGGATGGAATTAAATTTCCCGCGATCAGATCAAGGCGATGTACGACAGTAGCCATAGGAACTGTGGGGTGAGAGGAGCGCCGCACTACGGCCATCTTAAGAACTACGGGAGAGCAGTGCTTCTTGGCACTGTTCACGTCAACTGGGTACTTAGAAAAAGTTATGTTCCGCTGAAAAAATTGTCAGTTGGCAAATTCGCGCAAACTAGCCTGGTAAGTTACTTTTTGGGTAGATTTCGGCACGCTGACCAACTTTTATTCTATGAAATATTTCACTTGGAGTCATTGTTAATGAGCTACAGGCGCGTCCCGTGGATAGACAAACTACCCCTTGGATGAAATCACAAAGAAATAATAGACATTTTTTCATACTAGCATTAAAAATGAAGATATTTTTTCTAAAATTGGTGTGCAAACTCTGACCGACTGTGTACAAAAAAGTTTGTTATGGTGACTTTCAACACTGGTAATTTGGACGTTTTCAACTGAGAAACTTCGACTGTTTGTTTCTAAACAATCTTTTATTTGTTCATTCATAGCTGAAAATTTCAGTTTGTGCATGACCCCTGTATCTTAAAAAAACAGTCTTTTCTGTAGTCGCGTGACATCTACAGAGCAAACCCTGACTTTATGATCTTGGAATATTCCCCCCCTCCAAAATAAAAAAGTGTACGTTGCGAGGTTATTGAATTTTGCATTCCAACCTCTGAGAATCCAAATTTTGTCTTAGTCTCTTCTTTTTTTGTGAGTGTATGTATAGGATAAAGATACATGTGCATACACAGCATGAGAAATTTGAGAATGAAAGGAAAAAATTGTACGCGGCATATATGGACCTACAAAAACAAATCTTGTGATACAATCGCTTGAAAGGCAACGAGAAGGCTGTTGAGGATGTATGATAGAGAGGATAATTTGCTGAGAGCAATTACAAGGGTTTGCGCTGGAACCGAAAAGTTTGTGAAAATATGGAGTCAGAGGAATGACAGGTTGGATCTGAGAGAAGGGTGAGTCATGTTTCCATGGTTGTTTAATTTATTTATGGAGGGAATGAAGTAAGACGTGAAAGAAAAAATTATGAGATGTAGCCATCTTTTTTAAGGAAATTAACCACACATAAACAAACACAACCACACACACACGCTCATATATATAAATAAATATATTTATTTATTTCCCATACGTACTCTGCAAAATTTTCTTAAGAATCATACTGTAGTGACGGAGTTGCTAGCCCTACACCTTTCACGACCCTACCAGATAATGGTATTTATTTGCAGGTGGATGTACTGGTCAGTGGTAAGACAAGAGGGATACACGGACCTAGCGAATTGCTATATCATTTAGTCCAAGTACCCACTTTAGCTGGTTGCACTTTCCAAATGTGAGCTGTGGCGTCGCCATGTCGTTATGCTGGTGTATTTGTGTGTGTATATATGTATATATATATATATATATATATATATATATATATATATATATATATATATATATATATATATATATATATATATACACACACATATATATATATATATATATATATATATATATATATATATATATATATATATATATATATTCCAAATTCTCCTTTTCCATTCCCGCCGTGTGACAAAACCACTTCTGAACATTCAAGCTCGCCCCTTTTTATTTTTTTTACCATGAGACCCTTTTACCATATTCTTAGTAATACTATTAACCACCCTTTCAAATATCTCTACTCCACGTCAGCTTCCACCTTCCTCCTTAAAAATATTGACAATTTCTTCTTGCAATTCAAGTTTTTATTCTCTGGTTACTTCGGTCCACTAGCAGCCACATATTTCATGATCTCTTTTATGTCATCTCATGTGTTTTCATCAATTTGAACCTCTAAACGTAAAGATTGTGAGAAAAGAAAAAAATAATCCTGGAAGTAAATAATTCTACTCTTATTTTAGGTATCTAACATGCTGGATGATGAAATTGACAGGGGGTTACTTACTTTCTTTTCGGCTCTTAGTCTTAGTTAACTCCGTATCATGTTTAAACACAATATACACTCAACATACAGGTAGTTCTTTACTATTTTCGCGTAGATCATTTATTTCTTCAGTGCTAATCACCAGTTTATCAAACAACAGCGCGACCGAAATATATTTATGACGCTCAAGTTAAAAAAAAAAAAAATCAAAATAATGCATGTATTTTTCTAATAAAAAAAACTACGTGGTCTCAGCTTTCCCCTTTTACCAAAGTGAAAAGCTTTTACACTTCGGGTGCATTTTCCAGCCAGGTCGTGCATTGCTTATTTACGACTCTGAAGGTTTTTATTGGAAAGGCGCCTAGTTAAGCATTGTTGGCAATCATTTTCGCACAAAAATATATATATACACACACATATATATATATATATATATATATATATATATATATATATATATATATATATATATATATATATATATATATATATATATATATATATAGAGAGAGAGAGAGAGAGAGAGAGAGAGAGAGAGAGAGAGAGAATGTTTGTTTAAAAGCTTACGCCCACGATTGTTCGTAGAAAAGGTGGTCTCTTTTAAAAGACGCAGAGAATGAAATGATCGTGGCTTGTTTAGAACTTGTGTTTTCAAGGTGCAGTTTAAAGAGCGTTCTTGTATGAGTGCTGTTCTCGCGTTCATATAAATAGTTCGTCTCCGGGAGATTTTCATAAGCATCTCGGTTTTCTGTCCGATTCTTCAATATCACATTTACTTAATGTATGATTCAGTTCCTCTTTGAGGTCCATTAACATTGCTAATTCCTTGTCTTGGACAGCAGAATTACCAAAAATAGAGCGTTATTGTTTCACATGTAACAAAACACTAAAATGGCAACAATATGAAAATGAATACGTATTGTTCACCCAGCGAAAGAAATTATTTCTCTTTCGGTGTGGAGTCATACTATTATCGTCCACCCTTTTATTCTTAATATTATTTTCCCCAGGAATAATTTCGGCAATATCAGCGAAATATTTCTAAAGCTGGCATGACGATAGAACAATGATTGGGAACCAACGCTTTAATGTGCCACTTATGTCACGGCAACGCTCTTCTGCACAAGAAAAGAAAAATGAAAAAAAAAAATGCAGCTAGTTCACTAACTATTAATAAATGGAATGTATCAAATATTTAATAATATCTTTAGTTGAGTTCCAGGCTTAAAAGTATTTTTACCTTTCCGGTGCCTTAATCATTATGAATATTATCAAGGAAAACGTTACAGTTAAGAAAAAAATTTCAAGATCTTGACGTATTTTTCGGAGCAGTTATCCGTAAAATAATATGAATGTAAAAGTGATAATCAGTTGCTAAGATGATTGCGTAAACGTGTAAGCATTATATTGCCCAATGCAAAAATGGGTTTATAGGCCATCAAAATAATGGAATTGGAGTGAAATGTTTTTCTTGCTAGACAGGGTCACATAAATAAATGGTCAGTCTGACTGGTCGTCTGAACTTTCACCAAGACGAAAAGGGTTCTTTTATCCATTTCTTATGCCTTCATTAATTTCCTACGTAACATCGAATTCTGAAACGCAGGAACACCACTTGGTCAGTGTCGTTATAAGTCAACAGGGAACACATTTCAAATGACAGCGATGTTGCCGGTAACTTTCGCATTGTTTGATAGGAAACTCTTGGAGGAAACTTATCCAATGTGTTGTCCTTACATAAAGTTTTCAGTTCGGAATCAATTCCAAGATTTTTCAGAGATTCATTATCAGAAGTTCCGCGGTTAATTCGATATTTTTCTTTGTCTATTCATTGATTTTCTTCCTTATCTACTCCAAGATAGGATTGCCGAAGAAGTCCAAATGGATTCCAAACTGAAGATATAGACAACTACGTCAAAAAGTGGAATTGTATGATGTAAATTATTTTTGTTCGACTGATGAAAAGCATCTCCACAGCAGAAACCATTAAGGAAAAAGTGGCACCATAATATCATGAACATCATACGAATAATGATGTTGTGGGAGAATGAAACCGAAATCGTCCTCTTGTAATTTGTTACAAATGTTTAGATGAAAATTTAGCTCGCTCTCTATTACTATAAAGACATAATGAATCTTGGTTTGGCAATGCAGCTAATGTTGGTGTGGTGATTAAATGGGGACAGCTTGGACAATAGTGCCTGACAGTGTGTGCTGAATCCCTGAGGGCACTGGGAGAGCTAGAAGACTCAGACTTGTGTGGGAACTATGAAGAAGGAGGCTGAATATGAGAGGAGATTTGTGGAAGATAAAGCAAAGGAAAGACAAGAGTAGCAGAATTTCACCGAGGCCTTTGCGTCGCGTGGAGTAGGAGACGATGATAATGTTGAGATGTAAATTCCATAAAAGTAAGAGCTTCCTTCAACAAAAATAGAATATTTCTAGTGAAGATAGAATCTAAATTCTCGGTTTTTAAATTTTAATAAGTATGTTTGAAACACATCACAAGGGCGCGACTGTGCGATTTTATTTCTCCATTGAAGAAACACATATTTGTGAAGCATTTCTACAACGATGTTGATGCTATCATTTTAACAGAAGTAATGATAGTGACAACCATGGCAACAACAATTTCTCTTAATTTATCGTCTTTGATGGATCACTGCGAAGTGTTTCAATAATTCTTGGTCTTACGTCAAGAGAAACAAAACTGAGATTCGTAAAACAATGCAAAGTACGTTATCTCTGTATATCTTAAGACAAAAAGAATGATTTACTTCTCAACATTTTTTCCTTCACTGTAGCTGAGATGACATGAAAAGGTAAACAAAGGCGATATTCTTATACGAAACTATCATTGGAAATAGTTAATAATTTTATCCGGGCATCAACTGTGGGGGTCACCCGAGGGAGGGCTTGGGGTCCGTGAGCTAAGCTCGGAACCTTGAAAGAACCCGTTGGATAACCTGACCTCTATTCATGGAGAGGCTTATTAAGTTTAATTTTCAGAATGGCAAAGCCTTTTACAAATTAGCGAGAAAAGTCTATATTGCAGACGACTTTTCAAGTCGTTGGTCTTGAATGTCATTATAAGGTTTTACAGTTCATTTAGTTAAATCAATATTCTATAAATGTACCGCAGCATTGATCACAGCCTTTTATCACAACCTCTGAAAGGCTTTATGGGATGTCAATCGTTCTTTCGCCTGCTAACGTTAATTTGTTTTCTGACCGTTACATTACCGAATGTACAATTACCGAGGGTAGACTTCATGTTGATGAGAGGTTTTTCTTTTTAGCTTTCAGTGTTATTTGCCAGTTATAAGCACATTAAGAAAACATTTCCTGGAATGTAGGTGAGGATACGCATACCCATGGCATTAATTCAACAGTAAAAAGATATAATAGGTTTCTGAGAGTAGTTAAATGCACACTTTCTGAAGAAGTTAAATTATATTATCCGGATGACGTGCTTATTACGAGCCTTGTCTAGTGAGAAATCTAAATATATTAGTAACGACCTCATGTTAATTAAAACTTGAAAAAGAGGAATGAAATTTAGCGAGAAAAAAACAGAGAAAAGGAAAATAAAAAAAAAAAAAATAGATAATGACGTGTATGTACTGTGAATATTATCATCCCAAGGTGCTATTATAAAATACAGACAAAGAACAATAAACCTTGTTGGGTATGTGGCTCATCCGAAGATGGAAGATGGACTGAATATACAGTTTTCAATAAACCAGAAACAACTGCGTTTTAAGTAAACAAATAACATCATCTTCAGATGAAGAGCATGTGCAGGAAGGTCTCTGATCAATATTAAAAACGATGGAAAAATTCCCTCTGATGAATGAAAAAATGGAAGCCGTTAATAAACACATGAAAAACAAGGTCATAAAACCAGAAGATACAAACTACCGACAAATCAAAACTAAAAGAAAAGAATATGGTAGCTCTGAAATCAAGTGGCCCTGCAACGAAAGCTAATGAACAAAAGAAAAACAATGTCAGCTATTCATGAAATTCCAAAAATGGACACTTACTGTGGCTTTTTTTTTTTTAGGCGAGGCAGAGTTGCTAGATGCAAAAAAAAAAAAAAAGAGAGATAAAAGCAAAGAAATAAGCGTTACAGCTGATGAGAAAGACTAATGACCCCAAAGATCACGATAGCAAAATGTCCCAAAAGATTAAGAAGTAGAAAGTGGCTGAGCAGAGAGTTTCGGACTGAGGTTTTAGAGAACTGGGAAGACGATTAAAATGCAGATGTCAACCATTTCACTTCACTTCCAGTTGCGTCATCGTTAACGTGGAAGCAGTCATCTTTAAGGTAACGATTTTTAATTCACGTGAAAGACTCTTTTCAGGAATCAGCGTTTGTATCTTATTACGTTCCTTCATCCCTCACATTCTTTTATTGCGTGACAAAGTTTTAAGCATTGTAAATGAATCATTTGTAACTCTTGCGGTTTGGAGTTTTAGGGTATTTGAAAACTTCATTGTCAAACCAACTTACATACAAACTACATGTGTGAGGCACAGGAATTTCCCCTTAGATGAAGTAGCTTTGATTTTTACATCAATCTTCATTTCTCTTTTCTGTTCTTCATTGGATGTTGCTCAGTGACGTTATCAAAAAGAAAATGCTGTTCATAAAATTACAAGATTGACTCAAAATGTATCTATAGTTGAAATGAAAAAAGTAGAAAATATAATACAGTAGGTGGTACTTGCAACAAGATTTACAGATTGCTTTATATTCGTATATATATATATATATATATATATATATATATATATATATATATATATATATATATATATATATATATATATATATATATTGTTATAAACTGGGTCCTTGGTTGAGAACATCCCTGCCTAGCGTCAAGACTTTGCGAGTTCGTTCGCCGGAAATGTTCAGGTTCTGGTAAATTCATCTGTATGTGTTTCTTGGGGGGTGGAGCCCCAGGGTGAGAAGGGATTAGTTGTTAAACAAATTGTCATTCGAAGATCAACACTGAATATTGATATAAGTCTTCAGTGAGGACTGTGGTTCGAGACCTGTCTATTAAAAATTGTGAACATTGCTGTTTGAAGGTAGGAAACATTTTAAATTTTCCAAACTGTAGATTGTTCTCTTCATTCAACATATATCTCACTTGTGTCAGGCCTTTTTTTTATATTGTGTGTACTTTATAAGTAACATGGGAGGAATTCCCATATCCTTATTTTTATGGAATCGATTAACAAGGGTTTTATTTGATTTCTTCATATGTTTTGCTGAGGAAGAGGTTAAGATGTACTCATTGGGGATGTACTGAACTTTGACTTATTTTGACCTGTTGTGGGGAACTCTTTACAGAGTATAATTAGTTGAATATGATGGACTGTAATGTGTTTGATCATTTGGTGAACCTTAGCATTCCATTTTATTTCATCCCTTGTTTCTTGCAATCCAGTTATGTTAGATTATTTTCAAATAAATTATTGGGTAACGCTTGTTTCGCTGCGGACCTGAGAGAGAGAGAGAGAGAGAGAGAGAGAGAGAGAGAGAGAGAGAGAGAGAGAAAAGGCATGTGTGTATGTGCAGATGTATGTTGCCAGTAGCCTTTTGATGTGGTCACTATCAAGCTATCAATAGATGGGACTTCTTGACTTTTTAGCAAAGGTAGGCAATGAGATTTACTCTCAATTGTGTAACATATATATATATATATATATATATATATATATATATATATATATATATATATATATATATATATATATATATATATATGCATTTTATTATAATATGCCGACGTTTCACAACTCCTCATAGTTACATTTTCTAGGCTGCAAACAGCGAACATGGCAATCAGTAAACTAATAAAATCAGAATTACAAATTAGAATTATCATAAAACATTCAGAATAAAATTACTAAAACCTTTATTTACTGAAAGAACAAGCAAATGGCTGGTGACAACCTACGCAAAAGGAAGCCAAAAACAAACTGTAGTCTATTTTTTTAAACCTGGCAAACTTACACTCAGCTGCTTGCCGCTGATTGGATGGACGTCCTATTGTCCGAATCTCACAGTTTTGTTTTCACACTGTTTCAGAATTGTGATTGTACGGTCATGGAGCGAGTTAAGAGCTAAGTTATGTAATGTTGTGTAAAACCAGTTGTAATGAATGAAAGTATTAAGAACTTACATACATACATATATATATATATATATATATATATATATATATATATATATATATATATATATATATATATATATATATATAACAGTTAAATCAACACTTACTGAAGCCGCAGACTAGAAATATGTTTCAAACGCATGAACTTTAATATTTAATTTCTAGCTAGATTTTTAGCACAATCATGCCATTAGTGGTTTGAAATAACCAAAATATTTTTTTATTGTACATTGCTGAAGGTTCTCTACCGCCTAAGAACTAAAAACTATCGTAGAAAGTTAAGCTTGGCAGAAAAGTTGAGAAGGTGGAGTTGTGGGAGGAACAGCCACAGAGTTGACACAAGGTTGACGTACTCTCAGCAGGAGGTTCAAATCTGGGTTGTGGTGCTCTTGTATTCCTAAAACAATTATTAAGATGTTTATAAATCATAATGCTATTTTTTTCATTTCAAAAAATACTGCAGACGGAATGTTATTAATATTTTAGGTTATGTATAAAGGCAAATTGAAAATACATTGAATTACTCTGCTATATAAAATTTCTGTAAATTGACTGTTCTCGAACTAGAGATTTTCAGTTATGTCTTTGCCTGGTGTTTGAAGTTCCTTCATGTGTGCTTTGATCTGTATCGTCTCTTGTGGCCATGGCTGAAATAGGTGAAATAGATAGTGAGACACCTGCTCGACAGCCGATTCTAAGCTGAATAATTCTGGTTGCAAGTGGTGTGTTCAGACGACAACTCACCGGCTGCTCCTCCCACAACTCCACCTCCTCATCTTTTCCGCCAAGCTTAAATCTCTACGATAGTTTTTTGTTCTTAGGTTCTTAGGCGTTAGAGAACCTTCAGCAATGTATAATAAACACATTTTGGTTATTTCCAAACCACTAATGTCATGATTGCGCTAAAAATCTAGCTAGAAATTAAACATTAAAGTACATGTGTTTGAAACATTTCTAGTCTACGGCTCCGGTAAGTGTTGTTTCATTGCTGTTAAATATATATATATATATTAATTCAGTATGTAAGTTCTTAATACTTACGTTTATTACAACTGGTATTTACATAACATTACATAACTTAGCTCTTAATTCGCTCTATGACCAGATATTCACAATTCTGAAACAGTGTGAAAACAAAACAGTGAGGTACGGACAACAGGACGTCCATCCAATCAGCGGCAAGCAGCGAAGTGCAAGTTTGCCAGGTTAAAAAAAATAGACTATACCGTACTCGCATTGATTACTACAAAAAAAAAGAGATAAAAAATAAATAAATAAATATACAGACAGAGAAGAAACAGCTCAACAAGACCATCAGGGAATAAACAGTTGTGTGGATGATGTTTGGGAGTTTAACGGTGGTGCAGTCAATTTGATAATAATAGATTCAAGTGTTGTTAAACCATTTTCTTTTTGTACCTATCCTGTTACTGAGAAGTCATTATTTTCTATAAAAGTTTTACATATCTTGGGATGATTCCTGATATTAGATTGTTCAGGGCTGGATAACCTGCTCCCAGTTCTGGAGCTGAATCCTCCATGAGCATCAATGTGTATTCACAACAGCCTCTTAGTACGTCCGACATAGATCCCCTGACTACAGCTTGGGGAATTATATTTATATATAACGTTGGATGTAAATAAAGGACTGAGCTTGTTTTTAAACTTGAAGAGAGAGCCATCTGTTCGGGGATTCTTCGGAAGGAGTTTGAGGTTAAGGGCCGCTAATTCATTTTGAATGATGTTTAGAAATTTCTTATTATAATATTCTTATCATAATAAAATGAAAATGGATACAGTGGTGCCTTTCCCCGATGCCCTTGATTGTTCTCGAGCTGTTGCTATAGTTGAGGTGTGTGTGTGTGTGTGTGTGTGTATATATATATATATATATATATATATATATATATATATATATATATATATATATATATATATATATATATATATATATATATATATATATATATATATATATATATATATATATATATATATATATATATATATATATATATATATATATACATATACAGAGACTATATATATAGGGCACACATACATACATATATATATATATATATATATATATATATATATATATATATATATATATATATATATATATATATATATATATATATATATATATATATATAAAGAATGGGTGTGGGTATGTGAGTGAGTGCGCGCGTGCGTGTCTCTTCGAGTTACTGACGTGATTATTTACAGGAAGGGACTCTGAAATTTCCCGACAAAAAATAATGTTTTTTCAACCTATCCTTTGTAACACACCTTTATCAGATATAAAAAAAGCATTTCTGACAACACTGCTCTACAAGAGGTTCGTTCCGGTTTATTATTCTTATTATTTTCTGCTGACCACGAAAAAGCTACATTTGGTAATGATTTTTCCCTAAAAATTGTATATCAGATTAAGAAGCAACACAGATTCGCAAACTACAAAGCTAAGAATCAAGTCAAATCAATCTGTATTTTAGCTTTTAGTATATTAACTCTTCGTTGTAGTTATAAATTATTTAGGTTACATTGTGTTATGATATGATGTGTATGAAGCCTGCTTTATTAGGAAAAAAGAAATGAAAAATAAGATTTAAATGCATCATGGAATGATGACTAATCAAACGAAATGTCATATACCAAAAGCATTTAAACCAAAAATTTTCCTTTTCTACAATTTTGATAACCGTCTCCTTCGTCTTTTCATTGTTTCCAACTATTACCGCATGTTATCATGCTCTTGTATTTCAAAGGTTAATTTTCTCCCGTGAGATGTTAAATTTCCAACTAAGGAAGGTACTTGGAAATCAGAATAGCTTTATTCTCTGATGGACGCCGGGAGCAATTTGTTTCACAGCTTTCCATCAGGGTACCAGGGCTGAGGAGAACAGGCCTTATGGCATTTATTTCCTTTCTTTCTGCGTGATTTTATTCAGTTAGTTTGAATTGTAAAAGCTTCTGTTTTACAATGTTTCTTTAAATCTGAGTTCCTCTTTAAATTCCTTTCAGAACATCTGGAAGCCTTGCATCAACAGATACAGCCTGTTCAGGCAAGTGAACTTTTGGTAACTTATTTTCACTTAGGATTTTGCCAAAGAAGAGAAATCTGCCTTTCCTTGAGGTTTAAAGCTTCTCATTCTCATTTGTTCTGGGCATCGAGTTGTAGTATTTCTCTAGTTAGTCGGCTGTAGTGGATCACAACCAGGCTGTGGTTGAGCATGAGGCAAGAAGCTTCATCCCATGCTACTAGTCACAGTAGAAGTGTTACCCGTTTTTGAGTTAATGGAAAGAATAAACATTGAAGTGTCACGGGTAAATTGAAAATAGGTGAAGCTACTTGCAAACCTGGAGGAAAGCTACTCGTAATGTCGAGCTTTCCATTAAATCAAAGAATATTTTAAAGCTGCTGTAACGGCCTACATGAAACTCCTCAAGCCGGAGAGGGTATGCAAACGCTATTGTTCAGCATTTAGCAACAAAAAAGTTATAAAACAGCCATCGCCCAGTTATTAGCGACAACAATTATTCATAAGGCATCTGTATGTCAGCTGTTTTCATTGTTAGCGCACAAACTCGCCAAGCGTGCTGGATGGTCTCCACTGAGATAAAGAGGCGAGATGGGAAGTGGTTGTTGCCAATTAGGTTATTTTCCATTTCACAGAAGAAAAATATAATAGGAAAATATAATATGAAATATGTAAAAGGAAGGAGAAGTATTATGTAACATACACAGTCTCATAGCTCTCTCACGTTTTGCCAAGAATCATATCAGCAGCTTTATTGAAACAGAATGGCTTCTGCAAGTTGATCAAATATAAGCATCCCTTATCTTCCCAGTTCAGTTGCCTTATGCTCTGGTAACATCACAAGACCAACTTCCCTCCCACACCCGACGCCGCGCGATCTTTATGACGTTATAAACGTTTATTTCTAATTTTTCTCTCCTGTTCGACAGCCTAAATTTCACACAATTTAGTTTAAACGTGTGCAGAAATCCCCTCTCTCTCTCTCTCTCTCTCTCTCTCTCTCTCTCTCGTGACCGCGAATCTTTCTTTTTCCTGCCAGTTAAACAGTGGGAAAATCTGAGGGTCAGTAGTAAGAGTAGAGACAGAAGAAAAATCTTGTTTCAAAACCATTAATAAAAGTAATGAACATTATTTGGAGCACTTTTCTTCTCTAGTTGTTAATGATACAGAAATATTTGACCCATTGCTAAGACTTTCAAATCATCATATCATGTCTGCCTAGTATGATAGCAGTCAGTTTAAATCAGAAAAACTTATTCAGGGTGAATATAAGCTATCAATGTAGGGAATACAAAACAGTCGCAAGAGAGAGGTTCAAGGGCAGATGCATCAAGGCAATCATTCTCGGTGGAGGATTGAAGTGTTTTGAGCGGATGTTGAATTTCAAGGTTAAACAAAGTCGAACCAGTTGGTGGGTGAGTCCTCACATGAGATGTTTGCTTTCTCAGTATGGTCACCTTTAAATAATTTGATCTTGGTTGAAAAACGCTAACAACTAACGCAATTCTTTTGAAACAAAAGTGTTACTTATATATATATATATATATATATATATATATATATATATATATATATATATATATATATATATATATATATGTGTGTGTATATGTGTGTGTGTGTGTGTATATATGTATATATGATTGTATATATATATATATATATATATATATTCATATTTATACTTTTTTATTTATAGATTTCAGGCCTTCTGCTATTTTAATATATATATAAATAAAAATATATATATATATATATATGATATATATATATAAATAAAAATGTGTGTGTGTGTGTGTGTGTGTGTGTGTGTGTGTATGTATTGATTGATAAAATGAAAAAGAACCAAAGGAAACGAAGGTGTATAGAGGTAGTTTCCAGCCGAAGGGTCAGGAAATGCCTCAGTCCTTTTGTTCTTCCTCTTCAGTCGATACTTCCCGTTATCTGCCACTCCGTAGCGTCTTCTTTCTTAATCCCCTGTTTTTCGGCTTTCGTATCGGGCAAAATTCCTTTGCTACAGGTCGTACTGGCCGAGACTAGATTAAACTGGCCACCAAACCAGTCACGATGCCCTGAGAATGAAAGAGCTGACAGACGTTGGCGTGGAGCTAAGGAGGACACATCTCCTTAACCTTGTTAAGTTGGCCCCTTCCCCTCCTTGAGCTTAAGACAATACCATGCCACTAACTTATTCTACAGTGGAATCATCCATATGAAGAGATACCGAAGTCATCCTTGCTTTCTAACTACAAGAGCATATCAGAAGTCAAGCAGGTACATGTCTGATAGGGGAGAATTTTGGCCTTTCTGTTCTGTAATTCTCTTGTCTTCGCATCTCAAAATTTCTTTTTCTTCCACATTTCCTACGTCTGGCATTTCAGTGATTTAATGTCCCTTTGCTTGGTTAGTTACATTTGCCGAGTTTAATAAGTGAAATTAAGTGGCCCCTCCAGCCATAGACTTTATTAATTCCATTTGATAGGCCTGCATATTAATTTCAATAATCAACAGAGACTCTCTGCATTTCAGGGAACACTGTTGCACGTTCGAGTGAAGTCTGCATTCGCTCTTCCCCTGTTTCCAGTTCACCACTACGCTATATTTAGCTCGGTGCCAACTTCAAAATTAATTAAACTTAATATTTGGATAACCTTCCCTTACAATTCAATGGTACTTGGATCTGTTTTACCCTTGTAATTTAGCTGTAATTAATATTGTTTTTCCTATAATTCGTTGGTGATTAATTGTGATCCCCTTTGTAAATTAATTGTACTTAATTCTTGATTTATTCTTTGTGTACATAAAATCCTAGTGTTTAGTGAAATTAGCGCAGCTGCAAAGCGATTTTACAGAGGTTTTCACAAGTTTGTGTAAGGTAACGTGAATTTTACTTATTAATACCATGGTATAGTAAGTTAGGGAAATTTTGCCTGAGTGAAATTAGTATTGATAAATCTTATGTGCATTTTGTGTGCTTTTCCTGTTTACAATCTCTTCATGTTTCCACATTTTCTTTTTTTTTTACGTTTGTGATGTAACATTTATTTACGTAGCATTTTAAATATTTCTTGGTAATTTAACATTGCATACTTGATTTAATTTTTCATTTATTAAGATTTTCTTCTCTAAATCTTGAGTAATTCTTGATAGTTTAAATTTTTCTGAATTAATTTAAATCCCTGATAAATTAAAGTTTTTGTGAATTAGTTTTGTTTCATAATTTAATTCAAGAAATAATTAATTTTGTGTTATTTTCAAGTAATAGTAAATTTTCAGATTGTGAATTCTAACTATAAATTTAGAATTTACAAATAAATTTTTGTATTTAATATTTGTAGAAAAACAGTGTTTCATTTATTGATCACCAGTGAACAGGATTGACTGCGTGTGCATAAGGCAAAGTGATAAATATGTTTTGTTCTTTTAGTTTTGCTAAAGTGAGTTAAGACCAGGGAAACAGTTAAAGTTGTGTGATAGAGTGATACCCTTTTACTCTAGAATATTTCTTGTTTAATTGTTGTTATCTCACACATATTCTAATAAAGTTAGTTTGATTTTTCAAGTGATTAATGTTTTTTTTAAGGGATCACTGTTATCTATAGAGTACTCAGCCATAATTCTTATTGTTATGAGAGTTCAGGTATCTGGCTGAAGTGAGGTGTATTTTTGAATTTTGAGATTATGTTGTGTAATAACCAGGTAATTGGTACTCATCGTGACAATATATATATATATATATATATATATATATATATATATATATATATATATATATATATATATATATATATATATATATATATATATATATATATATATATATATAAGAACTCCATGTACACACACACACACACACAGACACACACACACACACACACACACATATATACATATATATATATATATATATATATATATATATATATATATATATATATATATATATATATATATTTATATAATTTAAAAATAATGGGTGTGGGTGCGTGAGTGAGTGTGTGCCTGCGTGTCTCTTTACAGGAAGGGACTGAAATTTTCCGACAAAAATAACATTTTTTCAACCTAGTTTCTGTGACACACCTTTAGCAGATATAAAAAACATAACATTGTTGAGAGATAGAAATTGTACATTTCTGGGGAATCCAGCACATTAAACTGGTGCATTATCCTATGACCCCAGTATACGTGGGACTGACCGTAATGGAGTTAAATATAATTTTTTAAAATAATTGGTATAAATTTTTAAATGGAATTCTTTTCTTTTTTCGGCGATTTCAGTGTAAATATTTTAAATCGTTTACTTAATTTTGACTGATAAAAACCAATGCGAACGTATCAATTAATCTTGTGGTTCATGTTCTTTTATACACGGATTTTGTAACTTTATGAAGGAAAATATGCTGGCCATTAAGCGCATATGTATGTATGTAAAAAAATGCTTTCCATAATAATTTACAATAATTGTGAATAATATTATCATGATAAAGAACCTGAAACATAAAGTAAGAACGTCTAATCTGATTCATGTAATTATGATTATCGCATGTAATATCAACATATAGCTCTAATTTAGAACAGATAAATAAACAGCTAAATATTATATGACCCTCTCCGTCAGCTGGTATTGAGTAAAAATTTCATCCTATCTATCCTTGTGTTTTTCTATTAATGATATAGAGAAAGTAATATCAACTAAACGATTTAAAAACAAATTATATAAAAAGCAAGTAACACTTTTGTTTCAAAAGAATTGCGTTAGTTGTTAGCGTTTTCAACCAAGATCAAATTATTTAAAGGTGACCATACTGAGAAAGCAAACATCTCATGTGAGGACTCACCCACCAACTGGTTCGACTTTGTTTAACCTTGAAATTCAACATCCGCTCAAAACACTTCAATCCTCCACCCGAGAATGATTGCCTTGATGCATCTGCCCTTGAACCTCTCTCTTGCGACTGTTTTGTATTCCCTACATTGATAGCTTATATTCACCCTGAATAAGTTTTTTCTGATTTAAACTGACTGCTATCATACTAGGCAGACATGATATGATGATTTGAAAGTCTTAGCAATGGGTCAAATATTTCTGTATCATTAACAACTAGAGAAGAAAAGTGCTCCAAATAATGTTCATTACTTTTATTAATGGTTTTGAAACAAGATTTTTTCTTCTGTCTCTACTCTTACTACTGACCGTCAGATTTTCCCACTGTTTAACTGGCAGGAAAAAGAAAGATTCGCGGTCACGAGAGAGAGAGAGAGAGAGAGAGAGAGAGAGAGGGGGGGATTTCTGCACACGTTTAAACTAAATTGTGTGAAATTTAGGCTGTCGAACAGGAGAGAAACATTAGAAATAAAGGTTTATAACGTCATAAAGATCGCGCGGCGTCGGGTGTGGGAGGGGAGTTGGTCTTGTGATGTTACCAGGGCATAAGGCAACTGAACGGGGAAGATAAGGGATGCTTATATTTGATCAACTTGCAGAAGCCATTCTGTTTCAATAAAGCTGCTGATATGATTCTTGGCAAAACGTGAGAGAGCTATGAGACTGTATACGTTACATAATACTTCTCCATCCTTTTACATATTTCATATTATATTTTCCTATTATATTTTTCTTCTGTGAAATGGAAAATAACCTAATTGGCAACAACCACTTCCCATCTCGCCTCTTTATCTCAGTGGGGACCATCCAGCACGCTTGGCGAGTTTGTGCGCTAACAATGAAAACAGCTGACATACAGATGCCTTATGAATAATGGTTGTCGCTAATAACTGGGCGATGGCTGTTTTATAACTTTTTGTTGCTAAATGCTGAGCAATAGCGTTTGCATACCCTCTCCGGCTTGAGGAGTTTCATGTAGGCCGTTACAGCAGCTTTAAAATATTCTTTGATTTAATGGAAAGCTCGACATCACGAGTAGCTTTCCTCCAGGTTTGCAAGTAGCTTCACCTATTTTCAATTTACCCGTGACACTTCAATGTTTATTCTTTCCATTAACTCAAAAACGGGTAACACTTCTACTGTGACTAGTAGCATGGGATGAAGCTTCTTGCCTCATGCTCAACCACAGCCTGGTTGTGATCCACTACAGTCGACTAACTAGAGAAATACTACAACTCAATGCCCAGAACAAATGAGAAGCTTTAAACCTCAAGGAAAGGCAGATTTCTCTTCTTTGGCAAAATCCTAAGTGAAAATAAGTTACCAAAAATTCACTTGCCTGAACAGGCTGTATCTGTTGATGCAAGGCTTCAAGATGTTCTGAAAGGAATTTAAAGAGGAACTCAGATTTAAAGAAACATTGTAAAACAGAAGCTTTACAATTCAAACTAACTGAATAAAATCACGCAGAAAGAAAGGAAATAAATGCCATAAGGCCTGTTCTCCTCAGCCCTGGTACCCTGATGGAAAGCTGTGAAAGAAATTGCTCCCGGCGTTCATCAGAGAATAAAGCTATTCTGATTTCCAAGTATCTTCCTTAGTTGGAAATTTAACATCTCACGGGAGAAAATTAACCTTTGAAATACAAGAGCATGATAACATGCGGTAATAGTTGTAAACAATGAAAAGACGAAGGAGACGGTTATCAAAATTGTAGAAAAGGAAAATTTTTGGTTTAAATGCTTTTGGTATATGACATTTCGTTTGATTAGTCATCATTCCATAATGCATTTAAATCTTATTTTTCATTTCTTTTTTCCTAATAAAGCAGGCTTCATACACATCATATCATAACACAATGTAACCTAAATAATTTATAACTACAACGATGAGTTAATATACTAAAAGCTAAAATACGGATGGAGTTGACTTGATTCTTAGCTTTGTAATTTGCGAATCTGTGTTGCTTCTTAATCTGATATACAATTTTCAGGGAAAAATCATTACCAAATGTAGCTTTTTCATGGTCAGCAGAAAATAATAAGAATAATAAACCGGAACGAACCTCTTGTAGAGCAGTGTTGTCAGAAATGTTTTTTTTTTATATCTGATAAAGGTGTGTTACAAAGGATAGGTTGAAAAAACATTATTTTTTGTCGGGAAATTTCAGAGTCCCTTCCTGTAAATAATCACGTCAGTAACTCGAAGAGACACGCACGCGCTCACTCACTCACATACCCACCCATTATATATATATATATATATATATATATATTATATATATATATATATATATATATATATATATATATATATATATATATATATATATATATATATATATATATATATATATATATATATATATATATATGTATATATATGTGTGTGTGTGTGTGTGTGCACGAGTCTCTGTTTGTATATATATATATATATATATATATATATATATATATATATATATATATATATATATATATATATATATATATATATATATATATATATATATATATATATATATATATATATATATATATATATATATATATATATATATATATATATATATATATATATATATAATATATATATATATATACACTCCAACTTCCGGGGCAACAGCTCGAAGAACAATCATGGGCGGGTCGGGGAAAGGCACTACTGTATCCATTTTCATTTTATTATGATAAGAATATTATAATAAGAAATTTCTAAATATCATTCAAAATGAATTAGCGGCCCTTAACCTCAAACTCCTTCCGAAGAATCCCCGAACAGATGGCTCTCTCCAAGTTTAAAAACAAGCTCAGTCCTTTATTTACATCTAACTTATAATATAAATATAAGTAGTCAGGGGAAGATGTCGGAGTACAGAGGCTGTTGTGAATACACAGTGATGCTCATGGAGGATTCAGCTTCAGAACTGGGAGCAGGTTATCCAGCCCTGAACAATCTAATATCAGGAATCTTCCCAAGATATGTAAAACTTTTATAGAAAATAATGACTTTTCAATAACATGATAGGTACAAAAAGAAAATGGTTTAACAATACTTGAATCTATTATTATCAAATTGACTGCACCACCGTTAAACTCCCAGACATTATACACAAAACTGTTTATTCCATGATGGTCTTGTTGAGCTGTTTCTTCTCTGTCTGTATGTTTATTTATTTATTTTTGTCTCTATTTTGTAATACTCAGTGCGAGTACAGTATAGTCTACTTTTTTAAACCTGGCAATCTTGCGCTTCGCTGCTTGCCGCCGATTAGATTGGATGGACGTCCTGTTGTCCGTACCTCACTGTTATGTTTTCACGCTGTTTCAGAATTGTGATTATATGGTCATAGAGCGAGTTAAGAGGTAAGTTATGTAATGTTATGTAAATACCAGTTGTAATAAACGTAAGTATTAAGAACTTACATACTGAATTAATATATATATATATATATTTAACAGTAATGAAACAACATTTAAAAGTAATGGAGCTGTAGACTAGAAAATGTTTCAAACACATGAGTTTTAATGTTTAATTTCTAGCTAGATTTTTAGCGCAATCATGCCATTAGTGGTTTGGAAATAAGCAAAATGTGTTTATTATACATTACTGAAGGTTCTCTAACGCCTAAGAACAAAAAACTATCGTAGAGATTTAAGCCTGGCGGAAAAGTTGAGGAGGTGGAGTTGTGGGAGGAACAGCCGGTGAGTTGTCGTCTGAACACACCACTTGCAACCAGAATTATTCAGCTTAGAATCGGCTGTCGAGCAGGTGTCTCACTATTTACTTCACCTATTTCATGGCCACAAGAGACGATACAGATCAAAGCACGCATGAAGGAACTTCAAACACCAGGCAAAGACATAACTGAAAATCTCTAGTTCGAGAACAGTCAATTTACAGAAATTTTATATAGCAGAGTAATTCAATGTATTTTCAATTTGCCTTTATACATAACCTAAAATATTAATAACATTCCGTCTGCAGTATTTTTGAAATGAAAAAAAAAAATAGCATTATGATTTATAAACATCTTAATAATTGTTTTAGGAATACAAGAGCACCACAACCCAGATTTGAACCTCCTGCTGAGAGTACGTCAACCTTGTGTCAACCATGTGGCTGTTCCTCCCACAACTCCACCTTCTCAACTTTTCTGCCAAGCTTAACTTTCTACGATAGTTTTTAGTTCTTAGGCGGTAGAGAACCTTCAGCAATGTACAATAAAAACATTTTGGTTATTTCCAAACCACTAATGGCATGATTGTGCTAAAAATCTAGCTAGAAATTAAATATTAAAGTTCATGTTTGAAACATATTTCTAGTCTGCGGCTTCGGTAAGTGTTGATTTAACTGTTAAAATATATATATATATATATATATATATATATATATATATATATATATATATATATATATATATATATATATATATATATATATATATATATATATGTGTGTGTGTGTGTGTGTGTGTGTATGTATGTATGTAAGTTTATGTAAGTTCTTAATACTTTCATTCATTACAACTGGTTTTTACACAACATTACATAACTTAGCTCTTAACTCGCTCCATGACCGTACAATCACAATTCTGAAACAGTGTGAAAACAAAACTGTGAGATTCGGATAATAGGACGTCCATCCAATCAGCGGCAAGCAGCTGAGTGTAAGTTTGCCAGGTTTAAAAAAATAGACTACAGTTTGTTTTTGGCTTCCTTTTTGTAGGTTGTCACCAGCCATTTGCTTGTTCTTTCAGTAAATAAAGGTTTTAGTAATTTTATTCTGAATGTTTTATGATAATTCTAATTTGTAATTCTGATTTTATTAGTTTACTGATTGCCATGTTCGCTGTTTGCAGCCTAGAAAATGTAACTATGAGGAGTTGTGAAACGTCGGCATATTATAATAAAATGCATATGTATAGTGCCTTTCCCTAACCTGCATTGGAATATATATATATATAGGGGAGAGTGGGGCACAGAGGGACGAAAAAAATTAAATTAATTGCCGAAAATTTATTTTCAATCATATTTTAATGAAACTTTTGCATAATCTGCATCAAACTATATCCTTCAAACTGTAAAGAGTTCATCACCCTATGATTAATTCTTCATGGGTAGAAAAATACGAAATAAAAACTTTTCAAATTGTCCCACAGTGCCCCATACCTGGGCAGAGTGGGACAGACCATAGGACACAGTGGGACGCAGTTCAAGAAACATTTATAAGATCAAAATTAACATCAAAATATAGGTATGAACTTTACCTCTTTTGTTTTGCCACTTGATCTTGGTTCAGGCAATACAACTTTTGTGTCTTTAATAGCCACAGAAGCTATATCAGGCACTTGAGGATACATGAACTGCAGTTTTTTCTTTCTTCTCAGGTAAGAGACCTCAAAATCTCCATTAAGATCTTTCGTTGAAATTAATATTCCAATATAGTACTTCTTAGGTGCAGTGCTAATTTCAACTAATACAAAGTCACCCAATTTTGGTTCCCTTTCTAGCACTTTCAAGGCATGGTACGTCATCAGATGAATGATCAGAAAGAATAGGTTCCTCATCAGTGGATGAAGTAGCTGGTTCTAAAAAAAGCTTGGTCTTGGGAAGTTTTTTTGTCCCTTGGTTTGCAGTAGTGTTCTTTTTTCTGTGGTGTCTGAGGTAATCATACTTCGACCTCTCTTACGTCCTCGTTTTGATTCTTTTCGTGGATCAACTTTTGGATATCCTCGGAATAACTGAGGGCTTAAGAGTGCTTGTGGAGGTACCGATTCTCCAGATGGGCCAGCGCCTTCGTCTAATTCAAGTGTTGCATCAGTTACCTCATTCCCTTTGGCAGGCCTGTCTGTGGCAGAGCTAGGAGCAAAATCATGTTCAGTAAATATATTAGCATCAAATGGAAATATTCCTCTTTTCCTGAATCCTGATAAAATGTTTGAGGGAGTCATGGATCGTTGGTGAGCAGTGTTGACTATTCAAGCAACATCATAAATAGTTACTTGGACACCAGGCTTTTGTAAAAGGCGTGAGTCCATGACAGAGTAGTAATGAACTTTAAATGGTGAGTAAACTCCCACATCAAGAGGTTGCAGTTTACGACTACAATGTGGATGGAGAGTGAGAATTGTAATCCCATACTCTTTTGCGAAGTCTAGTACTTGAATGGATAGATGTGAATCGTGATTATCATATATCAAAAAAGTGCCAGGGGGAGCTTCATTGACTACATGGGATTTAAAGTGTGTGTGTGAGGAAACACCATGGCAGGAGGGATGCTAGTACATATTGTAACATGTGCGCCCTTTTCGCTGTGGTTTCTGGACTGTAGATGTAGTGGTTTCGTCCAGGTTGTAAACTCTAGAACCGTCTGCAAAACACTCATATCTACCATATACTTCTCTAAGCTTCGCAAAAAAGTTATCAATATTATGTTTGTTGAAAGAAGTTGATCTTGAAAGGCTACAGGCTTCTGGTTTTCTAATACTAAGATCAGGTGTCTTTTACAAATCCATAGAGCCAGTCTTTCCCAGCCATTTTGAGTATATGCCATGATTGTGGAAAAGTTTTACCATTTATAACTGCCATTTCGTAAGCTAAATGGCGAGTAGATTTGTTGACAGGCCATAATTCATCTCAGAGGATGTATATAATTAAGTAATCTTTTAGTCACCTCTTCATCAGATGTGAAACACAGGCCTGCATTCATAATTCGGTCACATTCGAATAATCTCCTTCTTTGGCATTTTGGCTTTCTGGACATATCTGGAAAGAAACCTAGACCTATATATTTTCAACTATTTTAACTGTTTAGTCCAGGAGAATTAGATTGAAAAAAAATTACCGAGCTGAAATTTGCTCTATCAATTCCTGAAGACATGTAGAATAACACAGTAAAAGTCACCAAGAATCCCCCTGCAGCAGTTTGGAAAATTTAAGATTTTCTGATATCCCTCAATATCAGTAATATTAGTACTAATGGTAGTGAGAAAGCCATTACTATCAAGAGGCCTATTAGTAATTATGAGAATCTGTGCAAATCAAAATAGGCTTTTGAGGGAATAATTTTTCATAGAGTCAAGCTCTATCTTACAAGACTAGTCTTACCCCCTCGGTTCCAGTTTACAAAATGAGCAAAATAATATGGGGGATATCCGAAAATTTCTCAAAATGCTCAAGGGAGATTCTTAGTGACTTTTAGTGTGTTATTCTTCATCTCTTCAAAAACTGATAGAACAAATATCTGCTCTATATATTTTTTTCCTTCATTGCCCATAATTTGACCTAAAGCTCCTGAACTAGTTGTAATGGAAATCTAAAAAAATCCTTCATATTTTACTTAAATTTCCAGTAAAGAGGAAATTCCCAATTCTACTTCTACTTTCCTAACTTTTTTATGTATACTTTTCTATTTGTTCTGAATTTTCTCTACTTTATGAAGTTTTTTAATCTTTCAAACTTATTTGTTATATTTTTCCTCAAACATCGTACGTATAGGCCTATTTATTTACTCCTTGATCTCTTAGTTATCTACTAAAATATTTACCCTCAAAATATTGTCTACCGATGCTTCAATTTATTTGTCTATAATACTACATGAACTGAGATACTGAAAGGATGAAATATAAATATTTCAATCTGAAAGCTACCTGTGAAGAGTGTTTCGTGAAACTCCTTTTATTTCTGCTGCTTTCTTAGGCTAGTTTCATCTAAAACTAATTTAACAGCTTCTTTCATAGAATTTTCAGTAAAAGTTCCAATGTCTGTTTTTCTTTTCCTATTTCTTGGCATTACTTAGTCCTGTAAACAGGAATTTTGATGTGTAAAGCTTACATTTATGTTCAAATAGCAATACAGTATAGAATATTATATGTGTCATTGTTGACAACAAGTATTGTTTGAAGATTTGAACACAAACAGCGTAAACGTATTGATTCAAAAGCTTGGGGCACAGTGGGACACTGTCCCACTGTGCCCCGAAGATTTTTGTCCCACTGTGCCCCATTATAATAATTTGACAATAAAATGAATACAGGCCCTTACCAATAAGCACATGGCAAATATTTATCCAGCTGTCATATCTGCATCCCTTCCTGTATCCGATCACTGTATGTTGGGATTACCAGTACAAACACTGAAAACACGAATGAAAAACAAGTGAAAAGAAAAAAATTTACTTTACTCACCAAAAATTAACAAATGCTTGAAAAAAAGTTTAAATCTGTTGATCCTCCAACCAAAAATGGCTCAATGTTTTCATTTATAGTTACTCTTTCTGCCACTAGGAGCTCATTCGAAAAAGTTAACAATTAGTCACTAAAAAGCCAGTGTCCTGGTGTACCCCATGTCCCACTCTGCCCCACTCTCCCCTATATATATATATATATATATATATATATATATATATATATATATATATATATATATATATATATATATATATATATATATATATATATATATATATATATATATATATATATATATATATATATATATATATATATATATATATATATATATATTACACAATTGAGAGCAAATCTCATTGCCTATCTTTTGCTAAAAAGTCAAGAAGTCCCATCTATTGGTAGCTTGATAGTGACCACATCAAAAAGGCTACTGGCAACATACATCTGTACATACACACATGCCTTTCTCTCTCTCTCTCTCTCTCTCTCTCTCTCTCTCTCTCTCTCTCTCTCTCTCTCTCTCTCTCTCTCTTTCTCTCAAGTCCACAGCGAAACAAGCGTTACCCAATAATTTATTTGAAAATAATCTAACATAACTGGATTGCAAGAAACAAGGGATGAAATAAAATGGAATACTAAGGTTCACCAAATGATCAAACACATTACAGTCCATCATATTCAACTAATTATACTCTCTAAAGAGTTCCCCACAACAGGTCAAAATAAGTCAAAGTTCAGTACATCCCCAATGAGTACATCTTAACCTCTTCCTCAGCAAAACATCTGAAGAACTCAAATAAAACCCTTGTTAAACGATTCCATAAAAATAAAGATATGGGAATTCCTCCCATGTTACTTATAAAGTACACACAATATAAAAAAAATGCCTGACACAAGTGATATATATGTTGAATGAAAAGAACAATCTACAGTTTGGAAAATCTAAAATGTTTCCTACCTTCAAACAGCAATGTTCACAATTTTAATAGACAGGTCTCGAACCACAGTCCTCACTGAAGACTTATATCAATATTCAGTGTTGATCTTCGATTGACAATTTTGTTTGACAACCAATCCCTTCTCACCTGGGGCTCCCACCCCAAGAAACACATACAAATGAATTTACAGAACCTGAACATTTCCGGCGAACGAGACTCACAAAGTCTTGACGCTAGGCGGGGATGTTCTCAACCAAGGACCCAGTTTATAACCAATATATATATATATATATATATATATATATATATATATATATATATATATATATATATATATATATATATATATATACACACACGAATATAAAGCAATCTATGTAAAATCTTTTGCAAGTACCACCTACTGTATTATATTTTTCACATTTTCATTTCAACTATAGATACATTTTGAGTCAATCTTGTAATTTTATGAACAGCATTTTCTTTTTGATAACGTCACTCGGCAACATCCAATGAAGAACAGAAAAGAGAAATGAAGATTGATGTAAAATCAAAGCTTACTTCATCTAAGGGAAATTCCTGTACCTCACACATGTAGTTTGTATGTAAGTTGGTTTGATAATGAAGTTTTCAAATACCCACAAAACTCCAAACCTGCAAGAGTTACAAATTATTCATTTACAATGCTTAAAACTTTGCCACGCAATAAAAAGAATGTGAGGTTGAATAAACGTAATAAGATACAAACGCTGATTCCTGAAAAGAGTCTTTCACGTGAATTAAAATCGTTACCTTAAAAGATGACTGCTTCCACGTTAAACGATGACGCAACTGGAAGTGAAGTGAAATGGTTGACATCTGCATTTTAATCGTCTTTCCAATTCTCTAAAACCTCAGTCCAAAACTCTCTGCTCAGCCACTTTCTACTTCTTAATCTTTTGGGACATTTTGCTATCGTGATCTTTGGGGTCATTAGTCTTTCTCATCAGCTGTAACGCTTATTTCTTTGCTTTTTTCTCTCTTTTTTTGCGTCTAGCAACTCTGCCTCGCCTAAAAAAAAACACACAGTAAGTGTCCACTTTTGGAATTTCATGAATAGCTGACATTGTTTTTTTTTTTTTTGTTCATTAGCTTTCGTTGCAGGGCCACTTGATTTCAGAGCTACCATATTCTTTTCTTTTTAGTTTTTGATTTGTCGGTAGTTTGTATCTTCTGGTTTTATGACCTTGTTTTTCATGTGTTTAATAACAGCTTCCATTTTTCATTCACAGAGGAATTTTTCCATCGTTTTTAATATTGATCAGAGCCGTCGACTTATAACCCTTCCTGCATATGGTCTTCATCTGAAGATGATGTTATTTGTTTACTTAAAACGCGGTTGTTTCTGGTTTATTGAAAACTGTATGTTCAGTCCATCTTCCATCTTCGGATGACCCACATACCCAACAAGGTTTATTGTTCTTTGTCTGTATTTTATAATAGCACCTTGGGATGATAATATTCACAGTACATACACGTCATTATTTATTTTTTTTATTTTTCTTTTCTCTGTTTTTCTCGCTAAATTTCATTCATCTTTTTCAAGTTTTAATTAACATGAGGTCGTTACTATCATATTTAAATTTCTCACTAGACAAGGCTCGTAATGAGCACGCTATCCGGATAATATAATTTAACTTCTTCAGAAAGTGTGCATTTAACTACTCTCAGAAACCTATTATATTTTTTTACTGTTGAATTAATGCCATGGGTATGCGTATCCTCACCTACATTCAGGAAATGTTTTCTTAATGTGCTTATAACTGGCAAATAACACTGAAAGCTAAAAGAAAAACCTCTCATCAACATGAAGTCTACCCTCGGTAATTGTGCATTCGGTAATGTAACGGTCAGAAAACAAATTAACGTTAGGAGGTGAAAGAACGATTGACATCCCATAAAGACTTTCAGAGGTTGTGATAAAAAGGCTGTGATCAATGCTGCGGTACATTATAGAATATTGATTTAACTAAATGACCTGTAAAACCGTATAACGACATTTCAAGACCAACGACTTGAAAAGTCGTCTGCAATGTAAACTTTTCTCGCTAATTTGTAAAAGGCTTTGCCATTCTGAAAATTAAACTTAATAAGCCTCTCCATGAATAGAGGTCAGGTTATCAACGGGTTCTTTCAAGGTTCCGAGCTTAGCTCACGGACCCCAAGCCCTCCCTCAGGTGACCCCACAGTTGATGCCTGGATAAAATTATTAAATTATTTCCAATGATAGTTTCGTATAAGAATATCGCCTTTGTTTACCTTTTCATGTCATCTCAGCTACAGTGAAGGAAAAATGTTGAGAAGTAAATCCCATTCTTTTGTCTTAAGATATACAGAGATAACGTACTTTGCATTGTTTTACGAATCTCAGTTTTGTTTCTCTTGACGTAAGACCAAGAATTATTGAAACACTTCACCAGTGATCCATCAAAGACGATAAATTAAGAGAAATTGTTGTTGCCATGGTTGTCATTATCATTACTTCTGTTAAAATGATAGCATCAACATCGTTGTAGAAATGCTTCACAAATATGTGTTTCTTCAATGGAGAAATAAAATCGCACAGTCGCGCCCTTGTGATGTGTTTCAAACATACTTATTAAAATTTAAAAACCGAGAATTTAGATTCTATCTTCACTAGAAATATTCTATTTTTGTTGAAGGCAGCTCTTACTTTTATGGAATTTATATTTCAACATTATCATCGTCTCCTACTCCACGCGACGCAAAGGCCTCGGTGAAATTCTGCCACTCTTGTCTTTCCTTTGCTTTATCTTCCACGAATCTCCTCTCATATTCAGCCTCCTTCTTCATAGTTCCCACACAAGTCTGAGTCTTCCAGCTCTCCCAGTGCCCTCAGGGATTCAGCACACACTGTCAGGCACTCTTGTCCAAGCTGTCCCCATTTAATCACCACACCAACATTAGCTGAATTGCCAAATCAAGATTCATTATGTCTTTATAGTAATAGAGAGCGAGCTAAATTTTCATCTAAACATTTGTAACAAATTACAAGAGGACGATTGCGGTTTCATTCTCCCACCAACATCATTATTCGTATGATGTTCATGATATTATGGTGCCACTTTTTCCTTAAATTTTTGGTTTCTGCTGTGGAGATGCTTTTCATCAGTCAAACAAAAATAATTTTACATCATACAATTCCACTTTTTTGACGTAGTTGTCTATATCTTCAGTTTGGAATCCATTTGACTATTCTTCGGCAATCCTATCTTGGTAGATAAGGAAGAAAATCAATGAATAGACAAAAGAAAAATATCAGATTAACTGCGGAACTTCTGATAATGAAACTCTGAAAAATCTTGGAATTGGTTCCGAACTGAAAACTTTATGTAAGGACAACACATTGGATAAGTTTCCTCGAGTTTCCTATCAAACAATGCGAAAGTTACCAGCAACATCGCTGTCATTTGAAATGTGTTCCCTGTTGACTTATAACGACACTGACCAAGTGGTGTTCCTGCGTTCAAATTCGATGTTACGTAGAAATTAATGAAGGCATAAGAAATGGATAAAGAACCCTTTTCGTCTTGGTGAAAGTTCAGACGACCAGTCAGACTGACCATTTATTTATGTGACTGTCTAGCAGAGAAAAACATTTCACTCCAATTCATTATTTTGATGGCCTATAAACCCATTTTTGCATTGGGCAATATAATGCTTACACGTTTACGCAATCATCTTAGTAACTAATTATCACTTTTACATTCATATTATTTTACGGATAACTGCTCCGGAAAATGCGTCAAGATCTTGACATTTTTTTCTTAACTATAACGTTTTCCTTGATATATTCATATTGATTAAGGCACCGGAAAGGTAAAAATACTTTTAAGCCTAGAACTCAACTAAAGATATTATTGAATATTTGATGCATTCCATTTATTAATAGTTAGTGAACTAGCTGCATTTTTTTCATTTTTCTTTTCTTGTGCAGAAGAAGCGTTACTTACGTGACATAAGTGGCACATTAAAGCGTTGGTTCCAATCATTGTTCTATCGTCATGCCAGCTTTAGAAATATTTCGCTGATATTGCCGAAATTATTCCTGGGAAAATAATATACAAGAATAAAAGGGTGAACGATAATAGTATGACTCACACTGAAAGAGAAATAATTTCTTTTGTTGGGTGATCAATACGTATTCATTTTCATATTATTTTGCCATTTTAGTGTTTTTGTTACATGTGAAACAATAACGCTCTATTTTTGGTAATTCTGCTGTCCAAGACAAGGAATTAGCAATGTTAATGGACCTCAAAGAGGAACTGAATCATACATTAAGTAAATGTGATATTGAAGAATCGGACAGAAAACCGAGATGCTTATGGAAAATCTCCGGAGACGAACTATTTATAAGGAACGAGAACAGCACTCAT
>NC_089752.1:87037346-87049846 GCF_040412425.1 Macrobrachium rosenbergii
GGCGTGTCTTGCCGAACTTTGACCTCGAATGATGTCATACAAAAGTACGTTCGTTCGTGCGTTACATAATGAATATAATGGGAGGAACTGTTGTTCGAATTGGACTTGTGAGATCCGATTCATGTGTGTCTGAAGATGAGTGATTTTTCACATGGAGAGGACTTGTGAGTGAGTAAGAATTCATACGTTTTTGGACTTTGTTTTCGTGAACTGTGAACACACGGCATCTCCTGTGACAGTGGAAGATGTATTTTCGCAATTCTTACATTTTATGGTTTTTAATGTGACGTTTTTTTTCACAGGTATTTCTGTTCCACTCCATTCCTATTCTTTTTCCTCTCTCCCTCCTACGAGGATAGAGTGGTGTGACATTTGAGATGACCTTGCGAATTGATTGACGTTCATGTTTTGACAGATGAGTTATTTTCTGTAATTGGGGTTTATGATTTTGGAGCATTATTTCCTTAGAAGATTTTCTGATAGTTATGTGAAACATTGGATTTAATTTTTTCGTAATTTTTACAGTTATTTTTCGTTGATTTTGTCAATAAAGCGATTTTAGTTTTGTACTTAGTATCTCATTCCAGTAGTCCTTAGATTTTAGTTAGAAAGATATAACATGATGCCGGTTTCACGTTACTGGCACGCACAATGTCTCGGGATAAGCGAGATCACACCCTGTTCATAAACAGAGACTTAAATCAAGTATAGCTCAGAAATGGCCACAGTTTTGGTGGCAGCGTAAAAGGTAGCGTAAAAGGTAGCGTGTGCTGTAAAGTGTATAAGGTAGTTAGGGCAGTTAGAGGGTGTTAAATAATTAGTACGTATATTTCCGAAGAGACATAAATTAGTGTTGGCATCTCAGGATAGATTTTAGGAGTCAGCAGTTGTTGGGGGCGAGCTGCGAGCTTCTCTCTCGCTAGCTAGTGTTTTGTGGAGAGTGTTTAGGGGTAAAAACAGTGATATTGTGCAATAATTATGATATTAAGACCGCTATGTGTGTTAAAACACGTGAAGACGCGCGAGTGTTTTTTGTTTCTCTTCGCTTGATGGAAATTCGAGCACTGCTAACGTAAGTGTTGTGGATGTTATCTTTTCTTTTTTTAGTTGGGTTGATGTGAAATTGTCCTTTCGTTGTGTTGTAACTGGTGATAGGACAACTGTGTGTTTTGTTTGCTGAGTTTTGAATAAGGCTTCATAGCGAGTGCTACGTCATCACCACGGTGACATAGTAATTGTGTCACGAGTTTGGGCGATATCTTTGCTTGCTGACATGCTTCAGTGAAGGCCAGAGCGTATTATGGTGTGTTGTATTTTTTTTTTATAGCACCCGTACGCGCATCGGCGTGTATTATGTAAGGGGTGATATTTGGTTGTTGGGTTATTTCTGGGAACTTTTTAATATTTGGGTAGTATCCGTGATATTTATATTGCGGGTGCAAAACAGTTTTTGCACGAGTGTGTATGCACTTCTTGTTTTTGTAGTCACAGCACGTATGCTGTGCGTGTGGTATGTGTTTGAAGAGTATGTGGGCAGAGCCCTTTGCCTTTGCTTGAGTGACACTTTCCGTTTGGACAAAGGAAGTGTTGATCCAGCAGTTTTGCCGTTGAGCAGAGTGAGCCTTTGGTGTTTGGTGTTAGCATTTTCTGTAAGCACTATCAGCCTTCGGATGCATTGTAAGAGGGTGGGAAACGAATTTCTCTTTCTCTCTCTCTCTGTGCCTGAGAAGCGCTTTCCCGTGTCTTTTTTTGTGGCCTTTTATAGCTTGGCCTTGGGAGAAGTGAACTTGACCTTTTTTTTTTTGACTGACTAAAGAGGGAGTCAGAGGAATGATGAGAAAGTTAAAGCCATTGTGAATTTTCCAGTTCCCAAACCAGGAAACAGATTCTGTTCGTTCCTAGTATGTCGGGTTTCTTTCGCCGTTTTGTGCGGAATTTTTCTACAATACGTCTCCTACTACAGATTTGTTACGAAGACGTTAAGTTTGTTTGGTGATAGGCAACAATTAGCTTTGGAGAAGCTGTATAATGCAGCTTTAGAACTCCACCAGTTTTGAAGTTTTAGATTTTTTTAGTCAACCGTTCACCTTAGTGACTGACGCGAGTCAGGAAGGTATAGGTGCGTGTTTGATGCAGAAATTTGAGGGAAATTACACCAATTGCTTATAGCAGAAAGTTCAAAACGCGTGGTAGTAACGAAAGGCTGATGTCAGTTGTGGACAAGGAGGCTTTCGCAGTCGTCTCTAGCCTTGTTCATTTTAAGATGTTGTTGTTGGGAAATAAAGTTGAGATTTTTACAGATCATCAACCGTTGTTGGAGCTTTTTAATAAGCCAAATTTGTCGCTCAAGAGAGCACGTTGGTTCTCAACATTGAGAGATTTTGACAAACCTCAAATACATTTGGGTTGCAAGTATAATGTAGTTGCAGATGCATTACAGATACTTCCGGTCGAGGATGAGGAAATACACACCACCCTGTGTGGGAGAAGAGAGTAAATATTTGGTGGCCTGAATGTCTCTGATATTAGTAGTTTCTGAGATATCAAAGTGTAGAGGACTATACACGTTTTCTACAGTGCATACTTCGGGGAGAAATAGTGAGTCGGCAGTCTCGGGAGAGATTGTTGTTCGTGATAGTGAGAGTAACGTCGTGTTATTACGGGTGAAATGTCACTTGGGACATAGGCTTGCCTTCGAACAAAAAGCAAGATGTAAAGATAAATTGCTGTGATGCTAAGGCATTTCTTAGGGAGTTTCACCAAAGAAAGGGTATATAAGCTGCCTTTTCTGTCTAGAGTTGGAGGAATAATGACAGAGGAAAGTTACATAATGGTGAAGTACTCGAAGCATGGGTGAGATTACACAAATCATCGTGCCAGAGAGTTTATTCCACAAGTTCTAGACATTGTACATTGTAAAATATCCATCACATTAGTGGTTGTGACGCATGAAACATCAATCAAGTCTTTAAATATCTGCAGAGGTTCTATAAGATACATTTATACGTGAATAGCTAGCATACAGTGATCGTATCAGTTTAAATTATTCATGTTTGTTAATATACTATTGCAGAGAGTGGCGTTGATTATTAGCAATTTCTGAACTGCTTATATATAGATACTTATTAGTTGTTGTTGACGAGTTAAACTTCGTTTTAATGAGATTTTCCCACTGGAAATACAAATCAGCTGGAGGAAGCGTTATAGCGTTCTCTTTAAGCGGATAATTTGTAGATATGGTGGTTCTGAATGTCTGATCACAGACAATGGTAGGGAGCTATAACAAGAGACTTTAGACGGTCTTGCTAATTTTACTGGAATAAAGAAAGTATCTATAATCCCGTATAGACCTGGAAGCAAAAATTGGGAAATAGATTTATTGTTGTGAATGAAAACACAGGTGTGTCTCTGTTTGACACATTTCTAAGATTAAAAGACGGGTTAATGGGCATTAGCATGGATGATTCCTGGGTTGTATTTGTTTGTGAATGGTAGTTACGGGTCAATTTTTTTTTCCTTTCGGGTGTTACTGGCTGTAAAGGGCATGACTTGTAGTTTGTTGTAATTCAGAGGATTGTTATCTGTAGAGTTTACGAATCTTTAATAGTTCAGTTCATTGTGATTTTGACAAGCTGCAGTACTTAATGTAAATTGTGTGCAGAATGCCGTAGGAGTTTTGTAGATATATGAGTTTGAGTTTTTATGAGTATGAATGCAACTGCGGTTAGATTTCATCGTTCGCACTTGGCGATATAATGGCTTACTTTGAGTTAATGTTTTTTTTCATATGATTTTGGGAATTGTGACATGGGCTAATTTCATACGAGATTTGACCCGTGTGTTATTGTGTTATTATGTTATTATGTTATTATGTGTTTTGTCGTCTGACCCAATATCTTTGAATATAGAGTTACAGAATCAGGGTTTGTTGTTTAGGATTTTGTTTTGGGGAGGTATTTAGTATATCGGACCGAACGGGTCTGATCTTTTTCGGATTGGGATATGTCGGTTAGGATTTCGGAGAGGTTTAGGAAGGTTTTGATAGGGATATCGAATTCGAATATTTGGGATTTTTCAGTTCTCTTTTAAAATATAAGGGAGCTGTACCATGAGTAATTGTAGTTGTTAAGATCATAGGAGCGATTGCCATTACGTCAATTGCTATGGTGTTGAGAATTAGTCAGGTATTGCGAAATATTCGCTAACTGAGAACCTTGATGTCTTTAGCGACATATGATACCTTCAGATGTTTAGGATTGCCTTTCGTTCTTGAGTACTTTTTTCTGTTGGATAGAATTTATGAATGGTTCCTTAGGAGTTAGTGTAATTTGGTAGTGAGCGAATGGAAATTCCGCACCAACTTGAATTGTTTCACATTGAGAACATATGACCTTTGCACTAGTAGTCTTATTTTGGTTCAGTAATAATATGGTATAGGAATAGACGAGTAACTTTTGATATGACTGTCGATATGACCGACTCACGGAAAAATACCACTTTCTCAGAAGGGAGAGGTTGGAATAGTCACTGTCTCAAATATAAGGAGAAAGCTGTCAACGTTACTTCTGCACTTTGAGAGATGTCGGCAGATGTCTTCATGTTGCTGTACTTTCGAGAGACGCGTTGGGTTGGCGCAAAAGGATTTGCGAGCCATTCATTCAATGGATCAAAGGCGATTTTTCAAGAAATATACCCAGCTTGGACTGGTGCAGTCGCAGGCCTTCAGCGTGAGGCAGTACCAGGAGTGAAATCGTTCAGATTAATGCGCGTTTTTTGAATGAACTAAGATGAAGTATAATATCTGTGTTATAAGATATACATAAAGTTTTGCATCTAGACATTTTGAGGTGGGGTCCACCTCAGGTGCGTGGTCGGTTAATCAGGAAGGTCATGAAGGTGACTCTTGAAAAGTTGGGTCAGCTATTCGCAGGGTCCATTTTCATACTATACGCAGCAGATAGAAACTGCTGAAACATTCGCATACCACAAGGGTCGAAGAAACCACCAGACAAGACACGGCTGGAAAATGCGTTTTCAGCAAAGAACGTTCGGTAGAAGCTGAACCAGTTACTAAATCCGGTTTTTGAAGGATGCTTAATAATGTATGGTGTGTACGTACTTCTCGTGATGCCTTGAAATACAGAGGCGTGTCTTGCCGAACTTTGACCTCGAATGATGTCATACAAAAAGTACTGTTCGTGCGTTACATAATGAATATAATGGAGGAACCGTTGTTCGAATTGGACTTGTGAGATCCGGATTCATGTGTGTCTGAAGATGTATGATTTCTTCATGGGAGACTGTCCCAGAGGACTTGGAGAGAAGAATTCATATACTGCTTTGGACTTTGTTTTTCAGAACTGCTTTAGTTTTGTACTTAGCACCTCATTCCAGTAGTCCTTAGGATTTTAGTTAGGAAAGATATAACTTACGATGCCGGCTCACGTTACTGCTATATCGCACAATGTCTCGATAAGGAGATCAAACCTCTGTTCATAAAACAGAGACTTAAATCAAGTATAGGCTCAGAAATGGCCGTTACATATATATTACTAAAAGACCTCTTTCAAACTGGATGGTATCAAATGGATTGTCTATTCCAAAAAAGTTACAAGCTTTCCTATAATTACCTAGCTCCTCCTTTGTGGCGAAGGAAAAATGCAAGAGAATGCACGGAAAACGGACACCTGGAAGAAGGGGGCAGAGAAAGACCAAGATCACGAGGGGGTGGGGGCCACACAAGAGGAACTAGGCGATTATAGGATTAAAAGTACCCAGCACACAGATATAAATACAGCTGGACTACGCATCTCCTCATTGTATGGATACTTGATAATGTGGACTGTTTGTCCAAGAAAGCTTGTAACTTTTTTGGAATAAACACTCCATTAGATACCATCCAGTTTGAATGAAGTCCTTTAGTAATTTACCAATGAACAGAACAAGTGTATGTGATAAAGTACAATATATATATATATATATATATATATATATATATATATATATATATATATATATATATATATATATATATATATATATATATATATGTATATATATATATATATATATATATATATATATATATATATATATATATATATATATATATATATATATATATATATATATATATATATATATATATATATATATATATATATATGTATATATATGTGTATATCTAGGCGATTATAGGATTAAAGTACCTTTTGAATATAAATACAGCTGGACTACACATCTCCCTCATTGTGGATACTTGATAATGTGGACTGTTTGTCCAAGAAAGCTTGTAACTTTTGGAATAAACATCCCATTAGATACCATCAGTTATATATATATATATATATATATATGTATATATATATATATATATATATATATATATATATATATATATATATATATATATATATATATATATATATATATATATATATATATATATATATATATATATATATATATATATGTATATATATGTGTATATATATATATATATATATATATATATATATATATATATATATATATATATATATATATATATATATATATATATACATATATATATATATATATATATATATATATATATATATATATATATATATATATATATATATATATATATATATATATATATATATGTATATATATGTGTATATATATATATATATATATGATTTAAAAATTTACTACACTTCAGCCAGATACCTGAACCTCACAACAATAAAAATTATGACAGAATACTTTGAAGGTACAGTGATCCTTAAAACAGCTCATTATTGGATGAAAAATCAAACTAAGCCTATCAAGACTATTGTGAGGTATCAACAATTATACAAGAAATATACTAGAGTAAGTGGGCAACATTCCATCAAACAACTCTAACTGTTTCCCTGGTCTTAATTCACTTCAGCAAAATTAAAGGAGCGAAACATGTTTATCACTTTGCTTCATGCACACCATTAATCCTATTCACTGGTGGTCAATAAATGAAACACTGTTTTTTTTAAATCAATAAATACAAACATTTACTTAATTCAAAATTTATAATCAGAATTCACAATCTGAAAAATTTACTGTTACTTGAAAACAACACAAAAATTTAATTAATTCTTGAGTTAAATCATTAAACAAAACTAAATCACAAAACTAATTTATCAAGAAATTGAATTAATCAAGTAAAATTTCAACTGCCAAGAATTACTCAAGATTTAAAAAGAAAATCTTAATAAATGAAAATTAAATCAAGTATGCATTGTTAAATTATTAAGAAATATTTAAAATGCTAAGAAAAATAAATGTTAAATCACCAATATATAAAATGTGAAAAATCAAGAGATTGCAAACACAAGAACACACAAAAATACACAAAAGATTTATCAATAATAATTTCACTAAGGCAAAATTTCTCTCTATATACTTATTATATCATGGTTATAATAAGTAAAATTCACTTTACCTTACACAAGTTTGTGAAAACCTTTGTGAAATCACCTGCAGCTGATTTAGATTCACAAAACACACTTTTTTCTTGGGCGCCGTTGCCTTTCCTATGATCAGATCTCAGAAGCTAAGGTTAACACTAGTGACCACAAATATATTATGTTAAAATTACTCTCTTTTGAAAAGAAAGAGAGAGAGAGAGAGAGAGAGAATCAAATTGATCAGTCTCTCAAATCAGAATGAATAAAACTGAGGATTCCAGAAGGAAATTAAATAATCACATGACATCATTAAGGCATTTTGGGAATGAGATACGAGAGAAGGTTCTAGGAAAAGGAAGCTGACATCACTTCCAGGAAAACATTTTGAACGCAATTGGGACAATATATGACGTAATCGATCGAAACATGTACTCTTACTCTCAAAAGGGCATATGTGAGCAGAGCAATGTAATCTTAAACATGATGCAATTACTAAGTGCTTCAGTGCAACACTTGTTCGCATTTCTCAAGAGGTACATGTCTTTGCCAGTAAATCATATGGAATAAATGCAACACTGCGAAATCACTGGTCTTCTTCTCGTACAGAACAAAGCTTTTAGAGAAGTCTTAACACGACTCGATTGCTATTCCTGACCTGTCATCGCGTAACTCAAAACAAAGTGCTCTCTTATCTTAACTGATGACAAATGACACATTGGTCTAAAACTCGAATTTCTCTATCTCACTCCTACACTGTTATGTATCTAAATCATTAATTCTTTTGAGATCTGATACTACACTACATACGATGTTTCAATAATTATTACTATTACACTTAACACATGATAAATAGAAGAGTAAATATATCAAAACGATGGGATGATATACGCATTAAAAGGCACCATCATGAAATTCCTCCCCCCAAGGAGATTAGTTATCCCGGGTTTGAATCCAACAATTCAGAACGGGATAAATAATCGGCAATTACATTGTTCTTTCCAAAAATGTTCTCTATCTCTACACAGTGTGGTTACAAAATCAGTCAGGGGAGCTACTGTGACTGAGAAATTTGGACAGAACTGGCGAGAAAGTTCAGCCAAGTCCAAAATTCTTTGTAGCTGTTTCCTGTGGGGGTGTTAGTCTTATGGATACCTTCTGCATTAGCAAGAAGGCATTTTCCAACTTCAAATCCCAGATACTGAACAGTTGCCTTTCCAAACTCACTTTTTTGTAAGCTGATTGTTAGTCCTGCTTCCCATAGTTTCTTGAACACTTTCCTTAAAATCTTCAAATGTTATTCACATGTATTAGAATAAATCACAATGCCATCAAGGTAAACACCAACTCGTTCTCTGGATCCTAGCAGTTGATTCATCACTCACTGGAATGTTGCAGGTGCATTCATCAGCCCAAATGGCAATACAGTGCATTGATACAGTCAAAAAGGAGTAATGAAAACTGACAGCAACTTAGCATTCTCATCTAAGAGAATTTGGCAATATCCTTTCAGCAAGTCTATCTTGGGAACAAACTTGGCTTGCCCAATATTATCAAATAATTGATCAATAAGGGGCAAGGGATAATTGTCAGCCACACTGATGGAATTCAGTTTCCTATAATCAGTACACATCCTAAATGAGCCATCTTGTCTCTTCACTAACACACAAGGAGAACTATAATGACTTGAACTGGGTTCTGCTAATCCATGCTGCGAAAAGATGATAAGCGATAAGCTCTCTGTTAAAAAGAGTTTCCATCTCCTCTGATGTTTATCTTATGTTTTGTCAAATCAGTACGCCTAGGTACATCTAAAAAATTTCAGGAAAACTTCGAATCACTTCACTTAATTCACTACTTTGCTCAACACTCAGATGTTTTAGTTTATCTTCCAAATTTTCCAATATTGAAGAATTGTTCATCTTGCTTTCAGCTCCCAATTCGTAGCCTTCATCGTCCTCTAAAGATGAAGTTGTCTGTGTTATTGACACTGTTGCAGTTTTAGTCTCCGAGAAGTAAGGTTCCAAAAGATTCACATCTATTTTTTTTCTGTCGTTTCTTTCTTCCTGGTGTTTCAATTACATAAGTTCGATCACTTAATTTCTCTATCATCCTATAAGGACCTTGAAACTTATTGGTAAGGGGAAATCATTTCACTGGTAAGATTACTAGAACTTGCTGTCCTACACTAAAACTTCTTATCTTAGTCTTAGCATCATATTTCCTTTTCATTTTCTCTTGACTTATTTTCAGATTTTCTAAAGAGAATTTTCTAATTTCTCTTAACCTTTTTCTCAAGTTCTTCACATATTCTCCTTGGATATCCTCTTGATTTTCTTCCTAATTCTCTGTAAGAATCTTCAATGGACCTCTAATGTCTCGACCAAAAATCATTTCACTTGGTGAACATCCCATACTTTCTTGATAAGCATTCCTAACTTCAAATAACATCAAGGGTAAACCAGCATCCCATTCTCTTCCTAAGTCAGCAATCAAAGCTACCATCCTACCTCTTCCCAGATTATTGGAACACGCCCTACATAACCTGAATTCCACGTCACCCATCCCTCTCAGAGGCTTTCAGAGGTCCCTAATGGGCTGCCACCGAATTACTGTAGCCCAATAATGAAGTCATTTCATTGCTTACCTGTTACTACATAGTTGAGATATCCTCTCTAAGGTAGCCTTGGTAGCGGCGGTGCAAAAACCGCTGATATTACCTCAGTATCCACTCACTCTGCATTCTGCGCTCACTCTCTCTCTCTCTCTCTCTCTCTCTCTCTCTCTCTTGGGCCTACAGTAAAACAATATTTACCCAAATTAATTTATTTGACAAAGTCTAAATTAAGTATACCTTAGTTTTACCAGACCACTGAGCTGATTAACAGCTCCCCTAGGGCTGGCCCGAAGGATTAGACTTATTTTACGTGGCTAAGAACCTAGATTGCAAAAAGTGGATTAAAATGTTTGACAAAATCTAACATAACTAAGTTGGAAGAAATAAGAAATGGATTAAAATGGAATATTAAAGTTCCCCAAAGACCATCTACAATATAGTCATATTCTGTAACTTGCAAAGGTCAAAATAAGTCAAAGTCCAGTACCCAGTACATTTCCAATGAGTACATCTCCTTCCTCTTTCTCAGCGAAACATCTGAAGAAATCAAATGAATTCTTCATTAATTCCCAAGCCATGAAAATACATATATGGGAATTCCTCCCCTGTTACTCATAAAACAGTCATCACCATAAATACTTGGACAAAATATATATTATAGAAAAAGAGAAAAACAATCTACAGTTTGGGAAATTGAATAACGTTATTACCTCCAAACAGCAATGTTCACAGTCTTGAATGACAAAACACAATTGTTTCCTCTTAATTCTGTCAAAATCTCTTGTACTTTTGTGATCACAAGATTCCTTACTATAATCATGGATAAAATACCAAACACCACTATTGGCATTAGACTGAACAATGACAACTGGGGTGACAGTTTCTTTATAATAGAAATATTCTTCAACATAGTTCAAATTATCAAGTTCCTTTAATTCTAATTAAGATAACTTAAATTCCTAAATTTTTTGTGAATAATTCTTAGTTGGCACATGTTTATTGAAGGTGTATTTGGTGAAAACGTGAGGTTCGTAGTACAATTGATTAGGGATAATTACTTAACAGGGTGTTGTAAAAGATTTAACAGTCTTAAATTTTACCTCTGTAGTTATGTTGTGACATTTAACCTTAACCACAACAGTATCTATAGAAGACACAAAAACTTCATCATCTATAAGCAAAACTTCAAACTTACTATCATAATTAGCTGTACGCACTTCTTGTTCTTGATTTTGATTTAACACAATCTCTTCAATACACGGATATGCATTAGTATTCTGATATAAGTTTTCAAAATACATATATATTCCTGTTCCCTTAAAAAAATACAATCTTGAAACTTCTGTTCTGTAAAGAAAGACAACAACAAAGTGTGTTCTTCTTCTAATCCAAAATGTTTGATTGCTCTCTTTTGAATGATAGGTTGATTATTAACCAACATGGGAAATGGATACAGTGTGATTAAGGTAATTGTGATCTTAGTATTGAAAGGTACAATCAATAATTACAATCTGATTAAAAAGCACTTTGACACTTATTAAAGTGTAATGCATGAACACTTCTACAAGCGGCCGTAAATGGGTTTCCATGTTATAAAATTTAATTATATCTTCAAGTTCTTTAGGAGTTATTAAGGTTGGACGCAGAATACCTTTGTAAGCCAGCAAAATAGCATTCAAAACACTTTCGTGTTCTTGCAACACAACTTCGCTTTCTAAAGCGCGAGGTATTCAAGAACTGAATATTTTGTAATTTATTCAGTTCGCCCGTCACATTTTTGGTGACTTGTTTATGAAACATTTCAGTTTTTCTATTTGTTCTGTATTCTAATTTTGGGAACTTATTACTTTTTTTATTACTGTTCCTCTTGATGTAGCCCACTTTTCTAGTCTGTCAATTCTTTTCTTTTCATGTTCAACATTTGATTCTGTGGCTACCCCAAATAATGTGTTCAAAGTGGTTTCAGTGAAGGGTAGGAGGGATCGCTTTGATCTAGTTTTTACAGTCATTTCTATTTTTGCACTTAAGTTTTCTAACAAAAATGTAACACTGTTATTATCCCCTTTCTGCAAAGAATTCCTCTCAATATCCTGTTGTATGTCCTTTTTATAGTATTGTAATTGTAATAATAAAGCAAGATAGAGCATGCTAATAACATTATATATATATATATATATATATATATATATATATATATATATATATATATATATATATATATATATATATATATATATATATATATATATATATATATATATATATATATATATATATATATATATATATATATATATATATATATATATATATATATATATATATATATATATATATATATATATATATATATATATATATATATATATATATATATATATATATATTTATATTTATATATTTTATATTGTTAGGCATGCTCTATCTTGCTTTATTATTACCATTACGAGTAT
>NC_089752.1:87054846-87069846 GCF_040412425.1 Macrobrachium rosenbergii
TCCGACCTGCCAGTGAAGAACAAGAGGAATTTGTTTCTAGTGACAGAAATTCATATCTCGCTATAATGTGGTTCGGATTCCACAATAAGCTGTAGGTCTCGTTGCTAGGTAACCAATTGGATTTTAGCTACGTAAAAATAAATCTAATCCTCCGGGCCAGCCCTAGGAGAGCTGTTAATTAGGAGAGCTGTTAATCAGTTCAGTGGTCTGGTTAAACTAAGATATATTTTTGCCTATTCTTAAATAATACACACCAAAATTTAAGCAGCATTGGTGGTTCTTATGGTGCAATGTATTGTCTTCATAAGGTACATAAGGAGGGTGTTCCTTCAAGACCGATTCTAACATATTATGACGCCCCTAATTACAAGTTCGCTTGTAATTAGGAGCTTGTAATTAACAGAATTTTCTCATAATAATTATACCATTAAAAACGCTGAACAATAATTTAAAAAAAGAGTATTTTGTCAAAATTCGGATCTTTTTATGGTTAGTCTTGATGTACAGGCTCTGTTCACGAATATCCCTGTGGAAGAAACAATTCAAATAATTTTAAACAAGATTTGTACCAGTAATTATGTTCAGTTTTACGGTTTTAATTATGTTAATTTTAAAGAAGTTTTTAACTTTGTCAGTGTAGGACGCTGCCTTTATTTTTAATGTAAAATCTTATGTACAACGTGATGTCATGACTATGGGCAGTCCTTTAGGTCCGGTCTTTGCCAACATTTTTATGTGTGACTGGAGGAGCGGTTGCTGCACAATTGCCCTCTAGCTAACCATCCTCTTTTTTTACTGTCGTTACGTTGATGATGCGTTCATTCTTTTTAGAGACAGAGACACGGCTGATTCCTTCGTACAACTTGCCAATCCAGCCCACCCAGGTATCAAGTTGATGATTGATTATGAAAAAGATAAAAGTTATCTTATATATATATATATATATATATATATATATATATATATATATATATATATATATATATATATATATATATATATATATATATATACACACACACACACACACACACACACAGACGCACACACACACACACACACACACACATATATATATATATATATATATATATATATATATATATATATATATATATATATATATATATATATATATATATATAATGGTTTTTATGCCTCAGTTTTTAGAAAAAGACTTTACTGGACTACGTACAAATTTTTACATCTTTGTAGTTTTAACTTTAAATTATTAAATGCTTCTTTTGTATATCCTCTTCCACAGAACCTATTCTCTCTCCTCTGGCTGGCCTGAATTTCACCATGAGATAACTTTTTTACGACAGTACTTCAAGGAAACTGCTACTAAGGTAGGGTTTTCTTTAAACACCTTTACAAGTTACTAAATAATAATTTAATAGGGGAAAAATAACAGACCAACCGCACCAAGAATGTCCCGTTTATCAATGATACAACGTTTTATACACAAGTAAAACGTTTAATATGTGAGCATTGTCCGGCTGAAAAATGCCAATTAATCTTAAGAAGGCCATTAACTATTGGATCCCTATTTAGATAGAAAGAAAAATTGAGCTCCCTTTTGACATCCAATGCGGTGTATTTAATTTTGTGTACCAGATGTAGTTTGAGAAATTATGTTGGGTCCACCCGCAGGCTTCTTAAGGTCCTCATTGATAACCACAGGGAGGGGATGAGTTATCGAACAGGTGTCAGGTTGTCATCTCAAGAATTCTCGAACATTCGAGAACAAGCAAAGAAATGCAAATTTAATATAGAATATAAACATTTTAAAATCATTACACGGTCTTCTTCACCTCCGCAGCTTGCTGTCGTCGAATAGCTTTTACCCAAAAACAATAGTTCCGAAAAAACAAACAAACTACCGATACCCTCTTCCACCTGGCATAACCATATTTACTTGGAACCTTTTGCTTGTTCTTCTAGTCACTTGTTTTCTTCCTTTCACTTGAAATGGTAATTCTCTTAGCACTGTCTTTTTTTTATGTGTGTGTGAATTTTATTGTAAATGTATGTCGACTATTAGGATTAGTCCTTTTACTCTGTTTTATGTGTGTTCGTCTTTTTACAGCTGTGTTAACGGGGCTGGACCCCGAAACGTCGCTTAATAAAGCATTGCGAAAATACCACCCGAAATCTCACTTGATTCTTTCTATGAATATACATCCCATGACTGCTGCTTTATGTTATACATGTTATATATACACATTTACACACTTTATATATATATATATATATATATATATATATATATATATATATATATATATATATATATATATATATATATATATATATATATATATATATATATACATACATACATACATATATATACACACACACACACACACACACACACACACACACACATATATATATATATATATATATATATATATATATATGTGTGTGTGTGTGTGTGTGTGTGTGTGTGTATGTGTGTATGCAGAGGATTGAAAGGGGTTCTATCAACCGGTAGACATCAGTAGGTGCCGGGTGAAGGATCAGTCCTTTATTATTTTGTAAGTAGGCTACTTTATTATTGCTGCAGCGTTTCAAGACGTAAAATTCTCATTTTCAAGCTATGAACAAAGAAGACAAACGTTAAAATAACAAACTCGGATTAAAAATTAAAAGTTAAAAAGAAATACAAATAATGTAAATGACAAGTACAAAAGATAGAGAGGAGTGATTACCATAAGGCGCTCAAGGCACATACCGAGAGACAATTCGGGCCGGGTTCAGCTTCGACTTAAGAGGTGTTGAGGAAGTCTGGGTGTTTGACTGTGGAACGAGTTGTTTAATGAAGAGAGATTCTAAGATTGCTAAATATTGTTCGTTAGGAGTTTGGCCTATCATTTTTAAATCTTTGAAATTTATATCTGATTTACATTTCTTTGTATATTCGTGTTCACATGAAAGTTCAGGGTTAGTTAAGTTGACACTTGTTCTATAGCTAACTACTCGATGAGAGTCCAATCTCACTTTGAGTAACCTCCGTGTGGAGCCGACTTATTTCCTAAGATTACGTCTAGTACAGTTAAATAGATATACGACTCCTGAGGTCATTAGTGGATCAGGTTTCTCTTTATGTTTAAAGCTAGTACCCTGCAACCCAACGAATATTAGATCTCTATCTAAACAGAAGGAGAAACTCTATCCACTATTGACCTCAGGAGTTGTATATCTATTTAAGTGTCCAAGATGTAATCTTGGGAGGTACTCCCAGAAATTAGACAGAACGTCCATATGAACAAGTTGGAAAGGTATACTGGTGATAGGAAACGATCCCAATTTACTACCAAACCTACAATGAACAATATCCAAAACCAGATGTACTAGGCTCTTTGGGACAACTATCTGTGTTGTATCTCCTTTATCCTCACTACTTCTCAACTTATACTTAATTTTCCTAACTAACAAATTACCCTCTAACTCTAGACCTGCAAAAGGCAACCTATAACCCTTTGTAACTAATTCCCCTCTAAGAAACGCCTTTGCACCTGACAAAATTTCATCCTCGTCCTGTTTAGCCTCCACAAAACAAATATCCCAGTCCATGCAATCACCAGATACATAACAAACACAAAACCATCCGAATCGTAAAAACTCCTACTACGGGCATCAGCTACAACATTATGTCTACCTTCCATATACCTAAGCTTGGTGTCAAAATCCCTAATTGTCAAAAACCACCTAGCTCTCTTAGGAGACAGATCCGGCTTATTAAAAACATCCAACAACAGCTTGCGATCTGTAAGGACCTCAACTTTGTTGCTCAACAACAAAATCTTAAAATGAACCAAACCAGACACGACTGCAAATGCCTCCTTGTCCGTTGTGCACATAGACATATCATTACTCCCCTGTGACTTACACTTCCTGCTGTAGAATGTGATAGGATGCAATTTACACTCAAATTTCTGCATAAGGCAAGCTCCTATGCCATTGTGACTGGCATCTGTCACCATTGTGAAAGGTCGCTCGAAATCTGGAAACTTCAGCACTGGGGGTCTCATTAAAGCATCTTTAATTTTCTGAAAGCCCAACTGTTGCCCCTCACCCCACACAAACTTCACATCATCCCTCAACGTGTCTGTCAAAGGAGACAACAGGGTGGAAAAACCTTTCACAAACCTACAGAAAAATCCCACCATTCCTAAGAAAGAATGAATCTGCTTCTTATTTTTAGGACTAGGAAAGTCTATGATCACCCTAAGCTTGTCCCCATTTACCCTGACACCTTCCTTAAAAATAACATGACCCAAATATACTATCTGCTTCTTCAAGAAATCGCACTTGGCTAATTTAATTTTCAAACCCACTAACCTAAGCCTACTAAGAACCTCCCTAAATACCTCTAAATGTTCCTCTTCAGAATCAGTGGCAATAAAGATATCATCCATATAAACATAAATGGACTTCCCTAACAATCCATACAAAACTGTATTTACTAATCTTGTAAAAGTCATAGGGCTACCCAACAAACCAAATGGCATCCGCATAAACTCATAATGTCCCTTTGGCAAAGAAAAAGCAGTATACTTGCGAATCTCCTCACTAAGTGGAACTTGGAAAAACCCCTGCATCAGATCAGTTGAAGAGTAAATATTTTCACCCTTGGTTTCCACAAACAAATCCAGCAAACATGCCACAGGATAGCGGTCTGGGATCGACTTATCATTCAACTTACGAAAATCCACACACACATGTACTGAGCCATCCTTTTTAGGCAACGCTAACAATGGAAAATTAAAGGGTGAGGAACTGGACCTAATTATACCTTCCTCCTCCCACTATTGACCTCTTGCTCTGCCTGCTCCTTATCTTAAAAGGAATCCTATACAAAGGGACAAAACTAGGCTTAGTCTTATCTTCCAAACGAACCCCAACTTATCCCCTTTACAAGCAACAGTATCTGCAAACTAAGCCAGAACATCTTCCATCCCTCTATATACTCTTTATAGTCAGCATCAGCTAAATGATCTCTAAAAATTTGTCTCCTAAGCTGTAATTCTGACTCTGGAAATTCATTTTTTGTCACCTACAATAGCAACTGAATTATTTTCATCAACCCAATTTTCAAAATCTGCCACATATGTATCCCTCTGATATCTCCAAACTGAATCATTACAATTTAGTAATTCTACCTAATTAACCCATGTATTGGACACATTGCTTATAGAACCGTACTCACCACGCCCCTAAGCTTCTTGCTACCCTCACTCACACACACACACACACCTGTCTGGGCATTTTCATGTTTTTCACTCAAACTTTCACTAGAGCAAACCATACCTGAGCTCAAAACCACATCTTCTGATAAAATACCTTTATAACACTTCTTCCCATCAGAAACATATTCAGTATCAACCAGTAAACCGTTTTCAACACCAGATTCCCTTTAATCTCATCAATTTCCTCGTATGGGACAAAAACCCCAGGGACCCCAACAGTTATACCGCCTACCCCAGTATGAACCAAGATTCTGTTTCACAGGTATGCCGGATCTCCCAAATACAATGTATTGCCCAAAGCATCCCTTCATAAAATAAAAAATGGCTCTATAAAAACTTTACCTCCGAAGGGCAAACAAACGTCCGTGCAACCCAAAACACTCAACCTATTTGCTTGAACATCACACACTGTCTCTTTAGTAGACCTCAAACAGCGATCAGAAAACATCGATCGATATAAATCTTAATTTATCAGATTAATGGATGCCCAGGTATCGATAAAAACCGAAACATTGACACCCTGCATTGGCCCTTTCACAGTTGGCTCTGACTTTAAGGCCTCAGCCAGAAATCCAGTATGATGGGAAACACCCATCACCTCTCCCCTTTTTGTTGTTCGGCCCTCCAAAAGTCCTGCTGGTCCATAGAAACTCGAAAAACCCCCTTGAGGAGCTCTTATATTAGAAATGCCAGAACCCAGAGTCACACTGCTAAATTCACCCCATTTAAGAACCAGACAAAACTGACCCGTGCTCTGAAGTCTTGTAGACACCACAATATCTCACCTTGCAAACCATTTTTGGTGTGACCCTGCCTATTACAGTTCAAGCAATGGACCTGCAACATTGAACCCAAAGAGAACGTACTATCCTCTGTTTTGGCACACAACCTCGTAGAAGGGAAACTAGAATCATCCCGTGGCTGGTGCACTGGAATAGCTTCAGAAGCCTTCGGCAACCCATTTATGAAAGTGCTATCCACAGCAGGACATATCGACAAGTGTTTGCAAATCTACGAGAAAAGCAAGGCCTCCTTAGACTCCTTTTCTATCCTTTCATCAAAACTATCTACTATGGCATTATGAACATCATTGAGCGCCCATGCGAACTGGAGCAATTTCTCCAGGTTATCCTCAGAAAGAACGTCACAATTTACCCAACTAAACGCTCTCAATTTCTTTGAAAAATCTCTCTCAGCATTGAAGCATCTGGTGCTAAATCTAACCAAAGAATCCTGACCTTTGCGAATCTTAAAGAGCGAACTAAGGTCTCGAACTGCATCTCCGGCTCCCAGCTGACCTCAGAAACTTCTTGAGATCCTCCCATGTCTTACAATTTTTAAATTGATGACTCCGACAATGTTGTCCAATATCCCCCCTATCTAAACTGAGGAAACCTTTTGCGTCATTCAAAGCCTCTACCGCATCCGTAATTTTCTTGGCAACCAGGTAATTCGACACACCCTCGATAAAAATTCGGGGGTTACTGGAAGAACCCCATCAACCAACCCCAGAAATGGCTGAACCCCGGAGGCAATGGTTGTAAATTTGTGTAAGAAGGTCCTCTTTTCCCTATCTTTAGCACCCTCTGCCATACTGTTGGGAATGATAAAACTCCAAGTCCCAACAACACGACCCGATCTCAACTTCATACACTAACAGAAATTCCAAAAGAAAATCTTCAAGAAGACAAATGGGAAATTCTCTGAGAGAGCGAAAAAAAGAGAAAGAGAAAGAAAAAAGAGAAAATCTAAGAAACGTTTACCAAAGAACGTAAGAAATATTTATTCCCAATAACCCAAGAACCGTCAAGCAGTTATCAACACAATAACCCGAGTTCCCCCAAAATAATCAAAATAATAAAAAAGCAAAGTATTCTGTAATCCCCAGTAAGTTCCTAATCGCTGATGAGAACTGCCGATCGCAAAAATACACAAGTCACACCCAATATCCAACTACCCGTCTATGCCAACACACAGAAAATGGGGTTTAGAGAGAATGGTAAGGGAGCGGGAATTCTCCGCCCATCTAACTACATCATGAGTACATCACTTAAGTGCAGCAATACCAGGTTATTTGCAACAATAATAAAAAAAAAACTTGCTCGGCCTTAAACCGGCTTATTCCCTAATACGTCGGTAAATAATAAACCGACAAAAAGAGAGCACTCACGTAAGAATATCCCCCTTCTTCATCCACAACCTGCACTGCAAAAGTATCCAAAAACAATTCCCCAATCTGAAAAAAGAAGCACACTGACGCTCTCACAACCCACGAACACACACCTCACGTCACATGAAACCATTAGCTACTGACCATAAATCACACATCTCTCCCAGCAGAGCGGAAAATCCTAGGTCACCAACCTAACTTAACAAAGATTCTTGGAACACGCCCTATTACGGCCTACAAAGCCTAATTTTACCATTACCAGTCCCTTCAGAAGCTGTCAAAGGTCGTAAGGCCAGCTGCCACCACTTTTATACAAGGTCAAATAAGGTCATAACGTCTTACTACATCTGTTATAAGGTTAATGACGTAATTAACTTATATCCCAAAAGGAATCATGGTAGTGTTGGCCAGCGTGAACACTGAGCTAGTGCATTCTCTCTCTCTCTCTCTCTCTCTCTCTCTCTCTCTCTCTCTCTCTCTCTCTCTCTCTCTCTCTCTCTTGATATCCAAGTCACTAACTGAGCCAAGGAATTTCAACAAAAGCATGTTTACAAAATTATAGTTTATTTCATAGTCTAACATGGCAAATAGTTTTGAATCAAACAGAAATGATATGTGAAGTCCTACAGTCCAGCATTGTTAACCCAAAAATAACCAAGTAAAATATAACATAGTGCCATTAACTTCCAACACTTGAGTCTCTACAACAAATGAGTCAAAGTAAGTCAAACACGACCAAAGTCATGATAAGTCATATTCCCCTCCATTTATTTGACCTCTATTTCAATAAATCTGAGGAAACAAAGGGAAATACAAAACTTTGAAAAATAGGCACAGAGAAAAAATAAATGTGGGATACCTCCCGCATTACCAACCCCAAAAGAAATATACACATAATAAAACATGGCAAAATCAAAATTCAGGAAAATCAATAAAAATCAAAGAGACGTGGAGAATAAAAAAAATAAATAGGGAGAAAGATATTCAAATCATGGTAACAGTGCAAAGAACAGTACATGTTAAAAGTTACTAAAACCCATTCGGGTTTTTGAAAAATAAAGCCTCAGCTCACCTCAAAGCATAGGCAGTACACGAAGTCTTCCAGCAAAGTGGATCTTTCACAAGGGAATCAAGTCCCGAATGTCTAGCCTGTATTCAAAATGGAAAATTCACACTCTTATGACATGCCCATGAGAGCAAACTCACGAACGAATGCCCTACCAGAACTTGACGACTTCTGGCTATTGGAAAATTCTGACATGGCTAGAACATCAACCAAGGGACGATGCCCTTTGTCTCCATGGGGAGCGAGTCTGACGACGGGCCTTCGTCAGCATTGACTCGTGAATATGTAGGCACTGTTTCGCATTTACCACTTGCCCAGAATATCTCAAAGAATGCTTAGCTAGGAAAAAAATAAATATACATTATTATTATTTCTAATGCTTTTTACATAATTTAAGTACAATGTTAAAAGATTGGCAAATCAATAGCATTGTTTCACTAGCATTCAGCCTTATGCCCCATAAATACTTGAGAAAAATGTTGTGCTGAGATAATTATGTTTCATACACAGAGAGAACCAGCTTGGTAACATCAACTCACGAAATTTCCATAAATGCATTTCAGATGCAAACAGTTTTTGCACCTCTTATGTATTGTTTAATTCTAACTGAAGTTTAGGAAAAATGAAAAGCAGTGGCAGGTGAGGTGAAAGAGTGAAGAATGTTACTTTCCCTTTATCACCTCTGAGAAACCTCGCACCTTGGTGCTTCCTCCGGCCCAAGATTCGTTGCCAGAATCCTTCACAGGGGGATGAAAAAAGATTATGGAAATTATCCGCGAGCGACTTACCTTCCCTCATCATATGTCTTATGGGACCTGCGAGAATGTTTCCATGTATCCTTTTCATTCTATTTTTCGACAGTATTTGTGCGTAAAGGCATGTTGCTCTCCATGAAGACTAGGAGAACTAATTCAAAGGTTTAGCTTTACTAAACCTAAGAACAAAGAGATTTCTTGAATATTAGGAAAAATAAGTGAAAAGTACTGATCCTATGATTGATAACCCCAGTTGGATCTGATATTATTCCAGGTTTGGTGAAAAATAATTAGGTCTGGAGGATATTAACTTTTGATTAATCTTTCACTGAACAGGGAATTCCATTAACCGTTTCTAGATTAAGAAAACTTCAATGATTGTCATTCATAGATTGGAAAAAAGATCTCTTAATTTCGTTCTTCATTATCTTTCAAGATTGCTTCTGCTGAGCTTAATTAGCAGTAAACAGTCACAAAGAAATCATAAAAGAATATCAAAATAAAATGGGACCATAAATTTGAAAAATTTATGCACTGAATGTCGACACCAACTCAACTTGGAACCCATAACAAAAGGCTGACACTGAGGCTGATGACAAAAAAAAAAAAAAAAAAAAAAAAAAAAGGACTTGGAAGACGGTGAATACCACAAGTACGATTTTGTTTGAAAGTGGAAAGATTCAGTACCCAATGCGTTTGTTGAGTTTTGATGGCTGACAGAAAGCGTAACAATGTATCCGTGTTTATAAGAATATCCATTTCTATTAAAAAGGTTTGCTTAAAAAAAATGTAATACTGCCATTTGCTGGACATATTTAAATATTCTGTTCAACTGGTCACAAATATCTGAATTTGTGCCCATTGGCTATTTGTGAATTAAGAAGAAAATAACATTTCAAATTCAGCAAAGTTGTAGATATTTCATCATAGATATGGACGTAGTCGATAAAGTGGAACGATGACCTGCTTCAAAAATCTAAGAATCAAGTTTTGCTTCTGCTCACCTGAGTTTTTTTTTTTTTTTTATGATAATTCGGTCGTTGGAATCCAAGGAATTTCATAACTATGTAATGAGACTGCTGATAAATAATTTTCTGTGAGTCAGCCTTTCATTTATTATTTACAAAACTCAGAGAGGCTCTTGCCTCTATTCACTAACTGAAAAAGTTTTGCAGTTCATATAAAACGCCTTAAAAAAAAAATCTTCGCCGTGACCTGCATCTTTTATTCACTGGTCAAAAGCCAGATATAGAAAACAGAGGAATTATGGAGAAACGGCTGTTGTCACATTCATTCTTAACTGTTTACCCAGGCAAGGGGGCTGTGTTTTACCCTGTTTAATTAATTTACTTATCAATTATACACTAATTTTGAATACTAGTCGTATGAAGAGTTGAGCATATGTCAGAGTAATTTCCATAAATTATTTATTAAGATCTTATTTGAAGAGAGAAATCATAAAATTTTCAGTAACCAAAACTCATAAGCTAGGGAAAAATGAGAGAGAGAGAGAGAGAGAGAGAGAGAGAGAGAGAGAGAGAGAGAGAGAGAGAGAGAGAGAGAGAGAGAGAGAGATAAAATAAAAAAAATAGTTTCAATAGAGCAAGCATAATATTTTTATTTTTACTAATGCACAATAATAGAGTAGCTTTCCCATTAGACTAAGATCTTAAAAGAATATTTAAACTTTTCTTACTGGGCTAGGAAATATGTAATTTTAAGAAATAGATTATTTAACCCAAACAAAAAGTTGTCTCCTCGATAACCAAAAAATATTAATCATATAAACATAGAACTTGCACATTCCAGTTGTTATATATGAATATAAATGTGTTTGAAATCATCATGACTCATGATGTACAGTATATATGTGAAATACCACATAGGGAAAATGAAACACGACATAAATCCTAACCAGTTTCAACTTTAGTCGAAAAACAAGTTTTATTGACGGTGCACTGACAGCACTAATGACCTAGGTGACCATTGAACTGAGAGCTCCTCTATTTCGATAGATTGCGAATATTTCCTCAACCATCTGTATGTTCGATTGCACTGTCACCCTCGAATACATGATATAAGTTTGTGATTGTTTTTTGAAGATGCCTTATAAAACTCAAAATGAAACCGGTTAGAATTAACTACCTTGTGGTCTACTTAGCTCTAGTACACACACACACACACACACACACACACACACACACACACACACACACACACACACACACACACATATATATATATATATATATATATATATATATATATATATATATATATATATATATATATATATATATATATATATATATATATATATATATATATATATGAATTTTTATCACATCACCGTGATTCATACACAAGCATTAAGCTACAAACGTCCTTTAATATCCAGTTCACTCTACCTCGGAAATAAAATATTTTCATATGTTACCAAAGGGGAATTTTTTTTCATAATAAGTTCGTCGTCCCGTGGGCTCGAACCACGGAAGACAAGAACTCAGGACTACAGTGACGCCCTTAACCACACGGCCAACAAGTAAGGTATAAGTTGATACCTACTCCCACCCACAAATCCCCGTCGAACTCAGGTATTTGTATTTTGAATCGATATCAACCCACCTCTGCCATGCTGACCATGTAGTGCGTTTGTTGCACGCAGCCATATTATGAATGAATTTTTATCACTTCACCGTGATTCATATGCAAGCATTAAGCTACAAACGTCCTTTAATATCCAATTCACTCTACCTCGGAAATAATATATTTTTATGTATGTTACCGAAGGGAAATTTTTAGTTGATAATAAGTTCGTCATCCCGTTGGGTCGAACCATGGAAGACAAGAACTCAGGACTACAGTGACGCCTTTAACCACACGACCAACAAGTGAGGTATAAGTTGATACCGACTCCCACTGACTCCCACTTACAAATCCCCGTCGAACTCAGGTATTTGTATTTAGAATCGATATCAACCCACCTCTGCCCTGCTGACCATGTAGTGCGTATGTCACATGCAGCCATATTATGAATGAATTTTTATCACATATATATATGCTCTCTCTCCAAGTCTCCCTCACTCCTTCCCTCTTTCTCCTACCTAACTCCCACTCTACTCTCACTTTCATTTCCTCTCTCTCTCTCTCTCTCTCTCTCTCTCTCTCTCTCTCTCTCTCTCTCTCTCTCTCTCTCTCTCTCCTGTTAAGATAGTTGCTTTAATTACACTTCCCAGCATTTTTGACATTTTATATTTCACCCCTTGTCATCCCACATTCCTATCAGGGCTGAACTTGGACTTAAAGGCCATCAAGAATGTCACTATTCATCTCAGCGACCTTGAAAACTATGGATTAGAAACCAACGTCTGTCATTTTTGACATATTATTTTTCACCCCTTCTCACCACCTTCCTATCGGGACTAAACTTGGAATTAAAAGGCATCGGGAGTGTCACTACTCATCTCAGTGACCACAAAAAGTATGAATTAGACACTACTCATCATTTTTAACATTTTATTTTTCACCCCTTCTCACCACCCCTTCCTATTGGGGCTGAACTTAGACTTAAAGGTTATCAGGAGTGTCACTATTCATCTCATATTAACTTTACATGCCACCCCCTTCCCAGCCCCACCCTCCTTTGGCGCCAGATAGCAAGTCATATGTATACTGAAATGGGGTATGATACATCCATAGAGTTTATTTAGTTACTAAGTCTACAGGCAGAATCAGCCATGTTTCTGGGAAGCCCTTTCCACCCCCACCCCCTTTGGTGCCCTTTGGTGCTAATGATATCTTACCCCCACAGTATTCTTTTCTAGATAGTAAGTCATATGTATACCAAGTTTGGTTGAAATTGTTCCATGCATTTCATAGTTATGCTGGAACACACACACAAACATGCACACATACATACATCCATTTATATATATGAAAAGCTTATAGATCACAAGTATGTTATGAAATCCAATACACAGTAAATGTTTAATTAACGAGTGTGGAGGAAAACTTTCCCAAAATCCTTGAGAGGATGTTTAGCTGTTATCTGATGCATTGCCTAATTAAATAAAATTGTTATGTCAGGTATTCTCAAGACGTGGGAACTTGTTGCATGACTTCATAAGTGCGATCGCCGGAAATGTCCAGGTTCCGGTGGAAACGTGTGTATGTGAGTTTCTTTTCGATTGAGTCCCAGGGTGTGAAGGGATTAGTTATAGGAAAAAGGATCATTCGAAGACCAACTTGAGCATTATTAAAACTCTTCAGTGAAGACTTTGTGGTTCGAGATTTATCGATTAAGACTGTGAACATTGCTGTTTGTAAGTAGGAACCATGTTTAATTTCCCAAACTGTAGATTGTTTTTCTCCATTTATATATTGTTTTTTTTCAAGCATTTATTGTATTGTGTATACTTTATAAGTAACATGGGAGGAATTCCCATATCTTAATTTTTATGTTTTGGGTTAATAAGGGATTTATTTGACTTCTTCAGATGTTTCGCTGAGAAAGAGGTTGAAGATGTACTCATTGGGAATGTACTGGACTTTGACTTATTTTGACCTATTGCAAGTTACAATGTAAATACATTAATTAGTTAAAATATGATAGACTGAAATATGATTGATCTTTTGGGAACTTTAATATTCCATTTTATTTCATCTCTTATTTCTTGCAATCTAGCTATGTTAGATTTTGTCAAATAAATTATTTTCGGAAAAACTTGTTTGGCTGTAGACCTAAGAGAGAGAGAGAGAGAGAGAGAGAGAGAGAGAGAGAGAGAGAGAGAGAGAGAGAGAGAGAGAGAGCAGGAGTAAGTAAGTAAAGATATGCACTACCAGTAGCTATTTGATGCGGTCACTATCAATGCTACCAATAGATGGGACATCTCGACTTTGTAGTAACAAGTAAGCACTGAAATTTTTCTCTCCTGGGCAACACACACACACACACACACACACACACACACACACACACACATATATATATATATATATATATATATATATATATATATATATATATATATATATATATATATATATATATATATATATATATATATATATATATATATATATGATGTATTTTTTTAAAAACAGAATTCCATCTAATAAAAGGATCTAATAAAAGTACCCATAAAAACACCAAAATATAGAAAGTTAATGCTATAATTTCGGAAAACAATTATCTCCCTCTACGGGCAGGTAATGAATGAGAAAAGAGTTACAGAAAAGAGGTATTTATACCAAGAATTCCAGCAGTTAGCCGTTACTTCACTCCAGTTGATAGATTCTTAATCTTCTTAATTGCCGGTTGGAGGAAGATTTTATCCATAATATCTGAGTCCCAAGCTCCTTTTGAGAGGTTCATTGTATTTCTTTGTTTAATCAGTGCTGATTCTACCATCTGGCTTTTGAACCAACAATTGCTGCTATAAATTATGCATGACTAATTCCAGTTTATTCTGTGATTATGGTTATTTATGTGGTTAAAAATAACTGAGCTCTGTTGGCCATAACATACTGAATGTTTTGTTGTATTAATCTGTTGGGGAGTGATTTTCCAGTAAAACCGATGTAGGATTGGTCAGAGTCGAGGCAAGGGATTTCATATACTCCTGTGTCTTTGTGGACTTGCTTTTGTTGGGTGTTAATCAAGGATTCGGCTAAGGTATTTGGGTAGGTAAAAGCAAAAGGGTTAGAGTTTCCAAGTGTCTTAATCCTGTCCAGGTGTGGGATTTTGATTTT
>NC_089752.1:87074846-87089846 GCF_040412425.1 Macrobrachium rosenbergii
GGTTGGTCTATCTAGCCCTAAACACAATCTAAACTCATTTGGCTACTTGGCTAAACTCATGAAAAGAAGTAAGTTAACAGCACATTAAAATGGTTTTCAAAAGAAATGCAAGACTTCACTAATTAGGTTTTATTACAAAGATGAGAGGGATATTACAAAGGGAGCTCCTCACTAGCTCCTTGGCACTGATATTACGTTAGTCACAAAACTAATAGTGGCAATATCAAAAGTGCTTACGATCTAAGGTGAAATTTCTTAACTATAAAATTAATTATACTCTGAAATAAAGTCATACTGTGAGGGAACCTCTAAAGGTAAGTAAATGTACAGAATTCTGCCACGTAGGCATACAAGTCTTCAGGAATTACTTTTGAAGTGTTCTTCCACGTCGGGAATTTAGGAATTAGCACCGTGGGCGAACAGGTAGACACACTGCATCAAACGGCTATTCTGCAAGACAAACTTACTGTCACTTTGATGCAAATTCATTTGACAGGAAGGTATTTTATTTACAGTGGCATAATTGCGCCACCCTCCTCCCCCATATCCCTGACTACCTCAACATCCCATACACTAGCTTACTATCCTGAAAGTAGTGCTAATGATGGATGGTCATTTTAAGAATTTACGTCACCACCAAATGCAGCCTTAAAATGCCTATCATTATAGAACATTTTCTGCCCAAAATTATTTATTTTTCACCTGAAATAGTTACATAAACTCGTGTCACACCCTGTATATACATATATGGAAATGAACACATGAGAACAAGTTTCATAGAAAAATTTTTGACTCACATCGGGCGTGAATCCCGGTCTTTCTTGAGAGTTTGGAGCATTAGCAATTCCTCCACACAAGTCATAAAAGAAGTTGGAACCTAAGCACTACGTACCTGAGGTTTTTACTGATCAGTCGCCTAATGCCTAAAATACCTGAAATACCCAACTTCCTGACCCAGCAGTGGACAAATTGCTAAGATTTCATCCAGTTACACCCTTCACTGTGAGATATAATGAAAATGAACACATGACTCTCACTTGAAAGACCAAGGTTAGCACCTTTATATGAGTCAGAAATTTATTTTAGTGAAACACATGTCAAGTGTTCATTTCCATATCTTACGGTGAAGGGATAAGTCAAATAAAATTTTAGTAATTTGGTCACTGCTAGGTCAGGAAGTTGCGTAAAATTTACTGGTATGTTGGGACCTAGGCACCTGCCAAGGAGAAAACTCAGGTACATAGTAACTACAGTATGTTCCATTTTCTTTTATGACTTGTATGGAGGAATTAGTAATGTCCTGGACTCTCATTTCAAAGACAGAGGTCTACAGTAATGATGTGAGTCAGAAATATATATATATATATATATATATATATATATATATATATATATATATATATATATATATATATATATATATATATATACACACACACACACACACACACATATATAATATATATATATATATATATATATATATATATATATATATATATATGTATATATTAAAATAATTCAGTTAAAGGAAACATTTTCCTTATATTTTATATATATTTATATATTATACGTTCCATATATTTTATATATATATATATATATATATATATATATATATATATATATTTTTTTTTATTTTTACGTATATATATTTATATATTTTACAGGCCGGCAGCAGAAACTTTATTTAATTGGCCTTGGAGTTCTGACTTGCGTAAAGGGAAATGGTAAAAAAAAAATAAGAAAAAGGGGAGAATTTAAGAGCTGAAGGCTCTACTTTATAAGGCAATGTTACATAAACACTTGGGATAAATTAAAGAATTATATTTACAAAAGAAAGCATTTGAAGGGAAAATGAATAAGTAAATTGATGAAGGGCTTGCAACGCCTGACGATCCTTCTACTGGAGTCTTGACTAAAGGCAAGGCACAATCCAAGATGAGTCCACTGCAAATAGGTCCCTCTGCAAGAGAGATATACACGTTACACGCCAGTAAAGGAACAATATAACACCGAATATGACTCGAGTTTGTACTGATGGTGCCAAAGACTCGAGGAATGAATGACCACTTTACACTCGAACACAGGACATTGGAAATGGCACTGGATAAACTAGCACAAGGACAGAAGTGAAATGCTGGTACTCCAAACTTTCTAAAGGGCAAACTGTCACGACTGAAAAGTCTTCACTCGCACTTTACCTTAGGGGAAGCAGGTCTCTAACGAAGATGGATGAGGGATGATCACATGTATGGCGGTGCCCTCGAGGATGACTGGAGTCTGGAGTTGGACAGGGGGGAATGAATGGTCTCTCAGCAAGTGTACCGCTCGCCAGCGTGTATGGCTGTCCCCCTACGAATGCTATTGCATGGCTCCTACTCACACTACTAACTAACTGCTTAACTGCTTCTCTTCCTTTTAAGGCACGCGGCCAGGGGTAGGAGCCGTGTGCAAACGGTGTGTCACTGGCCAGGTGTTCAGCGATTCAGTATTATGTCTTCCCAGGTTTCCTGCGGAGTTAAGACAATTCAGCAGCTTAATCTGCCTTTAGAAAGCTGAATTTAAGAAGCTAGTTGGGCTGCTTTTAAGGAGTGGCAAAAGTCACCTCTCTTTGCCCTTTTTTTATCTGTGTCATCTCAATATCTGTTCCAGGTAAAAAAAGGACCGATTGGAATGTTGATAACTGTGGTCTGATTTCTAGGTCAAATACGATCGGCCATGCTGTTCTCAATAAACAAAGGGTAAATTAGGTTGGGAGGAGGCACGCTGTGCATGACTTCTGGTAGATTATAATAGCTCCCCAAGGAAGATAACATACGAGCCTTCATTCGGGCTTGTATGTTGATATCCAAGAAGTTGGCACAGCTGGTTTACTTTACTCTTCTCCCAACAAGAAATGGAAAAGATTTTACTTTACTCTATCCCCACACAAAATGGAAAATACTTCCAACCCATTAATATTAAACTACTTTAACATGGCCCATTAATTTCTTCAAATTTACGGTATACGTTATTTTAAGATTACGAGGACAAGATAATTTTGAGGCAGGAGAGAAAATTTAAGAATTAATTTACATATAAGTTCCTTAATTCTAAATAAACAAGGCATGCGGTTAGTACAGTATGCCTTGAAGAGGCAGTATAAATGATAAAACAGCATTTATTTTTGTAAATGACATCCCCTTTACGTGATATTGTAATGACGATACATAATTTGCCAACACGACAGTTGACAGCTGACCCTCACACAGGAGGGATTCTGACAGTTGTGGGCGAGTGAGAGTATTCGCGAGTTTTAATTCGCTAACTTTAAACCACGCTAATTTTATGCGTCCACTGCCCACAACTCAAGTACAGGCTATAAATAGACACTCGCTCAATGTTATGACGGGATGAGCAGGCAAAAGACGAGGGGTCTGGGACAAAACAGAGTTCTTAGAAGGAAATAGAATAAAAAATAACAAAAGGAAAAATTAACAGGATGTTACGAATGAAAACATGATTGCATACGAAATGCGGAACACGTCTCTCGGATTTTATGAAGGGGGCATTTAAAATCACAAGGGCAGGAGTCTATGACTCACGATTCATTTAAAAGAGAAAGGTAAACAAATAACTAAAAGAGTAAATGATGTTGGCAGAAAAACCAAGGGTAATAGAGTGAGGTATTTATTGTGTTATGTGGGATTTTATCGTCCTTCGCCTATAAATTATGGCCCGGACTATCTCTCAGCCCCAGGGCTGGAAAAAGGAACCCAAAGGGTGCGACTCCTTCAGGAAGAGCTGACATGCATGCCCTGTGTCAAGGTAGAGGTGCAAGGGCGTGCCACTTCCCACTCTGTTATTCTCAATGATTTATACATTTTGAGGGGATAGGTATCCCGTATTTAATTGCCTTTTGTGGTGATAATTTAAGAAAAGATTAATAGAGAAGGATAAGGGATAAAAGTTCCAGAGGAATGGAAGAAGATAGTGGAGTGCCTTGACATCCTCCTCTGGATTAGAGGTGCCAAGACCTTCGAAAGATGAAATGGTGGCACAGGTGCCAGGGGAGCTCTAGAGCTCATTGTAAACTACCTGGAAATTCCCATGCCAGTGGTAATTCCGCCACGAACCTTTCCTACTTGGACAGTTATCCTCGGCCGGGGAAGTGGAGGGCACGAGACCGAAGGGCGGCATGGAGTGCCACCTGGGCCAGCTGCTGCAACAGCTGACGCAGGAGTCTTCCTCGCTAGTTATACCATGATCCGTCGCAGCTCTTTGAGTTCATCGGCCAGGTGAGATATGGCAGAATCCTGACTCGCAAGGGTATCTGCGGCGGGTGGCGAGAAGGCAGTAACGGTCAGCGGGGGCTTGGACGACTCAGGCAGCAGGTATCAATGACCAGCTCAGGCACGGATTGTGAGGCCACACCTTTAGATGAACTTCTGTGTGGTCGAGATCGGGGTTGTGCTCTGGCACTAGCACTAAGGCCGAGTCAGGCACTATCAGAAGTTTCTTTTGCTCGTCGGTCAGGACAGATGGAGCTTGGCACTGCTCGATGCATGCAAGTGGCACTGGCAGGAATTTGGCATCTCCAGGAGGGAGATCTGATTGGGGCCCTGGCGCTGGCACTGAGGCAGGGCCGGGCACTGGAACTAGATAGGAAACCGATCGAGGGGGCCACTGTACATCGTACTCAGGTGGCACTGATAGGGACTGCACGTCCTTCTGGTACCCAGGGGGCGCCAGTCTTGACTGAGGGAGAAGCTGGGGAGGATTACTCGCGCCCGAGGAATGAGTTGGGGAATGTGGACCCCTAGATTATCGTGATTTCTGTGGGGACTGAAAGTCCTGTCCCAGGATGACGTCATAGCCTCCAGGGAGATGGCTTGCTGCTGCAAGATTACAAATTTTTGATTGATGAGGTCTTGTGACTGTCAATTGGACCGTAGGGAGTATCATTTTAAATTGATTTACTCCCTCGATCGTGATGAGTTTTCGTCTATTGACGATAGCTCCATAGGGAACTCTGTCCTTCAGTATGATGGGAGATTTGCGCGCCCGAAGTCATCGAATGCCATGACTCGCGCGCGGGGTGGCTGCCTCTGAGGAGGGGCCACATATATGGGCCTTCAGTGGAGGGCCCAATGACTTGAATTTGTGACAGCCAAGGCGACAGGGGAGAATTTTGATTTATTATTGTTCGGGCATTTCACCCACTAGGGAGAATGGCCATAAACCTTGCACACCGTGCAAAAGGTCTGGCTAAAGTCTTTACGAGCTGGCCCTGTGGAGGGCGCAGACAAGTTATTGGGTGATTGTCTGGGAGAAAGAGGTGCTGTTTTCTTGCTTCGACACTGCTCAGAGGAATGGCCCATCTTCTTGCAATAATAGCAAGTTAGGGGCTTGCCCGAGTTCCCATTCTTAGGGGAATTTGATCCTCTGAGGAGGGGCTGGGGATTATCTTCCGCCCCATGGATCCTTCCTGAGGGTGGTGAGTCTCCCACATGTCTGCTATCCGGCAACACTCAGTGAGTGTTGCTGGGGCTTTTTCCACTACATGAATGGTGAGGGCAGGAGGGGCGTAGCGCAGGAAATGCTCAAATTTAAATTGCTCGAGTACCTCGGCGGTGCTAGTGGCTCCTTCAGACTCGAGCCATTTGGCTAACACCCGCTCAGAGTGGTACACCCAATCGGACCAAGTCTGGCCTGCTTCTCTTGGCTGCTCCCTCCAACGTCTCCTCCACCGCTCGGGTGTAATCTCGTACACCTTAGTAACTGCTTGGTGTACAGCCTCCCAGTTTCCCCTATCCTCTGCCGAAGGGCGTGGTAGGCAACAAGTGCCTTCCCTCACAGGAATTTAGTGAGAACAAGGGAGAGTTCCGTGGGGGAGAGGTTGCAGCACTCCAGGACTTGTTCGGCCCTTCCAAGCCATACTTCAGGTTCGGACTCTGTCCATTTTGGCATGAACGAGTGAGCTTGGCTGAGGGCACTCATTCCTGCTGCAGGAGGGGGATTGGCGTTCTGTCGTTCTAACATCTGGAGCTCATGGGCGCTGTCGCTCTTCTCCGCCTCCCCTGTTCTTTCTCTAGATCCTCTCTTCTCTTGGGCAACCTGTTCTTCTTCCTCTCCCTCTCTTTCTTTTTCTCCTTCTCCCTCTTAGGCAATTCTTTTCTTTCTCCCACTCTTGACGTTCTAGCTCCTGTCATTTCTCTTGGGCAATTCTTTCTCTCTGTCTCTCCGCCTTGGCATCGTCCACTCGCTCTTGAACCCAGTCTCTCAGAGCTTGCCTGATAGTCCTATGTCCTTTCCAGCGGACATGTAGAATTTGAAGTCCTCATTTTGTTGGGCTCTGCATTAGCCATCTTGAATTAATGGTTATATGGACTGACTCTCTAGTGAATCAAATATGTCTGAGAAGACTCAGCTTGTCTGAAAAGACTCAGTTGCAGCAATCTGAAACACTCAATTGTTCAGACTGCAGGAGAATGGATCTGTCTGAATAAGACAGTTGATCAATAAGTCTGAGGAGACTTTGTTAAAATTTAATATGTCTGAGTAAGACGTGGTTGTTCGAAAACAAATTTTGATATGCGTCTCGGGAGACGTAACTGATTTTTATGTCACGCTCGGACTTGGCCGGCTGTAGCGTGAAATTAAGGCGTTATTCTAATGAACTGGAATGATCAGTCCCGTAAGGGCTTAGATGTGTGTGAAATACACTAATATAATGTCTCAAAAGGACTTGATTTTTTCCCGCAGGTTTCCCTTGTGCGACGTAGGAATTAGAAATTTAGGGACATAGTCTTAGGACTTGGAATTTGGTTTTCGTAGATTTTTTAGGAGTCTCTGAGGAGGAATTTAGAAATTCTCGCCTCTAGCAACGTAGAATTTCTTAGGAGTCTCTTAGACTTGGAATTTGAAATTTTTCCCATAGAATTTATAAGTCTTAGGGGAAATTTTGTGTAGAAATTTCTGGTTTGTATAGAATTTTTTTAGGAGTCTCTTAGGACTTGAATTTGGTTTAGAAATTTACACATGCGGGCTCGGTGGGGGTGAAGGTCGTCTGACAACACCGGAGAATTTTATTTGGTGAATTGTCTATTTATAGACCGTCTGGGACTCCGGGAATTTCCTGGTCGTCTTAGAGGACTAAAATGGAAATATGATTTTTCTTTCCTAACACCTAATTCCTTAGAAATTACTGAGAGAATTTTCAGCAATAAACGTCTTGTCCCCCCTAAATAAAAAAAAAAAAAATTTCACAGAGAAGTGGAATTCCTGAAACAAAGAATATGGTAAAGATTTTAACACAGAGGAATTTCACACTATTCCTCGAAGCAAAGAATGGTTACCACTGGTTATTTCCTAACTACCTATCCTGAAAAGCATGCATTAATGAATCTAACATGGCGGTTCTCTTCTCTCAGTGAATACATGCGTCCCTATTCCTAATTCCTAGAAACAGTCACGATTGTAAAAAAATTTTGCTAAGATAAACACATTACTTAAGTGGTACTCTCTTAGTCTGTGCTCTTGATACCAGGTTCGAAATTTGTCTCGCACCCAGCTTAGCTTTGCTAATAGCTGATCTGGCGAGTTGCAAATGCAATGAAACAATGATAGAGGGGAAATGCAATTGCAAAACGAGATCTAAGGCCAGGTCGCCATTTTTATGTATTTCCCTGGGTTTATGGTATTTTACAGGCCGGCAAAGGAAACTTCATTTAGTTGGCCTTGGAGTTCTGACTTGTGTAAAAGGACATCGTAAAAAAAATTAAAAAAGAGGAGAATTTAGGAGCTGAAGGCTCTACTTCATAAGGAAATGTTACGTAAACACTTGGGATAAATTAAAAATTATATTTACAAAAGCAAGCATTTGAAGGGAAATGATAAGTAAATTGATAAAGGGCTTGCAACGCCTGAAGATCCTTCTACTGGAGTCTTGACTATGGGCAAGGCACAGTCCAAGATGAGTCCACTGCGAATAGGTCCCTCTGCAAGAGAGATTTATACATTACACGCCAGTAAAGGAACAATATAACACCGAATATGACTCAAGTTTGCAATTGAGGGTGCCAGAGACTCGGAATGAATGACCACTTTACACTCGAGCACAGGACATTGGAAATGGCACTGGATAAACCAGCACAAGGACAGAAGTGAAATGCTGGTACCCAAACTTTCTAAAGGGCAAACTGTCGTGACTGAAAAGTCTTCACTCGCACTTACCTTGAAGATTTTCTGACGAAGAAGGAACATCACACGGTGTCGGATGTCTTTTCGAGGATGACTGGAGTCTGGAGTCGGACGTGGGGGAATGAATGGTCTCTCCGCAAGCATGTACCCCACCTCCATTGTATGGCTGTCCTGACGAATGCTATTGCATGGCTCGAGTACACTACTTTTAACTGCTTATCTGCTTCTTAGATGCAAGGCACGCGGCCAGGGGTAGGAGCCATGTGCAAATGGTGTCACTGGCCAGGTGGGTCAGTGATTTGGTTTTTTTTTCCCAGGTTTGGGGCAGAGTTAAGACAATTCAGCAGCTTAATCTGCCTTTTTAGAAAGGTTGCATTTAAGTTAGTTGGGCAGCTTTTAAGGGAGTGGCAGAATCTTTCTTTTGCCTTTTTATCTGTGTCATCTCAATATCTGTTCCAGTAAATTGGGAGATCGCCTTTAATGTAGATAACCATGCTCTGATTTCTAGGTCACATACATTGTTGTTTGATCATGCAGTTCTCACAAACAAAGGGTCAGATTAGGTGGGGAGGGGAGGCATTGGTTTTACGACTTCAGGTAGATTATAATAATATATATAATATATATATATATATAACTGTATATATATATATATATATATATATATATATATATATATATATATATATATATATATATATATATGCTTAAAAATCACAGTAGATGCACGTGACTTCAGTATATAATGGATACCACATGAAAATGATAGGCAGACGTTCAGTACTGTTCCATTTATTTACTCATCAGGCTCAAATGAGACACCTATTGAAAGAAAGTTATAAAGTAAAACAAATTGGAAAAAGAATACCAAATTGTATCAGAGTTTCTTTTTGATTTAAGATGTTAGATTTACAGAACAAACTATTTTTATTATAAAACAGTTTAATTTTATACAATAGATGTAGGGTATTTGGTTTGTATGCAGAGATTTTGAGAGAGAGAGAGAGAGAGAGAGAGAGAGAGAGAGAGATAATGTTAATTTAGAGTAAGACTGCCGACGTGTCTACCAACACTTCAGGTAAGACAACTGTAGATATTCTGTGTAATGTAATATATATATATATATATATATATATATATATATATATATATATTATATATAATATATATATATATATATATATATATATAAATATATATATATATTAAAAATAAAGAATGTAGGGGGAAGAGTAAAATGTGCTTGGTTTTGCAAAAAAAAAATACTTATTTAATTAGAATATCTGTCCTTAAAACTACGTTTGCTTTTCTCCAAGACTCTGAACACTTATATCAAGATAAGACTTCAAATGTCAAGCCATAATATTTGACTGACGTCAACATTACAGCAGTTCAAAACATCCTAAGTTTACGGCGAAAAAGTATATATTCCTAACAAGAAATTTACGAAACTATTTTCAAGAGATTTTCTTCTGACGATTTGCTACACATGAACTGCCTCAAGACTCCAGTCATTTGTCACCTGCTCTGCAAACACAATGGAGCCCGATAAGACAACCATTAATCATAGTGGCATAATTTTTGCTGAAGAATGTCTCCTAACTTTGCCAATGAGGGTCCTGTTCATCCCCTTCCGCACTTTTTGCTTGTGACAAATACACACCAGATGTGGTCCTTTTATCTTTGTAAAAAAGGAATCGATCAGTAGACTGAGGCTACGGGCATTCGCTTGGCTGAGAATATATCATAGTTATCATTTACATGATTATGTAAAATAATTTCAAAATGAAGCATTAGAGAAGTCGCAATATAAATGCATTTATCACTGCATGGGCTGACTGATGAATTGAGTGCCTTCAGAATCAAGGACATTCTAAGTCCTAAAACTAAAGTAAACTTTGTCCCACGTTAATTCTAACTATGTTTATTCAATGAAGGCCTCCGTAGCCCAAAAGGACTAAAGCTAATAAGCCAGTATTAAAGTCCTACAGAAAATATGCAACTGAAATAGATTTTGCACGATGATGATTAACAAACCTGCTTCTGTCGCCCACATTTGCAGCATGGCAACTCTTTCCTAGAGGGATAATGTCCACTGGACTTGATCTAAGATGGAGAGGCAGAAAAAAAATGATGTATCTTGAAACCTTAAAATGCAAACAAGGAATTGTTTAATTATCTTCGTTGACGTTTTCGTAAATGGGAAAGCCTTTTCATTTCTTTTCAAATTCTAAATGAAAAGAATTAAAACCCAAAAGGTTTGCATAATTGGAAAAGGAGGAAAAAATAATCGCCTTGGACAACATGTCAGTGAGCTAATATTGGATTTACATTGAATTCAACGAGTAATATACAATGGAAATTAAAGCTTACGAAATCCGGTCAACGTCTACTTTCATAAAACTTGTCAGTGAATATAGTTTATTTGAATATATATATATATATATATATATATGGTCCATATATAAATATATATATATATATATATATATATATATACATACATACATACATACACACACTGTTGTCCACACACACACACATTTATATATATATATATAGATACATATATCCATATATATATATATTTATGATTTCAGGTCCAATAAATTTTGTCAAAAAAGAAACACACACACAGAAGTATAGTCATAATGGAATAACTTAATGGCAAGTGGTACTGTACTATACCAACGTTTCATTGTGTAAAGTATTGTCCAAGTGGTTGTTAGAGGGGAAAATGAGAGACCCAGTTGTCTTTAGTTTGGGGAAATGTATCATTGAGGAGAGCACGAGAATGATGACGTACTATTTTCACGCTTCATGCAAAATGTAACTGCTGACATTTTGATGTGACCTGGTGCTTGAAACCGAAATGGATACGCAGATGGAGGTAAAAGAAAGAATATATTTTAATCCTGTGAAAATGTGACCGATAAAAAGGTCATGGAAGATAAAGTGACACCTGAGAACTTTCAAGATACTAATACGATCATTGTTCAGTGAATGAAGACCTTGTTGTTTCAAATTTTAACAATACTTTAACGGTGGCGGTGTTCTAGTAAGAGATTTTGTACCTCAAGTTCTGGAATGAGAAAAGAGAGTTTGTAAAAGTGGGTGCGTAGAGGTGGTTCTTAAACACCCAGACAATGCTCTATAATTTAATTGCAAAGGGAAAACTTTGTTCACAGGTAGGCAAGCTAAACTGATGTTGAGGAGCATAAACTGAAAAAATGTCCTCAAATTTATCTGGTGTATGTCATCTCGACCTGTTTTTACAGTGTCACATATTTTCCTCTGTACACAATTATCTGACAGATTCAGAAGGTCCACTGAAGGCAGGCCAATTTATTTGTTGATTATTATGAGAGTGAATTAAATTTAAAGAATTTAAATTTTACCTCAAATAAAAGACATGAAAGAAACGAGAACTAACTGGTTCGACAAATTATAAAGTAATAAACATAAACTGGGATTTACGCATAAGAGTAATTAACAAGAAAAATCTCTCTCCTGAATTTTGCTTTTGACAGTGATGGTAAAAGTCAATATGACTTATTCTGAAGCAAGTTCTGAGTCTTTGTCTCTATGTTCTGTATACAAAAATATGTAAGTCTTTTTGCATATTCCAGGTTACCTGATGAATATCATTGCCGATAAGTCTCACATGGCATTACTGCATTTTCCTTTTAATCGATAAAATTCTTATCCATCTTTCCATTGTTATCGAGCTGCCAGATCATTTAAAGAACTGAACAGATTTAGAATCGTTGTCGATTCCAGTATTTGAATCAAATGGTTTTCAATGAACTTGGTCTTTTGAAATGTCAAAAAGAACTCAAAGGTTTTCGGTCTACAGAAGTTTTAAATTCCAGTTTTTTGTTTTAGAAACGGTTTTATGTCATCTTTTATGCCCCCTAAATAATAGTCCTTGAAGCTCAGGGGTTATTTTTGTATTACTTCATAGCATAAATATTTGAAACGTTCTTTGCAACCAGTTCGCACTGCCAAACCTAGTATCCGAATCAAGAAGTATAAATCATCAAATGTACAGTCTCAAGAACAGGGCAGAAAATGATAACTTCAGTTTGTCTATCAGAAACACAGATGAACGATTGAAATTTACCCTCACAAATCTTGCTCCTGAAAGGTCAAAATAACTATTCAAGTGCGCCCATATAACAATTGATATTGGAGCGAGTAACATTGGCGAGCTTCTGGAGAAGACTATTAGTTTAGTCAAGACAGCAAAGTGATTAGGTTGGGAATTGTAACTGAGATCGACCGCTTAGCTTAATACCAGTGATGTCAGCAGAGCACTGAAGAAGTTGCAGAGATGGACAGATAGAAGAATGGCTTAATTTGTTTCCAGGAGTTGGGCAGGAATATCCTGAAGGGATGGAAATTAATGGGGAAAAATTTCAAAAGCACATATACCTGCTTAGGCTTGTAATTGTTGAAAACGGAGACATTACAGAGAATAATATCAGAAGACTTTTTATAGTGTTACTATTTCTTAGGGAGAGCAAGAGATACGATATTTGATCAAATAAAAGAAGAGAGAAAAACCAAACATAATTTTTCAAGAAGATTGATAAAAAAGAAAACTTTTCTCACACACACACAATGTCACACACACATGCCACACACAGTATAAAATATTAGCAAAACATGGATATATATATTGGCATTATATTATATGATATATATATATTGAGTATATGCATAATTTATGATAGAGGAATAAAGATATATATATATACCTTATTACCTTGTATATAATTATATAATATATATATATATATATATGCAATAAATCATATGAGTCATAAATCAAGATAAAGAGTTTAGTATATATATATACCGATAATACACACCATATATTTACATATCCATATATATATATACATATATAATATATTTGTACAATATATACTATAACAGCATAATCAATACTATATATAATATAATATAAATTAGATTCAAGAATATACATATATATATATATATATAGGTGAATAATGCCAAAGTTGTATATATGAATATATATATATATATATAGTATTATATATATAACAAAAATATATATATATATATAGTTATATATATAATATATATATAGCATAGAGTTAGAATTAAAACAGCTGAATGGATTATACATTATACGATGAAATTATCTACTATATAAGAAAAAAAGATATAAGAATTATATCTGTTCAATCATATATATATCATTGTATATGTAAGATATATATTTGCATTGGGTATATATATATATATATAATGATATAATAGAATAAGCATTGAAAGATTAGAAAACAATATTTAACATTAATACTGTGTTATATGATGGAAGAAGAAGATGGTTTTTGAGAAATATTGCATTCAGCAAAATGGTTACCAAAGCAGTTAACCTGATGAACACACAATATTGGTTGGTATAGTCATATGACCGAGTTGCAAATTGAGTACATTTTCTGCTTGAAGAATTAGAGAATCTAGATTTTGTGTCTAATTCTGCCCAAAAATTAGTCCGATCTTTCATTATATTGCTGGATGAGATTTCTAAGACATTAGCTTTGAGGTTGTATTCTTCTAAACTGATTGCAGAATTTGGAAAGTTCAGACTTTATTTTTTCTGTGTGAATTTGAATTATGTTTTTATCATGTTTCAAGACATTTTTGAATTTTGTGTGAAAGTTCAACATAACCTTACCATTTCAATATTCAACATTTTATTGTGCTATATTTACTTTATTTACTAGTGTTTTAGACTTTTCATTATTATGTTTTGCATTGCAAGATTTTTGAGAGATTATTTGTGAGAGATTCTTTTGACAGATGTCTGTGGTGAGAACATTGTGGTGGTGATGAGAAAGGAAATGACATGACTATCATGGTGGTGTGATTATAGAGAGACAGATGCAAATTTGCAAATGTAGTATTTTATGACAGTGAGGCTGAGCTTTTGAGACTAGCAGGAACGGCTTACCTAAGATAGAGTATGTGAGAGTTTTTGAATCAGTAAAGCCATGATTAGACTTTTTATCAGGGTTAGATTATTTTTACTTGACAGTAACAGTTATGATGCATTTTAATCTTGCTTTGTTTATTCATTACTTGTTGGGTTGCTTTGAATAATAAATCTTATTAAATTTTTTAGGAGATTGTGTTTCTTAGATGATCTCATTTCATTTTTTAATGGAATCATAAGAGAGAGAGAGAGAGAGGGAATGTATGTCCGAAACCAAGAGAGGGCAAGAGAGAGAGAGGAAGAGATTCAATGAGAGAAAAAGAAGGGCGATTAGCCTGAGGAAGAATGTCAGGGGAGTAGGTAAGGGTCGAAATGCCAGAATCCTCGGGAAGATAGTTTTAGGTCACCAACACGAGGACGCAGTTGAAATATTTCTAAGGGTGTGGAATATTGAATCTGTGACCAGGGTTGTAACATATATATATATATATATATATATATATTACCAAATATATATATATAACCAGACATATACTATATGATATAATACAATTTTCAATATATGTATATACTATATAGTAAAAAGTATCATGTATGTAATTAGACATGAAAAAGTATTAGTTATTCTCAGAATATCCTCATGGCTCAAGAAGATTAATGAGAACCATTTAGTTAAAAACCCTAGATATCTTAAAGCAATCGTGTCTGTTCAAATCAGTAACGACTGATGTTTTTAGATGTAATAAATAAGAAACTGAATAAGTCTGTCAAGAGAGAGCATCTAGACCATGTCACCTGAGTTGGAAATTAAATTTGCATTCCATTATTAACATGGTTGTGACTGA
>NC_089752.1:87097346-87107346 GCF_040412425.1 Macrobrachium rosenbergii
TGTCGTGGTAGATTATGATGTAGACTTCATCAATAGCAAGCTTCTGGAGTGTCAAAATTAAGTATCAGACAATGACCTTGCAAGCATTACGGGAGGTTTTTCTGAGCTTAGTGATGCCCTGAAGAATGTGCAGAGTGCACTGCAAAGAGTCTGCAATGTTAGAAGAGCAAATTCACAAACCTCCTCATTCTGGGATGATTACATTGAAGTGGTCAACATCCTTGCGGTTCATTAGAGCAGAGTGTAGAGTTAACTGGGAGATGCATCTCGCCACAGCTGTAGAGATGCTGCCACTGTTTTTTGCCTTCCTACACTCCACGCCCGCTGGGTATATGTAATAATATTATCACTGGTATGTATCTGCATCAGCTCATAATTTGAGAATGCAATATTCCAAAACCATATGGTCATGGTCAATCAGGATAATAGAGTATATGGAATATAACATTACGTTATATGGGCTAAGGAGTGCACATGTCATATAAATCTGTATTTTGCTAATATTTTGGAATGTATGCAGTAAGATATACTCAAATTTTGTATAATGTATAAGTTTTGTTATTAATGAATAATAATGTCTCTTTGTCAATACATACCAAGGTATTACTAGACTATATTTTTATGCCTTTGGAAACCTTTGTAAATTTGTTCCTCGTCTGTTGAGGCTGACATGAATAGGCACTTGCTAAACGTAAAATACAAAGGGTAATCATAAATGATAAATTATAAGAGTGTAATTTGATATCTGTCTGTATGAATCAGTCATTTGAATATGTGGTAACGTGATCATCCATTAGGTTAAAGAAGTGCGTTCTCAACACCTTCAAATCCCCATATGCACATGGGTAAAACACTATAGTAAAATCTCGATAATATCTTTTTTCAACAAGACAAACAATCTTTAAGGTTACGATATCGATATTTTTGAAATTAACAGATTTCATCCTGATTTATTTGCTTAGTTTTACTATTAGCAGTCTCTGAACAAATGAATATTTAATAACTTTTTCCACATGCACAAAATCTTGTTTTTCGAAAGATAATAAAAGTCTGATCTTGCCATGCCTTGCTGCCACCTTTTAGAAGCCTACATGCACCCTGCAACAAGTCACCAAGGGAGACATCTACCAGAATAGCATAGCTGTTGCTTCTGTAAAGGGAAGGTAACGACCATCCAAAAACTGGCTGGGCCCTAAGACTATAGGTCTATTGGCAGCCCTCTCCTACTGTCTGGCATTTCACCATAAGGATTAATAGTTAGTGATCTAACGGCAATATTCCCACACAATAATAATATATATATACGAGTATATATATATATATATATATATATATATATATATATATATATATATATATATACAGGGTTGGTGAAAGTAAATAGGCATTAAAAATTACTAATAAAATATGGATTTTTTACTATTATAAATTTATCGAAAACAAATAATACATGTTCTTTATTCCATGGGAAAATACAAGTAAATCTTTACATTCTAACATCAGCACCGGTGGCGTCAACCAGTTTCCTCGAAGGGCCAGGGATGGAATGAACAACCTTCTGAAGGACGTCGTCTGGGATATCATCGAGAACCTCATGAATCGATGTCTCCAAGTCCTCCAATGTGATAGGTTTGTCTTGTACACCTCCTCTTTTGTGTAACCCCACAGGTAATAATCACAAGGAGTGAGATCTGCACTTCTTGGAGGCCATTCATGAGGTCCGCGTCGTCCCATCCAACGTCCTAGAAAATGTTGGTCTGACCACGCACGCACAGTAAGAGCAAAACGGGGTGGTGCACCATCCTGCATGAATATCAGGTCACCAATGTTAACCCAGCCAGACACCGTGGGGGGCCACGTAATTTTCGAGCATCTGAAGATAGCGGTCCGCATTCATGGTGTCACGAAGATATGGGCCGACGACTCTTGTTGCCGTCATTCCGCACCACACGGTCACTTTTGGTCGAGCTTGCATCTTCTCAACAGTCATTTTCGGATCGTTATCACACGACGCCCAGTAATCCCCATTAATGTTGTCTGTTTAAAAAATGTTTTCGTCGTGACTTCAGTGATACTGAAAATTCTATAAGCAATTTCTAATGCTTAGTTACTTTTCACCCACCCTGTATGTATGTATGTGTATATGTATATATATATATATATATATATATATTATATATATATATATATATATATATATATATATATATATATATAATATATACATACATACATATATATATATATATACACATATAATACATACACACACATATATATATACAGTATATATATATATATATATATATATATATATATATATATATATATATATATATATATATATATATATATATGAATATGAATACTTGCAATATTCCTTGCAGAGAGAGAGAGAGAGAGAGAGAGAGAGAGAGAGAGAGAGAGAGAGAGAGAGAGAGAGAGAGAGAGTGATATATCTATCTCATCAAAAGTTATATATATATATATATATATATATATATATATATATATATATATATATATATATATATATATATGCATAAATATGTATATATATATATATATATATATATATATATATATATATATATATATATATATATATATATATGTGTGTGTGTGTATATATACATTATATATATCTATATGCATGCATAAATATGTATATATACATGTTATAGATATATATATATATATATATATATATATATATATATATATATATATATATATTATATATATATATATATATGTTGAGATTGATTGAAACATTTTTAATAGACACTTTATGTAGCTTAATAGTTACAATGCTCCTCTTATCTCTCTCGAATGTTGTGCTTTGATAAAGTAACTACAAAGCCGCAACATCCGCAAACGCAAGAAATGAAGATACTCGCATACATATACGACAGGTATATGTATGTACGAGAGGTAATAGACTTTTATCCTTCTCGTGGGCAGGTCAGCAACGTGACCTCCTTGTGGTTAAGGTGACGCGGGTTCGTCTCCTGCGAACGGCAATCACAGTCTCTTCAATTTCTTGCGTTTGGATGTTATGGCTTTGTAGTTACAAGCACATCCAAAAAAGCGTGAAGAATTTGAGAAGTTAAGAGGGCATTGTGGCTATTAGAATTACATATGTGTCTGGTAAAAGTGACCAGTCGATCTTACATAAGAGTTTCAGCCTGAAAGCACAAAAAAAAAGATTACCCACTTGGCTACGATGTGGTGGAGGCTGGCTCATCCCAGCCTAATAAATATATTCGAAAACGACAGGTATATGTATGTCGAGAGGTAATAGACTTTTATCCTTCTCATGGTCAGGTCGGCAACGTGACCTCCTTGTGGTTAAGGTGACGTGGGTTCATCTTCCGCGACCGGCAATCACAGTCTCTTCAATTTCTTGTGTTTGGATGTTACGGCTTCGTAGTTACAAGCACATCCAGAAAAGCACGAAGAGTTCAAGAAGTTAAGAGGGCAATGTGGCTATTAGAATTACATATGTGTCTGGTAAAAGTGACCAGTAGATTCTACATATATATTTCAGCCTAAAAAGCAAAAAAAACGATTTGCTCACTTTGGCTACGATGGTGAGGATGGGTCTGTCTAGCCTAATAAATATATCTGAAAACGACAGGTATATGTATGCACATGGGTAATAGACTTTATCCTTCTTCGGTCAGGTCGGCAACGTGACCTCCTGTGGTTAAGGTGAGGGTCTATCTCCTGCGACTGGCAATCATAGTCTCTTCAATTTCCTGTGCGTTTGGATGTTACGGCTTCCATAGTTACAAGTAATATCCAAAAAGCGCGAAGAATTCGAGAAGTTAAGAGGGCATTGTGGTTATTAGAATTATATATATATATTATATATATATATATATATATATATATATATATATATATATATATATATATATATATATATATATATATATATAATGAATCATGAAAATATGGGAACGTGATGAATATATAACAAAGATAAAATCCAATGAAGGAAACAGAAACACTGGAGTGCTGTGGAGGCCTTTCGACGCTATGTCCTTTACTAGCAGACTGAAGAAATATAATAGTATGTTTACAAAGAAAGCTCATATAAATGACAGATGGGGATTATAAAGGAAACATATGTACCTGGAATCCAACACAATTGAAGAATTAGTAGAACTGCCAAAACAGGATTAAATATTTAAGAGGTTTTTACAAAGGATTAGGATCAACCGTTCAGGAGCAGGACAGGACAATTAAAAGATTATACAGGTTCGTGACTGACCACCTAAAAATTTTAGTACAACAGGTCATCTTTCTTTAAACATTAATAACTTTTTGCAAGATGAACATTTTTACAAATAAAAAATTATATTAAACATACGGATATATAGAAAATATATATCAAGTAGCTAACTTGTAATTAAGTCCGTGATTTTACCTTTTAGGTCATTCTTGAACATTTTCCTAATACAGGGGTCCAAATAATACAGGCCAGGGCTAAGATTAAAATTACAACTGGAAGTAGCGGACTCCAATAGATTTCTTGAAGAGTTTTCGATCTGGCAATCACTGAACTTTCAGTCCAATTTATCCTGTGATTGCCAGATCGAAAGATTTCTCTGTGTGTGTGTATAGTATATATATATATATATATATATATATATATATATATATATATATATATATATATATATATATATATATATATATATATGTATACTGTATGTATAACTGAATCATGAAAATATGGAACGTAATGAATATATAAATAAAGATAAAATCTGCTAAGTAAAGGACCTAGCATCGAAAGGCCTCGCAGCAATCTATGTTTCCTGTTTCTCTGTGGATTTTATCTTTATATATATATATATATATATATATATATATATATATATATATATATATATATATATATATATATTTAATTTATCACACCGTGATTTATATTAACATGAAAGCGAATGTTAAAAGTACATCACTGAGCATTCGAATATCTTCCGATGGAGACTGTCGAAGGAATTTATAGTGATAATGGACAGAAGCAGATCAATGAGCCAGACCCGCGCAACCCCAGTGGTAATGTCGACCGCTGCTGGATTCGTTCTGTGTCGGGTTCGCGACCCGACAGTACCAATCCATTTATCACTTATAAAATTCCCCTTCGGTGATAATTCTCCATCGGAGATATTCCCGAGGTAGCGTGAATTTGATATTACGCGACATTTGTAGCTTCATGATTATATATCACACATACTCATATATATGTATATATATATATATATATATATATATATATATATATATATATATATATATATATATATATATATATATATATATATATATGTATGTATATATAAAAAGATAAAATCCACGAAGGAAACGGAAACACTGGAGTGCTGCAAGGCCTTTCGATGCTAGGTCCTTTACTTAGAATTTTATCTTTATTTATATACTCATCACGTTCCATAACCTCCAGGTATGTATCTGGCGAATAAGTGAGGTCATACAGGATTTCAGATCGATGGAGGTCTTTGTGACCCAGCTTGACAGTAGGAAGCATCATTTCAAGTGATTGATACCTCTTAATCGTGACGAGTTTTTGTCTGGTAATGGTAGCTCCACCGAAAACCTTTGTCTTCCTTATGAGGAGATATTGCACCAGAATCACTGGAATGTTGACCTGGCTGGAAGGGCACTCACTCTGGGGAAGTACCACATAATGGGACCCTGTGCTGGAGATCCCAAAGATGTGGGATCGACTTCTAAGGAAGTAATGTACTCCTGATTTATTATTATTAGGGCATATTTTGTCCATTGGGCGTGAGGACCATAGACTTTGCAAGCAGGGGCACAAGTCGGACTTTATAATTTTACTCTGAACTTGTCTCATAGTGGAGTAGGCTCTTTTACCTTCTTATTCACAACCCCAGGTTGTGGCTTGGGGCAAGGTCCTGCTGAACGTAGAGGGCTTGGCTGGTTCTCAGCCTTCTAGCAGCACTGTTCAGTGGAGGCCCTGATTCTACAATACCCACACACGGGCTTCTTTATGGGGTGCCCATTCTGTGAGGTTGCCGGGAGTTGGTTGAGGCAGGCGAGAGGATGGCTTTGACCATGGGAACTAAGATGGGGATGATGCATAATGGCGTGTCGCTCAACAGCAGCACTCAACCACCGTCTTAGGGCGACTTACGCCGGGCACAAATGAGTGGCGAGAGCTGCTGGATATGAAATAAGAAGTCCCGAGCTGAAAAGTTCGGGGCACTCTCCACAATTTAGTGGCCTTCAGAGGATTATAGCCATCATTTTAGGGCCTGGGTCTTTTGAAGATCCACTCAGACCAGGTTTGTCCTGGATTCCTTTGGGCATATTTCTCCACCTTCCAGCGGTTGGGAGGATCAAAAGCTTTTTATAATTGCTTGGCAGACAAGATCAAGATTTCCCTTGATCCTCGGGCGGACGGGGAACAGCTGAATAAGACAAAGGTGTTGAATAAGACTGTTGTACCATTATGTCTGAATAAGACAAATTTCAGGATGTCTGAAAGTTATTTACATATGTATATATATATATATATAGTTATATATATATATATATATATATATATATATATATATATATATATATATATATATATATATATATATATATATATATACTGTATATATAATGTGACTAGTCACTTTTATAAAGGAAATTGATTCAATATTTTAAGGAATATGTATAAAATAAGGTCCGAATAATGTAGAAGAGTAAATAGTTAGCCAGTGATTATATATGCATTGATAAGGGTCTTGTTAGGTCAGTGAGGTATAGCCTACTAGGGATGTTATGCAACTTACCTTAGGTAACAAAAAAATCTGGACTCTGGTCTTGAGGTCAGCTAAAAAAACATAGATCAAAATACGGCTGCAGGCCTACTTCAAGAGGGGAGTTATTAGGTAAACTCTGGGGTTTAACTTAATTAATTATATTTACAAGAGAAAACATGTATCAGAAGAATAGTAGCGTAATTCTGGGGACAGGCAAGCACGGTCCCGTGATACAAGATGAAAGAGCAAATGACTGGGGATTTTGCTTGAGGGAACACAATGGAATGCCCGCTTCAAAGGTCGTTGCAAATGATGCAGTGGAGGCCACTACGCACACAAGATGGTGCACAGATCCACACCTGACTAACTCCTAATCTGTAATCGAAACACTTACGGTTCAATCAACTGAAAATAACACTGTAATGAAGGAATCGAGGAATTGCATAGAAGATGCCTAGACTGAACTCAGTTCCAATAGCTCGAATATTTTACGATGTACGTTACACATCACATTAATGATTTGCAATCTACACACAGCATAATATAAAAGCAATACAAGTCCACATATTTCTGCACAATGTGAATAGAGCGGAATTCCGTTCCTCTTAGGTTAAGAATCTCTCTCTGGTTTAGTTTGCTGACCTCGTGATCCCAGATTGTACGTGGATTAACCTTTTGTTTTACCCCCTGGCAGTGTTTCATCTGGTATTCAGGTTATACATGTTTTTTGGATTTTGTAAGCCTAAACTTCTGTATCTTCTTTTGGTCTATGTTTACAGTTTGTGACAGCTCGATCTGGATTATCTTTCTTTTATTACCGTTTGACAACCTAACCAGCTAGTATTCTTGTTCTTTTTGTTTACTTTTGCCAACTTCTTTGTATGTCTCATTTGTGCAGACAGTGGGTTAATAAACATGAAAGTGCTTCAGTACTAACTTCTGCCTATTGTTTTCCTGTGGGATTTAACTTATACACTAAGTGCATTAAAATTATATTATATTTCATATATATATATATATATATATATATATATATATATATATAATATATATATATATATATATATATATATATATATCTATATATATATATATATATATATAATTTGCTATATTTAATATTTTACTTTATTCCAGATATTTTGCTTCTCCTCCAGTTAGGAAGTGAATCCATTTCCTTCACTTATAAAAGTGATTAGAGAAAGAAGGACAAAAAAAGAAAGAAGAGAAGATGGGGGCAGCTATTTTAAGAGTGCTATGAATGCTCCTGGGTAGCTGGTGAGTTACATTGCCCCATGCAGTGCGTACCATTTGTGTGGGACTAGGACTAATCCCTTTAGAGCCCAGGGGTTGTTTCTCCTTGCTCGCACGTGGCTGGTTGCCATTAGAAATATGGAGACAAGATTTGAATAAAAGGTGCATGAAATAGGTAACGAATAAAAAAAACACTGCGGAAATTTCAGATAACAGTAAAGTCTTAGGATGTCTAAAAGTCTTTTTTGCAATTATCTATACGCTTAGGCCAAAAATAACAAAATAATTCACCACTTGTAGACTGGAAACGTATAATCTGCTAGAATAACATTCACATGTGAAGGAGAGGCTCAAGGAAAACGATTAAATGTCTTCTTTTATTCTTTTAACCTGAACCTATATAAATTATTTACCTTATATGGCACACAAAGATAGTATAATTTTCCTCATTGTTTAATTATTATTTGGCAGCAGCTATTCTAATCAAGAAAAGTAAATACCTGCCATTCTTACCGTTTATATGGTCTCTCTCTCTCTCTCTCTCTCTCTCTCTCTCTCTCTCTCTCTCTCTCTCTCTCTCTCTCTCTCTCACACACACGCATAGACACTTTCCTGGTAAGTAACACGGCATTCCCAGCAACACAGATAAAGTATCTAATTACTGAGAGGAATTCCTATACATCTAAGAAACATATACTTGAATGTATGATATTAGAAGTTAGTCTTTATTGCTGAACTATAAAGTATGATTGACATAAACTAGTAAATATATTCGTAAATCACCCATAGTCAGAGAGTTTTATAATTCTATGCGTATGTCTGAATGGTAAACTAAGGTAAGACAAATACTAATGTTAGTCTCTTATACAAGAGCTCACACAGCGTTGATAAATCTGAATTTCTAAAACTTATGCATGACATTCCTTGTCAACTGGGTGCTTGGTCATTGCTAAAAATATCATCCAGAAATGAGTTTAATATATAATCAGTGACATGCTTATTTGCAATCATTATTGTGATTGTGACTACTAAATTAGAGTACTCTCCAATGTTACTGATGTACAATTAAAAAGAATAAATCATTGGTATAATTTTTTTTATTCTGTCACGTCTCTCCCTCTTTCATAATAATAAATGCCCAGCTAGTGGAATAGTAAGAAGAAATAAAATTATGAACATTTTTTATGATTAGTTTTCTGACGGATATACAAATAATTCTTAACTATAATATTCAACTGTGATGTAGCTGCCTTTTACGGATTGAAAAAGAATGAGAGAAAATGACAAAAAGAAAAAAGAAGGCTGTGTCATCCGCAATCAGTGAAATGCTTATACTCTGGCAACAGTAAACCCGATATACTGTATAGTACTTATCCTATAATTATTTATTCGTGATGTTACATTAATTACTGTACTTGTTATATATATTAAGGATAGCTGCTATAATAACGCTGTCATAAAAGTAAAACAGGTTAATTTGTAGCAAAACAACAAATAAACTCGCTTTTACAATGACAGTTTACGTTTTCGTGCGTCTGGTAGCATTCTACAGATGACTACTGTCTGAAACCTCTCTGGATTGTGGGAAGTGTGAGAACCATCTTTGCTGTAATCAAAGGGTTAACTGAGTATCCTGGCAAGATTGCCACTGTTACGTACTTGGATGGGTATTGCAATTGCAATAAATGCTTAGACTGAACTTTGGACTTAACAAATTGTAACACACGCAAGTTACTTACCCAGCACATGACATTTAAAGCAAAAGAAGGTCGCCATTGAAAGCTAATTGTAAATGGCTTACTTTAAATTGATTTATTTACACAGTAAGTGTGAAGTTAAATGAGAGCTGAGATGCAATCCGGCCCGGTAATTTCTAGGATACCAGTTTAAACAAGCAGACACCACAACATAGGATGTATAGGGGTGGTAAGAAATTT
>NC_089752.1:87109846-87144846 GCF_040412425.1 Macrobrachium rosenbergii
GGAGGAAAACAACAAAAACAATAAAATGAGCTTAAAATTAATTTATTTACAATATTTACAAGTGAGTCAGGTCTGGCAAAAGATAAAAACCATAAATACAAAATGAAACAAAAGGCAGCTCTAAACAAAATCAAGTTAAACAAACAAAAAAAGTAGCTTTAAAAAAAAAAAGGCAAAAAATAAACAACAGCAGGCAGAAAAAAAAAAATACCAAACATACGTCCTCCATCAGGGCACCAAGACAGCCCTCAGCTGTACAACAGGGACAAAACCCATCAACCAGAAAACCCCGATGGAGACGTCAGGACAGCCTCACGCTGTCATCAAGATGAGCAGCTCGTGGTCACACGACTACTCATGGTCACACTCCACCTCTACGACGTGCTCCACTTCGTAGGCGTGCTCCAATTTGCTGCTCAAAAACTCGACCAACGTCGACTCCAAAAACTGCCTGCTGCTGCTGCCACTGCCGCTACCTTCGCTGCCCTACCAGACCCGACTGACGACAGAAAACCGGCAGCTCACCACGAGAACATCAAAACAAAAAAACTTGAAGGTAAGGAGGCAGCAATCCACAAAAGGGAACAGGCAGGGAACCAGCAGTTCCCTGCAAAACCATCATAACGTGACACCTCCCCCACCTAAATATATAAAAAAAAAAATATTATTTTTTTTTTTATCATATATCCCCTCCAATGCCGTAACAACCCCGCCAGCCAAAACAGAGCCGCCCTGTCACAGTCGCCATTATAACGATATAGTGGGGCCGTTATGCAGGTTCTTTAACATACTCAGGACGGGGCTGTCATGACTGACGGCAGATGCAACAAACAAAGGAGGGAAAACAACAAAAACAATAAAATGAGCTTAAAATTAATTTATTTACAATATTTACAAGTGAGTCAGGTCTGGCAAAAAGATAAAAACCATAAATACAAAATGAAACAAAAGGCAGCTCTAAACAAAATCCAAGTTAAACAAACAAAAAGTAGCTATATATAGAAAAAAAGGCAAAAATAAACAACAGCAGGCAGAAAAAAAACCAAACATACGTCCTCCATCGGGGCACCAAGACGGCCCTCAGCTGTACAACAGGGACAAAAACCCATCAACCAGAAAACCCCGATGGAGACGTCAGGACAGCCTCACGCTGTCATCAGAGATGAGCAGCTCATGGTCACGACTACTCATGGTCACCTCCACCTCTACGACGTGCTCCACTTCGTAGGCGTGCTCCAATTTGCTGCTCAAAAACTCGACCAACGTCGACTCCAAAAACTGCCTGCTGCTGCTGCCACTGCCGCTACCTTCGCTGCCCTACCAGACCCGACTGACGACAGAAAACCGGCAGCTCACCACGAAAGCATCAAAACAAAAAAAACTTGAAGGTAAGGAGGCAGCAATCCACAAAAGGGAACGAGCGGGGAACCAGCAGTTCCCGCAAAACCATCACTTAACGTGACACCTCCCAACACCTGAAAAGAAAAAAAAATATCAATTTTTTTTTTTATATATCTCATGATCCCCTCCAATTCTTGTCCTTAACAACCTGGTTCATCCACAGCCAAAACAGATCCCTGTCACAGTCGCCATTGTATACGACCCATGAAAATATTATGCAGGTTCTTTAACATACTCAGGACGGGGCTGTCATGACTTACGGCAGATGCAACAAACAAAGGAGGGGAAAAAACAAAACAATAAAATGAGCTTAAAATTAATATTTATTTACAATATTTACAAGTGAGTCAGGTCTGGCAAAAGATAAAAACCATAAATACAAATGAAACAAAGGCAGCTCTAAACAAAATCAAGTTAAACAAACAAAAAGTAGCTGTAAGAAAAAGGCAAAAATAAACAACAGCAGGCAGAAAAAAACCAAACATACGTCCTCCATCAGGGCATATAAGACAGCCCTCAGCTGTACAACAGGGACAAAACCCATCAACCAGAAACCCGATGGAGACGTCAGGACAGCCTCACGCTGTCATCAGAGATGAGCAGCTCGTGGTCACACGACTACTCATGGTCACACTCCACCTCTACGACGTGCTCCACTTCGTAGGCGTCTAATTGCTGCTCAAAAACTCGACCAACGTCGACTCCAAAACTGCCCTGCTGCTGCCACTGCCGCTAGGCAGCTGCTACCAGACCCGACTGACGACAGAAAAACCAGCAGCTCACTGAACAAAGCATCAAAACAAAAAAAAACTTGAAGGTAAAGGAGGCAGCAATCCAAAAAGGGAACGAATGGGGAACCAAAACCATCAGTTAACGTGACATATAATATATATATATATATATATATATATATATATATATATATATATATATATATATATTATCTAACACATGAGAATAAAATTGCAGTGAAATACATACGCACACACACACACATATAAATGTATATATGCACACTTGTTCTCATGTGTTCTTTATATTATGATGAGTATTCCCCTATGCCATCTTTCATGCAGTAATTCAAAGTAAAAGGACAAAGTAATTCAATAAATTCAGTTTAGGATGATTCACTGTAGGTAAATTACCTCTAAAACCTCTCTCACTAGTGCCTTTGGGGGGAAAGTCACTTTAATCCCTTTCTTGTCCAAAGTGCTGCAGAAATCCCTAATTCCAGGTATGAACCTGACCAGAGCTAATCGTTGCCCGTGGCAGGTCAGCTGGTGGGCTGAGCACGTGTGTTCTGCCACCTTGAAATTGGAGCCATGCTGCCTGCATTTCCATGTGGGCAGATGATCACAACGTCATCTAGGAGGAGAAAGATATATACTTCCAAAGATATAAAGGGTCTTGTTCTGATATCAGAAGTACCTCAGAATTACACAACTAATCTCGGCCACGGAAAAGTAGAGCACTCATTTCCATTACTTGTTCTTTTAACATTTACTTGTCCTCCTCCCTCTCGCTGGTACTCATAAGAATGGTAACGTACCAGGATTTAAGAATCAGCTTGTTCTTATTCTCCTCAAACTAAGTCTCTTTCTTTTCATAGTGCGATATACTTATCAATGAGACTTGTAAACTAGAAATATTTTGTGCTGTTAAAGGGCATCAAAGCATTTAAAAGTGTAACTGTAAGCGTATGATCTTTGAGTCACTTTTCAAGTTCAGTCAAAAATCTTCTATGCAATTCCTCGATTCCTTCACACACAATCAATTCTATTCTTTGGTGCTGAGTAAATGAAGTCTTTCGATCTGCAGATCATTAAATACAGCTGTGGATTTTAAATTTAAATCTTTTATAATGTAAATTCACAATGTTATCAGCGTTCACAAGCAGGCAACCCATTTGTATTCCTCCAGGAAGTTCCCAATCATTAATTCTTGCCCCATTAAAGGATTATGAAACAAAACTAATTCTGATGTGTTTTATTTTATAAATATAATTAAGGTTAAATTTAAGAGTTTACCTAATCACTTCATGATTTGAAGAAAGGCCTTAATAAATAATTTATTAATTTTAGCTGTCCTGCAATGTTAAGTCCAGATTCTTGTGATAATTGCAATGTTAAATTATCAGAAATATTAAATTTATCTAGCAAGATGTTACTTTAAAATTAATAACTGGCGAAAAATGAAGAAAGCTCTAAATCTGATAAAACAGATTGAAAAATACTTTGGCAAAGAGTTATCAAGCTAGATGGCCTTTAAGAGCTGAATGTGAGACAAGAAACGAACCTTCTTAATTAGCGTATCATTCCATGGTATTAATAAGCACACAATTCCATTTCCTTACACAAACTTGTGAAAATTTTTGTTAGGCATGAATAAAATGTGGACCTGGAAACCAAACACCATTAGGAATAATAATTAGAACACTCATGCTCAGATTTATAAAGAAAGTTATTAACCTAACACAAGACCACAAAACACTACGTTGGGGAGCGACTTTTTCAGTGAAGAGTTAATAAGAGGAACCAAATTAACTATTCCTTCAGTCCACGTGATAAGGACAATTTTCTTTCCAGTAAAATACTAGCGATTACAAGATGTCATTACAGCCATTTGGGCTATCCAAGTCCAAAATTTTCATATCACTGGAGATAGGATATTTCATTCTCTCTCATTTTCTCTCGAGATACCATCTCTCTCTCTCTCTTCCTGATCTCTCAGTTACATTTTTGGTCAGCAAAACGTTTTGTTCTTGGTCTGAATAATACAATTTAACTCGTATAACATACGACAAGACAGTATTTTTCTCTCAAAGTGTTCGTGAATTGTCGGTGATAAGATTAAGTCAGAATCAGCATCTTGAGCTCGTATGGTCGACTTGGCATTTGTTAGTGAAATGTCATCACTAAGCAAAATGGAAAGCATTCTCTCTTATCTCAAGACGCTGGAGGAATTTGAAATGAAACAATGTCTTTGCTGGACACATACGTGTTTCTTATCGTTGAGATAACAATAACCCAAAACATATTAAAAGCTAAACTACAGACTATTAAAATTGTATTGATCCTTCAAGCTGGAACAATTATGCTAAAAGTTCTTGAAAATAATTGATTAGTACGTTTGAGTCCAAGTGATCAAGAAACTTATAAAGAAAATGACACTTCAATCAATCACATTCCATCATTAAAGTGAATAAGGTGAATTTGGTTAATATACTGATTGATGCCATAGGAAAAAGAATGCCTAAAGCATGCAATCTATGTAATCATGGTATAGCATTGTAAATCCACAAAATATATATAAGGAAATGCATATATATGTTCCAATACCCAACAAAATGAAGTGGAACAAAATAAAGGTAGACCAAAAATAGATGGATTTTTCAACACAAAATTAATAGGGACATGCAGGAGAATGTTATTAAGTCAAGACTTAATGTACAGATAGTTGAGGATGATGAAGACTAGGATGATGAAGAAAAGGAAGATGGGAAAAAGAAGAAAATACGACTGAAGAGATAGTAAACAGTAATGAAAACAAAGAACAGGATAAGAGTATGGATGCAGAGAATCTCATAGACTCTACATATGAGGCAATACAAAGCATATATACGAAGAAATAAATATATAAAATGACAACACAAAAAAAATCCAAAAGAGTCTGTGCTTTAAAAATACAGTATTGAAGGGAAGTGTAGCAAGAAAAAAGAAAAAAAGACATAGTCTGCACTTTCTTTATGAAATGAGGTCAAATTGACAGATGTAGTGAAAGATGTTACAAAACAAACAAAAAATCAAGAATACCAGATGATCAGTTGGTCAAATGTGTAATAATCAGATGATTATCCAGGATAATCCGGCGATCGAACATCCAAAAATATGCCAGAATCAAACAACAAGGAAAAGATTGCAAAGTTTCAGGCAAAAAATCCAAAAACATGTATAACCTGTGAAGACCAGATGGTTAATTGCAAATACATTAAAAAAACAAAGGTTAATCTACAACAAATCTGGTTATAAACTAATCCAAATATAGTTAAAAAAGCAAGTCTTACCACATTACATTGTCAGCACCAAGATATGAAACATGTATAAGGTACAATGTTAACAAAGCAATATATTTATCAAAATTTTTAATTATGTAGGCATTAGATTTAAACAAACACAAAATTAATATTTAGAAGATCATTATTTGACTATTTAATAAAACAAGGTCTTTTTAATCCAGTTATAGAAATGATCTAAACATCATATAGAGCAGGAATAAGCATTTGATATTTGGCCAGTTCTCAAGAATATTGATAAAACACAAATTCATCATAGTGATTTTCCAGTGTTGTCCATAATAAATTTTAAAACATTTTTTTAGAAGAATTTAACCCAAACTGAAAATCTTTAGAGATAATTTTTATCACTAAACTCTTAACATTAAAATTAATGAAAACAACATTTAAAGGGCTTTAAAATTATAGATCAATTTGAAAACCTTTCATCAACCGCGTAATGTGAGAAGACACCAATCAAGGAAAAATTCAAGTTTGTTATTAGTTAAACAAAATGTTTTCCTGCCTCTTTTCAGTAGAATTTGACATCTACAAATGTCCTTGGGTATTTAAGTTTCACAGCATTATCATAAATAGTTTTGATCTAATCAATGAACTGCGGCTACAGGACGTTATGTAGAAATCAGAAAGACAGGACTATACTTTAACATTTTGATGATGATTGGAATAACAAAAAAAAAGAGAATGTTGGTTTGATTTTAAAGACTGAAAAGGGATTAATATACCAATGGTGTAAATTTGAAAAGCCATTTAGATAATGTTACTATCGAAACTGAGCCTGCTGAACTAATCATTCGTCTAACAAGGGAGGATTGATTTTAGTGTGTCTTGACTAAACCGTAGAGAACTATGGTAAAGGAGCAATAGTGGTAAACTGTTTCAGAATTAAATGGTCAGAGCCGTTCCAAAATTGATTTAATTTGTTTGCTAAAATGAGAGTTAACTGGGAAGGATATGGAAAATATAATTTTTATCTAAAAGTTTATACCATTCAAAAATAAATGCTTTATTTATTTATGAAAAGTCACTTTTATTCATAATTACCAGGTGCATTATATATTATATAAATTTTTGTTGCTGGAAAAATGTTTACCAAAGAAGAAAACTAAACATCAGTTTTTATGCCTGGAGAAATCTTGTTCCAGAAAAACATTTTGGGAAAAAAAGGCTGGGCTAGAATGCCATACACAATACCTTTAAACAAATATTGAAAATCAGGACATAAATTATGACTAAATTTTTCAAAATAAAGAAAATCATTTTTGAAATGTTGACATAGACCCAGGTTATCATCAAAACCCCAAAATTTTTAATCCATATCCTAAAGCTGCTGTAAGAGTAGAACTATCCACTGGTTTGTCTGGGCGATTAACAAATGAAAAAGTTCATGTTAACACGTTTAGTCCAGTCGATTTCAGCAGTGAAGGTTCTTCACCTTGAATTGATAGCTTCCTTTCAAGAATAAGAACACCTTCTTAATTTACCATAGCATTAATCCAGCATCCGTTTCTTCCACTCCCAAGGAACAGTCTGAGTTTAAAGCCATACCATCTGCTTCTAAGTGACTAACAGCATCCTCTTCCTGCCATTTTGTTTCGATATGCTTTTGGTTGATCTTCAATCGTCGAAAGCCACTCTGCTAAATTATTAAAGGAATTCTCCTTGGTAAAATTTGGACATCACTTGCTCAAATTAGCGTATATTCCGTAAGGTTAATCAAGACTAGTTTCAGCTTATAGGCCTTTGTTGGTCTGCATTGCATAGAGAAAGACGTCAGGGAATAGAAAACGAGGTTTGGAAAATTTAATGAAAAATAGTTTGTTTTTAATACAGGACAACATGGTTTTTTACCCGGAAAAGGTTCCTCTGTTAGCTATACACATTATAAAAATATGATAAACACAAAGATACAGATGTGGTTTACCTAGACTTTATACTGTGATTTTTAACAAGGTGGACCATAATATTTAACAAAATAAATGAGGAAAACATAACATTGTGGATAATAAGGCCGAGGTGGATAAAAGAATTGCTCAAAACAGAAAACAGATAGTAATTGCCGATGAGAAATCGGATGAAGCTGCTAGCATCTGAGCTATGGGTTTGTTAGCTGCCTGTCTGTGATTATGATTGAACGTTGGAGAATGTCCAGTTAAGGACTCAGGTGTGAGAAGACATGGATGACACAAGATTAAGAGTCAATGTCTTGTTGAAGATAAGAACTCACTACAAAGAGACCTAAACAATATATATAACCGGGCAGAGGTAAATAGGATCCATATTTAACTCTGTCTTTCCGAATCAATAAACTGGGAATGTGGTAAAGAAGGCAGTGCCAACTATATGCATATAAGAGTCCTAATAATGAGACAATCACAAATAAGGCCCCCTCAGTTAAAGACCTTGTGTGATGTTTAGGAATTTATGTGCAATGACCAAATAGCAATTATTGGTCAAAATGAAAAGCAAAAATGGGAATGTTGTTCCAGCTTTTCCAAAACAAGAAAAGCCAACACATGGCTTTATAAAACGCAATGGGCATTTACTGATTTACTCTTCATTCTCTGAATGGAGTAAAATAATTGATGACGACGTCCCTGAACACTACCAAAAGGCAACAAATTGTTTCACACTTTTCTGAGGTCCGGGCCAGTGGAATTTGCACTCAATGGCACAGTAGTTCAGCAACAGAAGTGCCTGCTGATGCCGAAGTTAAGGACTTCTTCTGCAGGGCCAGGGGGAAAGACTGCAATTCCTAAATTTATATAGTCTTGAAAGAGAGATCAGCCTCCACATGATTGTCTCACCAGGTCAGTGAAGGCATCCTCACTGGTGAAAGCTTCATCATGGGCTAAAAAATATATTGAGGCATCTGCCTTTTGGGCTTCCAAAACGATCTCCCTTGCTAGGGGAGGGCAGGCATCACTGCGCACCGGTGATAATGCAGCAGGGTGGTAGGTGGTGGACTGGTCATCTGCCTTTTCAAACAGGAGGTGTAAATGGCTCCTGGAGCCAAAGGGATTGATACTATTCCCAGGCCAAGGGAAGATGCAAAGCCTCCTGCTCTCTCTTCAAGGCGGCCTTGGGGTGCCCACGGGTTTGACCTCAGCACAGCGACCTGGAATCGAGGGATCCTCCACTGTACCAGATCTTGTCCCAGGAGAAGAGGCTTCCCAGTTGTTAACATTTCTCTCTCTTGCAGAGGTTGCTCCCTTTCTCTAGAGGTGATACTTATTCTGACCCTCAATAACTGACTGTTAAATCCATAAAACCCATTTGTTCAGACCAGAGGATCATCATCTGTTTGTCCTAGTGGATAAATTCCTCGAAAAGATACACTGGCTGCATGGTAAATTCCCTCCGACCCAGTAAACTATAACCTAATGAGGGAGGACTGGACCATTCATTCATTCCGACCTCACAGACTCTTCCAAAACTTACCCGGCGGGCTGTTTAGGACAAAAACGGTGCCTGCTGTCTTGGGCTGGTTGTTGAGGGCCTGTATTTAGGAGGTTGTAATTTCTCTTCCACAGCCGCAGCAGATTTCATGAACGGAACTCCTGTCCGGTGCCCTCTGCCATCACTAAAGTCGGACAAAATCAGGTCTCTAGAGGAAGTAAATATTTGGCTTTTCGAAGGGTGGTGAGATGAGGCTTGGCCGATTCTGGCACTGGTCATGAGGAACTAAGAATTTTTTTTTACAAATGTACTCGTTAGTGTTTTAAGTTCCCAAATTTTTGGGCGGGGCAGATCTTCCCATTGCCTAGGAGCAGATCTTTTTATAGCATCTTTCCTGGCAGGTCTCTTTTAATACAATCATTCATTCAGGCACTGTGACTATTTATGTGAGCAAGTAAAAATTCAAAGCATATTAAGTGGTATCCAATTTATTACCAAGCCTGTTATTTTAATTCTGCAAGTTCTGACAATTCTCTGCAAATCATTATTTCAAGGCTTGCATCAAACCTTGTGCTAAAAAAATCCAAGTCCATTTGAGACTTTATATTCGTGTATTTCACACACATCCAAGTCCTTACTGGACTGATTATCCCTGTTCATTTGAACAACCTTAAGTCTCAGGAGACCCAATTAATCATTCAACATGCACAAACCCTAAGTTCTGGGACGCCCTTAATTTGCTCTGTCAGCTGGCCACGTCCTGTGCATGACATAAAATCCAGTTACGTCTTTTCAAGACATTAAAAAATTGGTTCACCATGAACAACCAAGTTTCATTCAGACATTAAATTTTAACTAAGTCTTTTCAGACATACTGATTAATTGCCTTATTCAGACATATTAATTCTCATTCATTCTAAACAACTGAGTGTTTCAGCAGACCTGAAATTGTTCTTTTCAGACAACTAAGTCTTTCAGACATACTGAAACCTGTTCCATTGAACAGTCTTGAGTTTTCTCAGACATATTTGATTTTCCAATCTTTTCAGACGATATTGATTATCTAAAGAAGTCACGACAACCAGATAAGAAAAACAAGGACTTCAAATTCCATATGTCTGCTGGAAGGGACATGGGACTAGCAAAGCCCTGAGGAATGAGTTCAAGACTTGTCTGCAAGGCGGGAGAGGCAGAAGAAGGAACATGGAGAAACGAGAAGAGGCAGAAAGACAGGAGAAAGAGGCAGAAAGATTGGAAAGGAGAAAGAAAGAATAGCCAGGAGAAATGAAAAAGGCAGAAAGAAGGAGAGAGAGAAAGAAAGAGAATAGCCCAGGAGAAACGTGAAGAGACAGAAAAAGACAGCAGAGAGAATGAGAAAGAATAGCCCAGGAGAACAGGAGGAGAGAAAGGAGGAGAGGAAGAAAGAAAGAGCTCATCAGCTTGCAGTGGTGACTCAGAGCGGGCGCAGCACTCCAACGCCCTCTCCTCATTCAACCCTCAGCAGTGTAGGTTCCCTCAAAAGAAAATGGGATGAAGACAAGCCCGAAGCCTGGCTTGACCATATTGAAAAGGTCCTGATGACCTATCAACTCTCTACTGAAGAAGTGTCTCTGATCCTGGGAAAGCACCTTGAAGGGAAGGGTGCCATTGCATTCAATGCTCCCCCCCCCCCCTCCCATGCGGATCAAGGAAATCTTGACCTTGTCTGCCAAGCCATTATAAAAGCTTTTGAAATAACTTGCAACCGTTGGAGGAAAAGGTAGAGAAATATGCCCAAAGAGTCAGGCCAAACCTAGTCCAAGTGGATCTTTAAAAAGACCCAGGTCTTAAAACGATGGCTAGAATCTCTCAAAGCCACTAGTGTGGAGGACATCTTTGAACTCACCCAGCTCGAGGACTTTTTCTTTTATGCTCCATCAGCTCTCACCACCCATCTCTGCGACAAGGCGCCCAATACAGTGGTCGAGTGCTGTCGCTGGGCTGACACTTGGGACACCAATCATCCTCATCTTAGTTCCCATGGAAAATTATATCCCCTCTTCGCCTGCCTGGATATTGCACTCCCTTAAACATGGGCAAGCCCCAAAGAAACCAGTGTGTGGATATTGCGAGAGAATAGGGTACACCCCACTGAACAGTGCCGTTTCAAGGCTGAGGCTCAGCCAAAAAATCCTTCTAAGTCCTCAAATGGGGTAATGCCCCAACGAGCCCCATCTGGCTCTTGGATGAAAAGTAAAGGGCCTGCTCCCCACACTGGGGCAGTACCAAGCAAAGATTATGGCAGGAGCTATTGCCCTGCTTGCAAAGTTTATGGGCACTCTGCCCAATGGGCAAAATGCCCTAATAAATCAAGTACACCTGCCATTGCTTTGGCGGTTACAAATTCTAAGTCTTTGGGCCCTCCAGCCAAAGGTCCCATATATGTGGCATCCCCTTGAGGTAGCTACCCTGCATGCCAAGTCAAGGCATTTGATGACTCTGGTGCTCAAATTTCCCTCATAAGGAAAGACAAGGTTCCCTATGGAGCTAGCATTAATAGACATAAAATCATCACAATTGAGGGCATCAATCAATTTAAAATGATACTTCCCCAGTTGAGAGTCACAAGACCTCATACATCCAAAATCTGCAACCTTACCCTATCGAGCTACATTCCTGGAGGTTATGACCTCCTCCTGGGACAAGACTTCCAGTCTCCCTCAAAAATACCACAATCTGGGTTCCGAAGCTCCTTAAGTTATTCATTAGGCATGAGCAATTCTCAAGAGCCTCCATTCATTCCACTGCCAGTGCCACCTGAGCACTGTGCAGTGGCCATCCCCTTCCACGAAGATTTCAAAGCCCAGTCCTGTGCAAGGCCCGGCCACAGTGCCAGTGCCAAGGCACCCAATCGATCTCCCTCCTGGAGATCCTAAAATTGATTCTCAATCTCTGCCAGTGCCACCTGGGAGCACTGAGCAGTGCCAAGCTCCATCTGCCACGAACAGTGAGCAATCTCCAAATCCTTTACCAATGCCAGTGCTAGTGACAGTGACAGAGCACTCCCCAGGTCTTCATTCAAGAGATCCCACTTTGGATCGCCTCTCTTCGCCCAGGTTGGCTCTGCTACCAGTGCCAGTAAGAGAGATGGATTCTTCTGACCTCAGCGGAAGCTCCCTCAAAGGTGCGGCCTCACAACCCGTGCCTGAGCTGGTCTCTCCAACCTGCGAGCCTCCCACATTTGGTGAGTCCTATGACTTCCCTTTGAGACCTTTTGCCCTAAAGAATGAACATAGCCATTTCCATATGCTAAGGAATATAATTTTAGCATACTTAATCATAACCAGTTTACAACAATTTATAATTACTTTGTGAATGTCATTTATTCTCTTGTTATGCTTCTGTGATGAATCTCGAGCCCCAGACTCGCCAATTGCGTAAATTACACACAATGTTATACCTCACGTACGTAGATGAGTGCCACAAGACACCTATGAGGTCAGTGCCATGTTGCCGGTATGCCTTATCAGTGACTCCCAAAGTGAGATAATCTCTTTAATTATTGTTTTTTCCTAGTAATTTATAACCTCTGGCTTCCATTTTGGATACATCACATGCACTCATAATATGTGCCCCTGGCACAAGTGTTATTAGTGCCCTGAATGGCACTGAGCCGTCACTCTCAAAATTGTGGCAACACCTAACAAAACCCACGAATGCTTTCGTTGTATTGCCTCCTTGAGGCATATTAACCGCATGATCTTGTGACTAAAAGTTTTACAAATAAGTGTATTAAGTATTCGAAGTATAACAATATTAACCTCACGATAGTAGGTTCAATTTTATTTCCAATTATGTAATAATCCAGCTATATATTATTTCACTAAATGCTGCTTATTATCATTTCTTAGAAAGTAAAATTATTACTGTTGCCAGCAGCATAAATTGATTCTGCAATGTAAAGTGAAACATAAGTGATTTCTTTTGGTTATGATTGACTCTGATAATTAGCAGAAATATTATATTTTAGATTAATGTATCCCAAAGGTGGTGAAGAAAGAAATTAATGCCTGTTGCAGTACCGTAATTTTAGCCATTTCAACCCGACTAAGGATGTAAATGTCATCAATCGAGGGGAGGTATTAAGAATATTACCTCCTACGCCACTTTCTTTTTGCACCAAATTTAAAGTAAAAGGACTAAGTAATTAAACCAAGTAAATTTAGTATGATACACTGAGGAATTCAACCCTAAACCTCTCCCCCACTGCCTTTTTTGGGGGGAAACCCTTTTAAATCTTTCCTTGTCTACCATGTTGTCGAAATCCCTTGATTCCAGGTGCGGATTCCTGCTGAGAGCTAATCGTCCCTGGAGGTAGGCCAGCTGGCCGGCGGACCGCGTGTGTTCTACCATGTTGAATTTGAAACCATGTGGCCCGCTGTTCCCACGTGGGCAGAGTGATCCCACTGCCATCTGGGAGGAAAAGCTGTAACTTCCTATGCTATAAAAGAGGTAAGGACAAGACACTCGCCCTCAGGGACACGGAGGACTAACCTCCGTCCCTTTCCCCATTTGCCTACCTATGTAGGACACATGGCGGGCAGAACAAAGTAACTTTTGATGTGAATTAATTCGCTCCTTCGCTGGCCCTCATAAGAAGATAATTTCAGCTCATAAAGAAAGGTAATGTACCAGGATTTAAGGTTTTTTGTCAGCCACTGAGTTTCCTTTCTTTTCATAATGCGATAATTACAGTGAGACCAGTATTACTTTATATTTTGTGCTGTTTAATTTTGCAAAGAATTGACGAGAAGAGTAACGTAATCTTTATCAGCAACTTTTAAGCGATCACAAATCTGCCCCCCTCCAGGAAATTTCCTTCATGTGTTTTCGTCTCATTATCCCAGAATTGCGCTATCATTCTTTTGATGTTTTTCTTTGTAAATATAATGAATTAAGTTAAACCCCAGTGTTTATCTAATCACTCTCCCCTGATGTAACCTTTCAGACATTGTTGCTGTTTGTAATTTGAGCTGTCTCCTAGGCCAGAGTCCAGATATTTATGGTAATTAAGGTAAGTTGCGCATCATCCTAGTATACCCCATTGATCTAGCAAGACCCTAGCTTTAAAATTACAAATATATATATATATATATATATATATATATATATATATATATATATATATATATATATATATATATATATATATATATATATATATATATATATATATATGTATTATGTGTGTGTGTGTGTGTGTGTGTGTGTGTGTGTGTGTGTGTGTGTGTATTTATGTATTTCCCTGGGTTTATGGCATTTTTATAGGCCCGCAAACGGAAACTATTTAATTGTTGGAGTTCTGACATGTAAGGGAAATCGTAAAAAACAAAGAAAAGGTGAATTTAGGAGCTGAGGCTCTACTTCATAAATGTTACGTAAACACTTAGGATAAATTAAAGAATTATATTTACAAAAGAAAGCATAAGAAGGGAAAATGGATAAGTAAATAATTGATAAAGGGCTTGCAATGCCTGAAGATCCTTCTACTGGAGTCTTGACTAAGGGCAAGGCACAAAGCACAGTCCAAGATTTGTCCACTGCGAATAAGTCCCTCTTAGTGGAAGCAGGTATCTGGTGAAGGATGTGCCAGGGACGATCACACTGACGATGCGCACTGTCCGTCGAGGATGACTGTTGCCTGGAGTCAGGCCGGGGCAAAGAATGGTCTCTCAGCAAACTGTATCACCCGCCTGCGTGTATGGCTAACTGCCTTCTTCTGCATGTCGACTCCTCACAAGACTAACTGCCTCCTGCTTATTGCTTACTGCCCTTTTAAGGCTCCAGCTGTGTCGGTGCCGTGTGCACTTCTCTTTAGCTGAGGCTATGTGCAAACAATGTCATTTGCCAGGTGGTCAGTGATTGGTTTCCTCTTCTCAGGTTTCCTACAGATAAAGACAATTCAGGCAGCTTACTTTGCCTTTAGGAAGGTTGTTTTAAGCAGCTTAGTTGGGCTAAGCAGCTTAAGGGAGTGGCATTCAGTCTCCTATCTTTGCCCTTTTTTATTTGTGTCATCTCAATATCTGCTCCAGGTAAAAAGGACAGATTGAAATGTTTATAACTTTGCTCTGATATCTAGGTCAAATACGATCGGCTATGCAGCGGCGACTTTATTCTCAATAAACAAAGAGTAAATTAGGTGGGGAGGGGGGAGGCGCGCTGTGTAGCGACTTCTTCTAAGTTATAATAGCTCTCCATGGAAGATAATATACGAGCCTTCATTCGGGCTTGTATGGTGATATCAAGAAGTGTCGGCACAGCTGGTTTACTTTACTCTTCTCCCAACAAGAAATGGAAAAGCTTTTACTTTACTTTATCCCCACAAATGGAAAGAAGCTTCGCATATATACCAACACATTAATATTAAACTACTTTAACATGGCCCATTAATTTCTGCAAATTTACGGTATATGTTACTTTAAGATTACGAGGACAAGATAATTTTGTGGCAGGTGACAAAATTTAAGAATTAATTTACATATAAGTTCCTTAATTCTAAATAAACAAGACATGCAGTTAGTATGCCTTGAAGAGGTGGTGTAAGTGATAACAGCGTTTATTTTTGTAAATGACATCCCCTCTACGTGATACTGTAATGACGATACACAATTCGCATTGGTAATTGCTTAGCTAATAGTTCAACTTACACAGTGGATTTTGACAGTTGTGGGCGAGCGAGAGTATTCGCGAGTTTTAATTCTCTAACTTTAAACCATGCTAACTTTATGCGTCCACTGCCCATAACTTGAGTACAGGCTATAAATAGATACTCGCTCAATGTTATGATGGGATAGGCAGACAAAACAAGAGGGGTTTGGGATAAAATAGAGTTCTTAGAAGGAAGGGAAAAAAAATAACAAAAGGAAAATGAACAGGATGTTACGATTGAAAGCGTGACCATGTACTAAAAGGCGGAATATGCCTCCCGGATTTTACGAAGGTGGCATTAAAATCACAAGGGCAGGAGTTTATGACTTGTGATTCACTAAAGCAGAAAAAATAAATAAACAAATAAAAGAGTAAATGATGTTGGCAGAAGAGCCAAGGGTAATAGAGTGAGGCAAATCACAAGTCTCTTCAATTTCTTGTGTTTGGATGTCACGGCTTCGTAGTTAAAAGCATATCCAAAAAGCGCAGAAGAATTCGAGAAGTTAAGGGCGTTGTGGCTATTCAATTACATATATGTCTGGTAGAAGTGGCCAGTAGATTCTATATATATATATTTCAGCCTAAAAGGCAATAAAAACGATTACTTACTTGGCTAACGATGGTGAGGATGGGTCTATTCCAGCTGTAATAAATATATCTGAAAACGACAGGTATATATATGCAACCAGGTAATAGACTTTTATCGCTTCTCGTGGCGGAGTCGGCAGCAGCCTCATATGTCAGTTAAGGTGACCGGTTCGTTTCCCGCGACCGGCAAATCACAAGTCTCTTCAATTTCTGTGTTTGGATGTCACGGCTTCGTAGTTACAAGCATATCAAAAAGCGCAGGAATTTGAGAAGTTAAGAGGGCATTGTGGCTATTAGGTTACATGTGTCTGGTAAAAGTGACAAATAGATTCTATATATATATATATATATATATATATATATATATATATATATATATATATATATATATATATATATATATATATATATATATATATATATATATAACTATATATACAGTATATATGTACACAGTCTTTCGTAGTGACGATACTGTGTACTGATTATCGTTCACAAGTGAAAAAGAATTGTTGTTTTTATAAACTTTATTTTTTGAATTATAAAATAACACAGTACATATATTAATACTATACATAATAATATAAAAATAAAATAAAAATCTTCACTTTCTCAAAAGTTTGCCTTTCTGGATATTATACACGAAATAAAACGAAACATTCGCAAATGTGAACGATATTAACATCAGGGCTGGCAACCACACGCAATCTCCAGAAACAATAACAGCACGAAAATTCGCACCCCTGACTCCGAAGGTTGTACGCCTGAAAAGCCGCCAAAGCAATGTGCAACTTGTCACGTGACCTTACAGTGGTGTACTCCCTGCGTATTTAGCCTACTTCTCGCTGACCCGACTTCACGTTGTGATGATGGGCATCTTGGGCGACTTCCGTAAATCCTGGAGCCAAAGACAGAAAGCCTCATTGCTTCTTACGGAGAGTCATAATAGAACTGCACATAAAAATAATATCCTCCCCCATAGAAATTAGCCGCAAATTAAATATCAGTCGGACAACAGTATTCAGGTGGATCCAAACGGTTCAACGAAAGAGAACCTCCAGAAGTCAGCCTAGAAAAGGTCGACCCCGATGCACTACTGAGAGCAGGATAGACAGATCGTTGCTAAAGTTATCTCACAGCCTATAACAACTGCCGCGAAAGTGAATCAGGAATTAGATATTCAAATCTCTAATGTTACGGTGAAGAGTTACGCAACCGAGATTCATCACCGCAGACCGGCAATCAGCCCTCCTTGTCCAAAATCACCAAGAGCAACGGTAGCTTTCGCTCTTCAGTATCTACCGTTTGAGTCAGGATTCTGGGATAACGTTATATGTATGGTGTGATGAGAAGACTTTTGCTAGCGACGATCATGGTATACTCCTGCTGGCGACCTAATAAAAACAAAGGTAAGTAAATACCAATAGTTTCATGTAGGCTTAGGCCTGTGTGTATCATGAACTTTCTTTACTACACAGATTAAATACACAAGGTAAGTAGTGTACCAATAGTTTTTCATGTAGGCTTAGGCCTATGTGTAACATGAACTTTTTACTATATTGATTAAATAACTTTGCATGGTAAGTAATTAATATAATAATAGCAATTTTCATGTGAGCTTAGGCTATGTGTAACATGAACGTTCCTTACTACACTGATTAAATACCAAGCTCCTTAAAATATAACTTTTCTTTTTTGCTTTCAGGATAACATTTTAAACCTGTTGAATTCTAACGAATTACCTATCGAGAGTGAGAAAACAATCTCAATATCAATGTAAATTCCTTATTGCTCATTTTTATTAATAGACTATTGGTGATATTCAGCGTTGATATTTTCTTCGTTTACTTGCGATAACATTTTTTTTGTGTATCTCAATCTCTAGGTTTAATAAAAAATATTCAACCGTCGTGGCGAAGTGGAAAAATTTCTGCAGGATTATGGGGATGGATGGCTGCGTGTGGGCCAGGGCAGTTCCATCGACGAGCGTTTAACCGGACCTTAATATGTAGAAATTCTGGATGAAATCCTGATCCCATCGGTGAGGAAACTTCTACTACCAGATCATTTGCCAGTTTACTTTGTAATGGTCAACTCTTCTGTTCATAACTCAAAAGTGGTCAGTAAATGGTATGCTGAACAGAACAATATCATATATACAGACTGGTCTGCGAAATCTCCTGACCTCAATCCGATTGAAAATCTTTGGGGACAAATGGTAAGGGAATGGGATACTGGGGCAATAAAAACCAAACCTGCGCTGATCAAACACTGCCTGACAGTGTGGGAGTCATTAAGACCGAAAGGGATGAATAATTGTGTCAAGGTTAGTAGATTCAATGCCAAACGAACTAGAACTGTGATTGACAATGATGGAGGTCATACTAAAATATTAGACTAATTTTTATTTATTCATATTTATGTCGCCAGGTTAATAATGTATTATTTCATCTTTAAAAAGGAAATTTATTTACTTTTATACCAAAGGAATATTAATTCATATTATACCAAAGATATAGAATTTACTATTACTTTTATTCACTATCGCAATAATATGTAAGACACAGTAGGAAAATTAAATTATTTGACGAACTGTTGTTAACTGTGAGAAAGAGAGACTATTTTTTATGCTTCATATTTCCGTTGTGTTCTTGCGTGATTGCATGAAATATAATTTATATTTAGTTTCTTAGGGCATTTCACGTTTCATAATTCATTAAAATCTTTATGTGAATTATTGTTTCTATTCCTTTATCCTTTATGATTCAGTTTAAATAACAATAGACTTGCATCAATGCCAGTATATGCCAAGGTAAGTGAGCATTAAGCCTACAATGAACAACTTAATACAAACAAATGTCCAAGGACCAATAGGCTAGTAATGTGATTTAATTCAAAATGAAGCGATAGTGAAACTATACATAATTAATAACGCAAAAGCTTTGCTTTTGTTATTTTACTTTGCACAACTTTTCTCAAGTAAACATAGGGCCAATCACAAGTAAGCCACACGATAATTAGAATAACGTGTCCCTTTAAATCAGTGACTCCTCAGCAACTATGCCTGCCTTTCCATCCCCATGTAGTTGCCAGATGTTGCTCTGTGTTGACAATTTGTCCGAAAATCTAGATTGAGAGTATCATGAAATTTTGAACATGACTGTACATATACAGTATACACACACACACACATACACACACACACACACACACACACACACACACACACACACACACATATATATATATATATATATATATATATATATATATATATATATATATATATATATGTAAAATCACTCAAAAAAGTTTTAACATACTTCAAAACTTTTCGGACATAACTTATAATAGCGACATCTGGCGCTGTTGCTTATCAGTTGTAAGCAGAGTGAAACAACTGAACACTAGTGGTGGGTCGAGAGTACCTGCAGTTTCCTTAAACAGGGCTTTTTTCTGATGCTACTTACTGTTGTCATATTTTACTTAATTAAGGATATTTACTGTAATACTTCAGAGGTCATCACTGTTATTATGTTTTAATATTTTCATCTCCAACTGCCATCACTATCGTTGTTTTATCTCCTTCATATGTGTGAACTTTGTAGGCATAGGCCTACGACTGTTACAAGTTGAACTATTAGTCTTATTAACATCAACAAATACGTGACTTTGTAAAGATTTGCTTCATTATTATTAATTAAATTTTTGAATGACTAATCCTATACCTGTTGTGAATTAGTGAAACAATATTATGAAATATACTGAACTAGACTAACAGATTTCACGTCTATTTTGTAATACATAGAATATAATCGCACATACACATTACACATACATACATACATACATATATATATATATATATATATATATATATATATATATATATATATATATATATATATATATATATGTATGTATAATGCCGTTATCATGTGTATTTCTCATTTCTTTCATTGCCCATAGTACATTCATCAGCCGTGCATTTTGGTGCCTAGCGCCGTCCCTTACAACGTTCTGATTGGCTAGTGGTCAGCCAATCACAGCGCTGGAAAATGGCCAGTCTGCAGTCTCTCTAAGCTCAGGAGGTGAACATCGCTCCGACACCTGACGAACATGTCTTTCAAAAGTTATAACTTTCATTAAACCTCAGTTTGCAAAGAATAGTTGTTTCCCATTTCATCACTAAACATGTCAAGCCAATGGTTGAAGGATTATAATGATATATGAATTATTTACTTCAATAAGCAATGGTGATATTTGGTGATGAAATAAACAAGAAATTTTTAAAGATAAAAATGAAATTTATTCTTTCATTACTTACATTGGAATACACACTGTGCATTCATCATTTATCGTCTCCTCAAATTTCATAACTTAAATGTCATAAGATGGCAATGCTACCTCAAAAGTATAGGTAGGGCTATCAATCAATATGAAAATAACAAGCAAGCGATTAAGAATATTAAAATGTGCGGGGATGCCCGCAGACTATAGCCTATCCCGGGCAACCAGCCAGCTCTTTACACATTCCTTAGGCCTACTTTTAGGTGAATCTCTTGCTTTCGCTTATTGTTATTTGGGGCCATACTTGAATGACGCTTGTATGTCAGATCTTGCATTCTAGTTCAATAAACGAGCCTAGGATTATGTAATGACTCGTCTATGGCCGTCTGCAATCGGCTACACTACTAATATTTTGAGCCTCCTCGCCCCTACAAAAAAGTTACATACACATACCATACTTTTCTATGTATCTACGTATGTATGTAGTCTATAATTACTCATTTTAATTGTTTTCCGTATCGCGGCCCCTGATAGGGCGCTACCGTAGGCCTACTGTCAAGTGCAGCTGGTCGCACCCACGTAGAGAAGTTACCTCTTTATTCGGACGGCCATAGACGAGTCATTACATAATCCTAGGCTCGTTTCTTGAACTAGAATACAAGATCTGACATACAAGCGTCATTCAAGTATGGCCCCAAATAACAACAAGCGAAAGCAAGAGATTCCTCTAGAAGTAAGGAATGTGTAAGGAGCTGGCTGGTTGCCCGGGATAGGCTATAGTCTGCGTGCATCCCCGCACATTTTAATATTCTTAATCGCTTGCTTGTTATTTTCATATTGATTGATAGCCCTACCTATACTTTTGAGGTAGCATTGCCATCCATGACATTTTAAGCTACGAAAATTTTATCGAACACAAGACGATAAATAGTGAATGCAATGCGATGCCATGTAAGAATGAAAGAATACATTTATCTTTAAAAATTTCTTGTTTGTTCACTACAAAATATCTTACCATTAAGTTTATTGAAGTTAATAATTCATATATCATTATAATCCTTCAACCATTGGCTTGACATGTTTGATGATGAGAATTGAGAAACTACTATTCTTTGGGTAAAACTGAGGTTGTGCAGAAAGTTATAACTTTTGAAAGACAGGTTCCTCAGGTCTCAAGCATTATTTCACTCTCCTGAGCTTGAGGCTGCAGTGCACTGGCTATTTCAGTGCTGTGATTGGCTGACCACTAGCCAATCAGGAACGTCATGCTTCAGGCACCAAATGCACCGGCTGATGTGAATGTATATAGTTAGGCTATCATTTTAGATGCCTCTTGTAGAGTTAACTGAACACATAACGCCTATTTTTGTATTTCTTATTATCTAAGTTTCTAAGAATTAAAATTAGCTAGAAGTTCAAAATTAATTTAGCTAATGCTAAATGCCAGCAGTGAAAGACACCATGCTCATCAGTGGAGAATGTCTCCTCCTCATCGCAAAAGATGACTCGTACAGAAATCATCGGCCACTGGATTATATTATAACGCAAACCTAGCCTCTATTCTTTGTGTTTCGCTGATGAAGTGTTTTCTTGGCAGGAGTATGATGAGCAATATCTTGGTCTCATGCGGCCTGTTACGGATGGTTTGGTATGAAGGGATAACGTAATATTCTCTTTATAGCAAAATCGGTAGTCAGGGGAGTTAGGCGGGTTCCTTCAGTGATCATCCGATGATGATACTTAACGTAGTGCAACAATGAGGTTGTCCTCCAGTTTTTACCAATGAATTTATCATGTTTCCCTCGTTCTCTTTGTTGGTGTATCCCTCTATACATGGTTGTTTATTTACGCTAAGCTGCCCAGCAATATCTACGATAGAAACATTATACAGAGTTAATGATTGTGGTCCGGCAAATTGACGAGACAGTTAAACATTTCTGCCCGAATGTGAGTCACGATAACATACGACGTTATGAGATTTTTCCTTTTTTGTTTTTGACAACGATAATGGTTGAATTCTTTTTCTTTTCTTTTATATATATATATATATATATATATATATATATATATATATATATATATATATATATATGTGTGTGTGTGTGTGTGTGTGTGTGTGTGTGTGTGTGTATGTATGTATATATATATATATATATATATATATATATATATATATATATATATATATATATATATATAATTTCATTGATGGTTATTCAATATTATTTTATTAGTCCAATAAGCTTTTATCTGGATTCGAAAATATAGTTTCTTCTTTGACTCTTTTGTAATCATCTGAAGTGAAATTTTCAAAATCTTCTCGTCATTTTCGTACGTTGAATTTTCACTCAACATTCTTTATATTGTTAACCGTACATGATTAATAACCAAAATCGAATAAAGAAAAATTACATTTCCTTGTAAATATCAAAAGAACAAATTACTGTTGGGTGAACAAAACTTCTGGAACATGTTTGCAAAACATTTTGGTGACTATTACATATATATATGTATATATATATATATATATATATATATATATATATATATATATATATATATATATATATATACTGCTGCTATATATGTTTTGTGTGTGTGTGTGTGTGTGTGTGTGTGTGTGTGTGTGTGTGTGTGTGTGTGTAATTGCTCGCAGAAGGTGATCTTTGAGTTGGTTCCAGCTATTCGTTGGAGTCCATTTTGATACACAGCATATAGGAAAATGCTGAACTGTTCGCATACCACAGGAAATCGCAGAGCTCCTTGGTGACAGGACACGACAGCGAAATGCGGTTTCAGCTTAAAACGTTCTATCAGCTGAAACCGGTTATAAAATCCGGTTTTGAAGAAAGCATTCAGTAATGTAAGTGTGTGTACGTGTATCTCATGACGCCTTGAAGTACAGAGGGCGTGTCTTTGTCGAACATTGAACTTGGTGATGTCATGAGATTGTGTTCATTTGTGCATTGCATAATGAATATAGTGGAAGGGATCGTTGAACGATTGGGCATTTGCGATCCATCATTTGTATATTTGAACATGTGAACTGTGAAAATTCACATGGAGACTGTCCCAGAGAATTTTGTGGAGTATTTCATTCCATTCCATTCCATTCCATTTCTCCCTCCTTCAAGGAAGGGAGTGGTATGACATTTTGAGATGACCTGATTTTATTAATTGACCTGTTTATGATTTAAAGGACAGATGAGTTATTTCCTGTATTTCCTTAAGTAATTGGGGTGTTTATGATTTTGGACCTTAATTCCTTTAGAAGAACTTTTGATAGTTATGATGGAAAATTGTTTTCATTCTTTAATTTTTAAGAAGCTATTTTCGTTGTTATTTGTCAATAAAGGTTTAGTTTTGTACTTAGTATCTCATTCCAGTAGTCCTTAGAATTTAGTTAGAGAAAGGTATAACTTATGATGTCGGCTCACGTTACACGCTATCACTCTAATATCTCGGAAAAGCGAGATACCAACCTCTGTTCACAGAACGGAGACTTAAATCAAGTATAGGCTCAGGATCATTCCTTAGATTTTTTTGGGTGGCAGTGTATAAGGTAGTTAGGGGCAGTTAGAAGGTGTTAGATAGTTAGGTAAATTGAATAATGAGGCATGTATACACCTGAAGAGACATAATTTAGTGTTGGCATCTCAGGATAGGATTTTGTGGGAGTCAGCAGCGTCAGATGTTGCTGGGGGCGAGCGTCTCTCGCAAGCTAGTGTTTTCTTGAAGAGTGCTTTGGGTAGGGTATAAAACAGTGATATATCGATGGGTATATTGGGCAGTAATTGCGATATTATGATCGCTAGTGTGTGTTAAAACACGTGAAGACCCGCGAAGATTTTTTTTTTCCCTCTCTCTCACTTCGCTTGATGGAGATTCGCACACTGCTAATGTGAGTGTTGTGATTTTCCTTTATAGTTGTTACGTTAATGTGAAATTGTCCTTTCCGTTGTGTTGTAGCTGGTGATTGGGACAATTGTGTGTGTGTGTGTGTTTTTTTTTTTCATTGTGTTATAACTAATGCCTGATTGCTGATTGTGTTACATCATCACCACGGTGACGTAGTAATTGCGTCACGAGTTTGGGTGTAGACGTCTTACTGCTTTGCCACGCCTATTAAGCGCTGGAATGTATTATAGGCATATTGTATCTTCTTTTTTTTTATAGCAATCTGCTGTACGCATCGGCGCGTGGGTTTTAAGGGTGATGTTTTGTTGTATTATTTCTGGGAACTTTTATAGTTGGGTAGTATTGTATTTGATATTTACGAGTTGCGGGGTGCAAGCATTTTTGCGCAAGTGTGTACGCACTTCTTGGTTTTTGTAATCACGCATGTATGTGCGTGTGGGTAAAATGTGTATGTATGTAGGTGTGTAGAGCACTTGCATTTTGCTTGAATAACATTTTCTGCTTGGACAAAGGATGAAGTGTGCACCCAGCAGTTTTTGCCGTTGGAGACAGAGCGAGCCTCGAGGTATGGTGTTAAGCATTTTTTCTGTAGGCGTCATCAGGCCTTCTGATGAGGATTGAGGGGTAGGGAGGGGGTGTTGCTGTTTGTAGGGGTGGGAGACGAATGCCTCTCTCTCTCTCTCTCTCTCTCTCTCTCTGCCTGAGAGGTGCTTTTCCTGTCTTTTTTGTGACCTTTGTGGCTTGGCCTTGAAGAAGTGAATCTTGACCCCTTTTGACTGACTAAAGAGTAATCAGCTGTGTACGTAAACAGCACTTGGTTTTTTTTTGTTTCTCTTTCTTTCCATTGATTTGGGAATTTAACTGTAAGGGGTTGCTAATTGTGAATTTAATCTTTGGAATGTGTTTGATGATGGGTTTAATTCATCAATTTATTTAAGGGATTACTTAATAGTAAATGTAGTTTTTTGATTTACGTAGTTTTGAATTTAATTAAGGGTTTAATTAATTGATTTTTTGTGTTTTATGGTGGTTTTGTAAACTTTGATTTAATTGTTCATTCTTCGGGAACTTGAATTTGATTGTAATTTTAATTAAGTTGGGATTTAATGATGGCTCTGGGTTGAGTACCTTTCGAGTTTCGGGGATTAATTGTAGAGTAAAGGATTTAACTTTGTAATTTTGGTGTTGCACGGGAATTTCTGTTAAGGGAAATTGTTTTGCTTTCGGTTTGTTTTGATAAAGGCTATATATACTTTTACGGGACCTTTGGGAATTTTTGCATTTGTGAATTTGGCACAAATATGAGGAGGGTAGTGATGATCAGAGACTCCTTAGAGCAGCCTATGGTTGTGTAGGGATGCGGAAAAATCCAGTCCATGGTCTGAGGAATTTGTTCTGCAAGTCACAATAGCCAAGACTGATGGGGTGCTTTGAGTTCTAGGATCCCACGGGGTTGTTGCTTTAACTGTAATTTGCAGGGTCACATCAAGAGATTTTTGCCGTGTTAGGTATTGTGGGCAGCTGTAATCGTGATGATCATCCTTGGCGGTCTTGCCTGTCTCGGAGATTGTATAAACAGACCCGCATTCCAGAATTTTGCAGCTAAGATAAGGAAGTACCTCTCACGAATTGTTCAAGGATCTGGTAATCGGCAGACATTGTCGAAAGACCGTCATTTGCACAGGAAAACTGGATGGGGGTGTCTCCTGGGATATTGGACTTTAGGAGAACCTGCAGGGTCGAAGCCTGTTGTAATTGGGTCTGTACAGGGAGTAAAATGCAAGGGTCTTTTTGTTGATAAGCAGGTGTTTCCATTAACCTGATGAACGAAGAATTGTTCAGATCAATGTTTCCCGATCGATCTTTGAGACCTGCGCAAGAAGCTGTATGCGACGTTGAGGCAATTAAATTAAGAATTTTGGGTTGTTTGGACATAGATTTATCCATTGGGGTAGATCTTTGATGAACCATTTCTGTTATAAGGGGATGTGCTTTGGGAAATACGTTGTTGCTGAACATCCGGCATGTCGGAGACGAAAGATATCGGTTCATAGGGTTTCCAGTATAACTGTGAGGGTGCCTGCTGTGTTTTGTACCGTATGAGGGGCAGACGTGAGTGTAGTGAGTGAGAATGTCTCGCGAGTACATGAAGGCCCGAAGCTGAATGATGAACATGTGTCAGGGATGAGAAGCGCTATAAGGAGTTTGGACTGATAGTGTGGTGCTTGGTCCGATATGGTTGCGATGGTGAAAGCGCAAGTGAAAGGGGTGCGTACGTCCAGATGCGTGGATGAGGGTAGTGAGAAGTTGAAAGGAGTTTTGTGTACGAGTACTGTAAATGATGCAATGAGTTCAGGATAACTTGGGTGGAGTTGTAACTGTAACGATACAGTTCGTAATTATCAAAAGGTATCACTTATGCAATCGACTTCGTTGACTGGTCGATGAAGATAATTCAGCGAACGTTGTCGGGGATTTTTGTTCTTTCTCAGAAGCAGATTTGCGTTAGAAGGCAAGTGTTTAGAGACCAGTTAGCAAATGCTGATTACAAGGAATATGCTGAGGGTGTAGAAGATGTTTTAGACGAGTTTGCGGACATAGTCGCACTTAAAGGGGACAAGTTAGAGTAACGAATGTGTTAGGAACACAAGATTCAGTTGGAGGACAAGACTAAGCATATTTTTGTTCCTTCATATAGGATTCTTTAAGATTAGGGAACAGGTAGAACAAGAGGTAAATAGGTGGGAAGATGAAGGCATTGTTAGCCTAGTTCATCACCTTTAATTTTCCATTACTTGCAGTCCTCAAGAAAGATGGCTCAGTCAGAGTTTGTGTAGACTTTAAGAAATTAAATGAGAAAACCATTCCTGATCGCTACCCCGTGGCGTGTTTGCCAGATTTGCTTTTGAGATAGGGGAAGTAACTATATACATCAATTGATTTGATGCAGGATACCTTCAAGTTCCGTATGTGAGGAGAGTCGAAAGTACACAGCCTTCTCTTTGCCGAAGGGTCATTATGAGTTCACACGAATGCCATTTGGTTTGACAGGCAGTCCGATGACTTTTACTAGACTGATGAATACGGTTTTGTATGGCATGTTAGGGAAGAAAGTCCATATCTACATGGATGATATTTTAGTTGCCACTGATTCAGTAGAGGAGCATCTAGAAGTTCTTAGAAAAGTGGCGATATAAATGCGTTTATCACTGCATGGGCTGACTGATGACTTGAGTGCCTTTTGAATCAAGGACACCGGCATTCTTCCCCCTAAGCCCTAAAACTAAAGTAAAATTTGTCCCACGTTTATTCTATTATGTTTATTTAATTAAGGCCTCCGTAGCCCAAAAGGACTAAAGCCAATAAGCCAATATCAAAGTCCTACAGAGAATATGAAACTGAAATAGATTTTTTATGTGATTAACAAACCAGCCTCTTATCGCCCAGGATTCTGTGTTCCTGGAGCGATGATCTCCACTCGCGATCTACGAAGGAGGGGCAGAAGCTACGAATGATGTTTCCTGGAATGTAAGCTAATGCAAACAAGGAATTGTATAATGATCTTCGTTGGCGTTTCCTAAATGGGAAAGCCTTTTCATTTCTTTTCAAATTCTAAATGAAAAGAATAAAACCCAAAAGGTTTGCATAATTGGAGAAGGAGGAAAAGATAATCGCCTTGGATAATATAAATTTACATTGATTTCAACGAGGAATATACAATGGAAATTAAAGCTTACGAAATCCAGTTAACGTCTTCTTTCATAAAACATGTCAGTGAGTATAGTTTATATATATTATGTATGTATGTATGGTATATATATATATATATATATATATATATATATATATATATATATATATATATATATATATATATATATATATATATATATATATATATGATTTGACAAATTACTGAAAAACAGGGAAGCATAGTAATAATGGAAGAACTTCAGCAAGTGGTGCTGAACAATACCAACGTTTCATTGTGTAAAGTACAGGGTGCGGCATAAGTAACGCCCTTTGTTTAAGTGAAAAAAATTAAAGGCTTTTTGACTATCTTTTATTTTTTCGAACATGAATGTATTGCCACAGGTTAATAGGTTAATATAATATAATAACAACATAAATATAATGCTTACTCGGTTTAACAAATGTTCAATACAAATGATATTTCGGCTTTGCACCCTTGGGATGTTAAATTCAGCTGATAATAATCTTGCGGCTTCAGCACCATTTTTATTGTTTTGATAGTACAATTGAATTGCTTTTACTCTCCGTTCCTCTGTTAATTTCATGGTTGTATAAAATACCTGAAAAAATGAAGATTTAGCAAATTAATTAAAGAAAATAATAAAGAAAATACACATTATAAGATAAAAAATTAAAAAGGGCGTTACTTATGCCTCATTATTAAACCTGAATAAGCATTATATTAATTTTGTTAATATATTATATTAATCTATTAACCTGTGGTAAATACATTCATGTTCGAAAAAAAAATATAGGATAATCAAAAGGCTTTAATTTTGTTCCACTTACACAAAGGGTTACTTATGCTGCACCCTGTATAGTCCAAGTGGTTGATAAAGGGAAACTGTTTCTACCCAGTTGTCTTGAGTTTGGGCAATGGGCATCATTGAGGAGAGAACGAGAATTATGACGTACTATTTTCACGCTTCATGCAAAATGTGTACTTGCTACATAGTGCAATGTGACCTGGCGTTGGAAACCATCATAGATGTGGATACGCAGATGCAGGTCAAAGAAAGAATGTATTTTTAATCCTGTAGATGTGACCGATACAAAGTCATGGAAGATAAGTAGTGACACTCAGAGCTTTCACGATACACACCGATCATTGTTCAGTGAATGAAGACCTTGTTGTTTCAAAATAATAATAATAATAACGGTGGCGGTGTTCTAGTAAGAGACAATACATTTTGTACCTTGGAGGGAATAAGAAAAGAGACAACAAAAGTGAGTACGTAGAGGTAGTTCTTAAATAAGACTACAATGCAATAATTTCCTACAAAAGGAAAAGTTCACGGGTAGGCAAGCTAAACTGATGTTGGAGGAGCATAAAGCGAAAAATGATTCCTCGCATTTATCTGGTGTATTCATCTCGACCTGTTTTTACAGCGTCAATATTTTCCGTTGTATAATAATTATGTGACAGATCCAGGAACCACTGGAAATTGTGCCAATTTGGTATTTGTTGATTATTATGTAGAGTGAATTGAATTTAAAGAATTTAAATTTTACCTGAGATAAAAAAAAAAACATGAAAGAAACGGGAACTAACTTGTTCGACAAATTATACTTAAAGTAATAAACATAAACTGGGATTTGCGCATACCAGTAATTGACAAGAAAAATCTCTCTCCTGAATTTTGCTTTTGACAGTGATGGTACAAGTCAATACCACTTATTCTGAAGCAAGTCTCTTGAGTCTTTTTGTCCCTCTATGTAGTTTCTGCATACAGAATATATTAGTCTTTGAAGGCATATTCCAGGTTCACATCCGATGAATATCATTGCCGATAAGTCTCACATATTCTTTAGCTCTTTTCCTTTTAATTCCGATAAAATTCCCTCGTATAATTCCATTGTTTCGAGCTGCCAGACTCATTTAAAGAACTGGAACAGCTAGGTAGAATCGTTGTCGATTTCGCTTCTGAATCAAATCTTTCTCGAACTTCGTCATGTCAAACAGTCAAAGGTTTTCGGTCGCTGGTTTTAAATTCCGGTTTCTTGTCTTAGAAACGGTTTTATGTCTTCTTTATGCCCCTGTAATAGTCCTTGGCTAAAGTTATTTTTGTATTACTTCATAAGCAGAAATATTTGAAACGTTCTTTTCGCTGTTAGCTGCATTGCCAAACATAGTGTATCAGTTTCAAGAAGTATAAATCATCAAAATGTACAGCTCTCAAGAACAGGACAGAAAATGCACTTCAGTCTGTCTATCAGAAACACAGATGAACGATTGAAATTGTAACTTCTACAAATCTTACCCTGAAAGGCCAACATAACATTCGAAGGCGCCCATATAACATTTCGATATTGGAGCGAGTAACTCGGCGAGGTTCGGAGAAGACTGGTTTATCATGACAGCAAAGTGATTAGGTTTGGTGAATTGTAACTGGAGATCGACCGGCAAGCAATAATATCCGTGTGTCAGCAGAGTGAGCAGAAGAAGCTTCACAGATGGACAGATAGAAGAATGGCTTCAATTTGTTTCAGGAGTTGTAGGCAGTGGAATAGTCCTGAAGGATGGGAAATTAATGGAGATTAAGCTGGGAAAGTATTGGCTAAAGCACATATCCTGACTGAGGCTACTGGCTTGAAGAGGAGAGAGTCAAACAGGAGAGCAAGAGATACGATATTTGATCAAACAAAAAGTAGAGGGAAAAACCCATAAGTCAACTGTAGCCAAAGACTTTTACAGTGGCATAAACAGACATAAAACCGTTTCTGCGACACACACACACACACACACACACACACACACACACACACACATATATATATATATATATATATATATATATATATATATATATATATATATATATATATATATTGACATGAGAGATCATAGCACGGAAGAAAAATATTTGTTATTCCTTGTGAATATCCTCATGGCCTAAGAAGATTAATGAGAACCACTTCACCTTCCAGCAAGGCTTTTTGTTAGCCAGTGGGGTTCCTTTGGAAAACAACAACAGAAATGCTTGCACTCCATCAAGGGAATGAGAGTTTCAGCATCTTACTCTTTGTGTTCGTTTTAAGGACCTTCTCAAAAGGTTGCGTCCCAGAGGAAAATTCTGACTTTGAAGAATGGACAGACAGACAGACATACACACGGATCCGACGTCTCACAAAACGTTAGCATATCAGGTAATATTTCCATGATAAAAGGATATCGTCAAAAAACTGAAAGAATCATGTGTGATGTTTCAAAACAATTACACTGAGTAAAAAAAAAAAAAAGCTGAACCTACATCACCAGAATAAGCGACAGAATGAAATGAATAGAAAACAAACGGTTTTTTTTTTATAACACTTTCACTGATGCAAGATTCATTTTTGGAATTTTTCAAATAGATTCGTATCCCACATAGATCTCCATACAGTTAGAACTGAATAGGTTTCAGTATTTAGGAACTGTACAAAACAATATACGGAAAAATTACACGCTATATCTCAGCTGCATCCATTCATGCTGCAGTTTTTGAAACGCTTCACACAGAATTTGTAAATTATATATATTTTTAGTGTTATTACATAATTAGGTTTACTTGTAAGCCTCAAACTAAATTTGAGGGAGATTATTTTGCAACATTCCAGTTACAAAAGTTCTGCAGTGGGGTAAACTTTAGTTGTGCAATACACATCAGTGAGAATTCTTTTTCGTCTTACTCACACCACGTGCCTCCTAATCGCTGTTATGTTCACAGATGCAATTGCTGTAAGATTTCAGTATCCCTAACATCGACATCGGATGGCTTTGTAATCCTTAAAATAACGTTTTTTGTAGCTATTTATATATTTTATCCATTCGATAGTCGTTAAACTCCTGAGCTGTTCCCATTGCAGCTGCATTGGTATTGGAACAGTATTACTTTTTCCGCGTAATGGGCTGTGCCTTCGGCCCTGTAGCAATCTTGTGCATTCTACCAGGTTCCCAAAATGGCACCTTCTGTTTTACACTTTTGTCATATTTTATTTCTCCTCTTTTAATTCTGTCTTTCTTTTTGTTATTTTCATTCTGTGTTTGCAGTTGAAAATTCATAGATATCTTAGAGCAATGCGATTCATCGTTCAAATACAGTAACGACTGATGTTTTTAGGATGTAATAAATAAGAAAGTGAATAAGTCTGTCAAGAGACAGCATCTAGACCATAGGTCACCTGAGTTTTGAATTGGAGGCTGATGAATCCTGCGAACAAGGTGCCGTTGCTAAGTTCAAAGTAAAGTATAACATCCGGTTACAACAATGCTCAACAATGGAATAGAAATTTTGCGTTAATTACACGCGCTGGTAGACATACATTAAAGAAATCTGAAAAAAATGTGTAGGTCTGTTAAATAACCTAAAGGTGCCTATAATTAATACAATCACATCATGACAGCGTACAGACAAGATAACGATCACCTAAAAATATTTATTGCAAAAAAACATTAAGTTTAAATAGATTATTGCCACTGACTTAATTACAGTGTACCCTTTATGTACACATATTAAAGCAGTGTTGAAAAATCGAATTCAAAACGAATCAAAGAATTGGATAAATTTACTTAGAAATTATATCCAATAAAGAGTGGGTGAAAAGATACTGTTGATTATTCCACCTTGGATTATTTAAGACGACAATTTTACTTTGTTTTACTATTTTGCTCCTTCAGGAAGCTCAGTATTCACCAGAGTAAAGCTTAAAGCTGACGCTGAGTCACGTGCTCACCGGATAGAGTTTCAGTTTCTTTAGAGCCATCGGCTTTATTAAGAATTTCCTTGTGAGTAATTTTCAAGGTTTTGTTCGCTAATGATAGCGTATCTCCCGAATCTTAACTGCGAAATCCAGGCGTACTTCCTTAATATGCTACGCAGTGACCTTTTTTTTTTTTCTTTTTATGGCTCAGGAACTATGATAATATGACATTGATTTTCATATACTCTCACAGCCACTTCGTCTTCCATGCATATTATAGTGGATATGAGCAAATTCACAATTAACATAACAAATACACATGAACTTTTCTTTCATTTAAAGAAACGGTACAACATTATTCCCTCAGATATCCATCTTTTCATGAAACAGAACTTAGATGCATTTTATTGACCACTTTCTTATGTTATGACACAATATAAACGGTTCGTCCTTTCGGGAATAAGTTCAGTAGTATACACAAGATGATTATTGGTAGTTTCATAAAGCACAATATCACGAAAAACGTTTTTTTTCTGAGGATGGTCTGTTATATCCTCTTGGTATCTCGCTTCAGCACAAGGGGCTTTTGTGAACCGGTTAAAAAAATAAACACTCAGATATTCTAAATTCACGTCAATTATTTTCAAAGCTCCCCTGAAGATGTTATGTAAGTGGGACTGAGCATGAGCCAAAGGAACTTTCATGAGACAGGAAAATGAGCAATTGTCGATGCAGGTATGCAAGGACTTCGGCAAAAACTGCGTCTGATGCAAATTGCGAAAATGGATGAGAGAGAGAGAGAGAGAGAGAGAGAGAGAGAGAGAGAGAGAGAGAGAGAGAGAGAGAGAGAGAGAGAGAAGGACAATTTGCACTTAAAACGGAAAGTTAAGATGCGGTATACAACACTATATTTTCTGTTTTGTAAAGCAGCTACTACTACTACTACTACTACTACTACTATTATTATTATTATTATTATTATTATTATTATTATTATTATTATTATTATTATTATTATTATTATTATTATCCAGCATGAGCTCATTTTGGAACAGCACAAAACTAAAAATTCCTCAACTTTAGCAAGTTAAGGAACTTTCAGTCGGAATCAATATCCTCGTGTGTGAGAAAGAGGAAACAACGAAAACCAGAGAAATGTAGTAAGTACGAAAAAGGAGTATGAATAATTCGCCATATAAACGACATCGTCATAGAATAAACCAAGGGTACACGGCGCTTGGAGGAAGTAGTCGAGGCCGTTAGACACTACCAAGAACACTGCTCTTTAGTCTTCCGGAGATAAGAATCAAACTCCTGTTACCGGGAGTCCTGGCATCGTAAGAACTTAAAAGAAACAGCACCAGTTCAGTCTAGAAACAGGCACCAAAGAGATAAGTAAAAGTAGCTCAAGAGAAGTGGGCAAAGGGACCATCTTTCACTGATGGTCAAACCATGAATGACTGACGAAAAAAATTAAGTCACCTGAAGAAGGTGAAGATATTTACAAATGTAGAAAAAATATATTCAAGAGAGTCTAGAGTTGTAAAATTCAGAAACATTAAGTAAAGAGTTGCCTTAGAACAGAGAATCATAGAGAAGAGCTTAATATGGAACCTCTGAATCAATAAAACATTAATTTTACTGGATTTGATCCAGATACCCCAGTGACTACAGCACCGATTAATCCATTCTCCATTTCCGTTAAGGTTAGCAGCAATTTCGTTTAATATTCGATGAGAACAAATAGCCGCACTAGAAATTGGTATTGCCATATTTTTTCTATGTCAATTTAAAGGAAATAAAGACTAAAAGCGCCGGGCATGACATATCCAAGTTCACCTGAAATGCCAACAACAACTCTCAGGTGATGCTTATTTAAAGAACTGAATAAGATGAAGAACATAGCCTCCACGAACAAAGTAAAAGAAGTTTGTCTATTAGAGCCCGTTTGTTAAACAAATCAGTCCAGTAATATGATCAGTTTGAATGAGTTTGCTGTCATAATATTGAGTTATATCTCAAATGGAATAACAATATCCCAGCTGTATCAATAATCCAAACTGGTTGCCAGGAATCAAGTGTATTGATTTGAAGAATTTAAACAAAGTAAAAAAATTCAATTTTCAGCAATCTTAGAGAGCTCTGGAAGGAAGAAGATTCGAATTTACTTGTAGTAATCAGCCCTCTGGAACAGATACTGTATTCCATAATT
>NC_089752.1:87152346-87187346 GCF_040412425.1 Macrobrachium rosenbergii
TTCGTCGTCCCCAATCAGCCCGCCTCCTCGGTAAAATCATCGACCAATCATCGCTAACTTATCGTCCCCAATCAGCCCATTTTGTCGGTAAATCAGAGACCAATCATCGCTAATCCTATCGTCCCCAATCAGCCCGCTTCGTCGGTAAATAGGGAGACCAATCATACGTCCTTTGAAAAAGTGTCCAAGATTCCCACAGCTCTGGGAAATTAATTCGTGTGTTACTAGTGTCCTCTCCCGCCTGCAAAATGTCGACACGGTCTCAGCAGAGCGAGGATTTCAAGTTCTTCATGTCCTCAGGGAAGGAACTCAGCCTTTCCGGGAGAGAACTAAGAGACTGGGTACAGGAGAGGATGGACGCCATACAGGCAGAAAGACAGGCTCAGGAGAGACAAGAAGAAGCAGAACAGACAGGCTCAGGAGAGACGAGAAGAAGCAGAAAGACAGGAAACAGGAACAGAGAAGACAGGCATCAGGAACGGGAGGCAGAGAGGCTGGCTGAGACGAGAGACGGAAGACGAGAGAGACAAGAACGTGAAGGCAGAAAGACAGGCCCAGGAGAAACGAGGAGAGAAAGACTGGCCCAGAAGAAACCGAGAAGGGAAGAAAGGGACAAGCAGCGTGCCCATGAACTCGCAATGCTGCAACAGAGTGGCTCCTTCGCCTCCACCTGCCCCCAGGGGATGAGTGCCTTCAGCCAGGCTCTCGCCTGCATGCCAAAGTGGACGGAGGCTGAGCCCGAGGTGTGGCTCGACAGCGCCGAGACAGTGCTAAAGGCCTGCCCCTGAGTGCCGCTGAACTCTCCCTGGTGTTGGGCAAGTTCCTGGAGGGAAGGCCCTGATTGCCTACAGGGCCCTCCCGCCGGAGGAGCAGGAAATTGGGAGGTCGTCCGCCAGACTATTGCCAAGGCGCACGAGATAACCCCGAACGCTGGAGGAGGGGGCTGGCGAGGGCTAGTGAAGGAAGCCAATCAGACCTGGGCAGACTGGGCCTACAAGTCCGAGCGTGTCTGCGCAAATGGTTCGAGTCCGTGGGGGTTACGACCTCAACGAGGCCATCGAACAAATACAAATAGAGAACTTCCTACTTACACCCTCCGGCCTCAATGCACGCATGTCGCTGAGAAGGAGCCCCCAACCTTAGCTGATTGCTGCCGAATCAGCGATCTACGGGACACCCATCACCCCAGGAGAGCTTCCCTGCAGCGCAAAATTACGCCACCCGCCTTTATCGGGTGCCCTCCGCCGAAGAATGAGCAATCACAGAAGCCCGCTTGTGTGCAGGTTCTGTAAAAGATCGGGCATGCCAAAGAGCAATGCCGCAGTAAACCACCCGCCTTTCTCCCGGACAGCCCCTAATAAGTCGCCTGCGCCCTCTGCCGGGCAGTGCGAAGAGATTTCAGCCAAACCTTTTGCACGGTGCAAGGTTTATGGCCACTCTTCCTCATGGGCAAAATGCCCTGAAATAATAAGGCAGCAGGGCAGTAACGAAATCCGAGTCCTTAGGCCCTCCTGCCGAGGGTCCCATCTATGTGGCACCTCCGAGGTAATACTCAGCACGCCAGGTCAAGGCATTTGACGACTGGCGCAGGCAAATTTCCTCATAAGGAGGACAAAGTTCTATGGAGCTATAATTGACCGACGCAAGCTTGCCACCATTGAGGGCATCAACAATTTTAAAATGATCCTCCCTACGGTCCAACTGAGGGTCACCCGACCCCACAGAGCCAGGGACCTTTCTGCCTCGCCGTGTAGCGAAACACATTCCAGGAGGCTATGACGCCCTCCTGGGCAAGACTTTACGTCCCATTTAAAACCCACCATTCCGGGGTCCCAATTCCCCAATAAATCATCCAAATCCGAGTTCAGTGCCCGCACGGCATCAGTGCAGTGCCGGAGGCTCAGCCAGATCTCCCTTCAGGAGAATCTCGCTTCAGCCTCTGCCAGTGCCCTTCAGGCGCACTGAGCAGTGCCAGTCTCCGTCCGTCCAGACAGACGAGACCACCCCACCACATCGCCACCTCAGCGCCAGTGCCAATCCGGGCAGGATCTCAGTGCCTGAGCTGGTCACTCCCTGACCCAAGCAAGTCGACCAACCCCCCTCCGCCGTCCCGCATGCGCAACACCCTCTCTCGCAGACTTCCGCGAGTCATGATTCTGCCCTGCCTTCCTGGGCCGATGAACTCTGCGAACGCGCCGGTTAATGTCCGAGATGGCGAACAAAATTCCTGGGTCAGTTGTCGCAGCAGCTGACCCAGATGGCACCCCTGCCGCCCTTTGGCCTCGGGCCTCGATTCCCGGCCAAGGACAACGGGTCCAAGGAGGAGAGGTTCGCGCGAGTTACCACGGGTGTGGGCGATCGCAGGTAGTCCACAAGGAGCCCTGAGCTCTTCTGGCCCCTGTGCAAACTTGGCATAGGGCCCCATCTTCATCTTTGAACGTCTTGGCACCTTTCATCCAGGAGAGGATGTCAAGGCCTTCCGCTATCTTCTTCCTTTCCTTGGAATTTCTATCCTCATCCTTCTATCGATCTTTCCTTCACACTTTCCCCCTTACTTACCACCGCAAGCGGCAGTTAACATATGGGATATCATCCCCTTTTGAAATGCATAAATCATTTTATTTTGAAGCAGTAAGAGAGACAGAGGAAGTGGCACGCCTACGCCCGTCCCCTTTGGCACAAGGCAGGTGTGTCAACTCTTCCTGAAGGGGTCGTGTCTTTGGGGTTTCTTTTCCTCGCCCTTGGGCTGAGAGTTAGCTCTTGACCGTCATCTGTTGGCGACGGAAGTTAGATAAAGAAGTAAACATAAATACCTCACTCTGTTATCCTTTATTTTTCTACGTATATTATTTACTTTTGCATTTAATCTTTTCCTTTTTTAACGAATCTTGAGTCACAAGACTCGCCCTTACGAATTTTAACGTTGCCTTTTAATCACGCAGTGTGGCCCGCCCTTAGTATGAAGTAACTCCTTCGTTTGTCATTCAGTGTAGTTTTTTTTTTTATTTACATTGAGTTATTTAATTATCCATGAGAATGTTATCCTTGTCCATTTTCCCTTCATTTGTTTATCCTCCCATTCATAAGTCGAGTAAAGCTATTTATAGCTTACACCTGAGTTGTAAGCTCAGACGTAAAAAATTTAGCATTGTTTAAGTTAGCGAATTAAAACCCGTGAATAATCTCTTTTGCCTCACAGCTGTCAAGTTCTTGTCCCTTCAGATTAGCACTGTCAGAGGAAATATTAGTTATGCTCGTCGAGCTTATGAACAATTGAGGTCGATTTCGATTAAAAAAGAATTGAATTGATTATTACAATTTTGGTAAAGGGGATATTATTTAAAACCAACAGTGTATTGTCACGAATGCCGCCCTTCAAGGCACAAACTAATAGCATGCCTGTAATTCCAGGATAGCATTAAGAAATCAGTTGGTTTACATTTGTTTCCTTTAAATCCTGCCTTGTATGTTTTATTTTGTTGTTGTTATTTTGAAATTTTGAAGTGTTCTTTGTTTATTTTCTTTGAGCGTCTTATTACCCCAGTAAAGTAAAACGAATAAAGAATGGGTAGAAACAGTAATTATGAGTATTTGAGCAATAATTAATTTGCAAGTAAGTTCACCCTTTATTGTATATTCTAAATTGCACTCTGCTCCTAAAGTAAACCTTCAGTTTGTTATTGATCAGTGTGGCAGCAGAGTTTTGCAAATAAAGTAAAGTAACAGTTGTAGCAAAGCAGAAGATAGAGTAAAGTCGAACGTTTTCTTCGCTCATTTTTGTTGTTATCAATATTCGCACCCGATTATAGGTGTGAATATTATCTTGCCAGGAGCTGTAAAGAGTAGCGCCAAAATACGCTAGAAACGCCCGCCTTTCCTGCTTTGCCCGGCCGATGGATAGGCCTCTTGTCTATTTTGAACCTGGGAGAGGTAGTAAATGGCTTGGGTCCAGTGGGAGAAAATATAATAGATTTCTTTTTGGACAGTAAACTGGCTTTGCACTGCCTTTGGTACAGGGAAGAAAATCGTTTTCTTGATATCAGAAGCGTGACCTGGGTCAGACATCGCCCCCGCCCCCCCCGTCCAGAAGCAATAAAAGGTCAGGGCAGGACAGCTCTTTCTCACACACAGACTCACTAGTTTGCCGAGAGGTCACGCTCTGCCTCCCTCTGCCCTCTTTCCCTCCGCCGCCACGTGGAATTTAACGCCGCCCTTTGTGCCCCGGTACCATTCCCACGTGGCCATTAGAAGACTGCAAGGGGGATTGCAAGTCCCCAAACGCGAGCGACATTAAACGCGGCCTTTTCATCATCCCAAGGGCGCCTTTTTCCGCCCAAATCTACGACTTGAAGAAGTACCTTGGAGAGGGAGGCCCATTTGTCCACGCTCCCACACGTGTTTCGGCAGAAGACGAAACAAACATCCCTACGCCCCTACAAATGTGGTAATGTACCCAAAACGAGTTGCTTAGTCACGATTACTTAGCCCTTTTGCATTTATTAAAATGGCCTGGGCCTATAACTTTGTGTTCATATTCTTGGTTCAAGCCAGGCCCACGTGTTCACAGCTTCTTTTTCTGAGTCACAAGTAACGCCTCAGGGAGTCCTTGGCGCCTTCAGTGCACCCCCAGTAATTCAATCCCCAAATTCCAGCATTAGATTGTAACCTGGGTCCAAATATCGTTTCAGAAAGACGATTGTAGCAGAATTATCCTTGGTCCGTGTTCCTGGCATTCCCAAGCTCCCCCTTCGGGAGGACTTCTGCAGCAGCAATTTAACGTGTTTCAGTTAATTTTCCTTTTGACCTTGTGTGTTATGAGAATATAACTATTTTTGTATCCACGTGTTTCACGCACTTCCCTTTGAAAAAGAGCCCTGCTCCGTGTACTTCTTTTTTTTTGTTTGTGTTTTATATGTCCTGGGTATCTTACAAGGCCATTTTAGAGTAAAGTAATAAATGTGAGTCATAAGATCCACCTGCACCAGGAAACATACAAAATATATATCTATATATATATATATATATATTATATATATATATATTATCCCCTATGTTGTTTATGTATAGTATATATATCATATATTCCTATAAGCTATATATATATTATATAGCTGTTGATAATCTTGGCATATATATATATATTATATATAGAGGATATATATTTTATTTATATATATATATATCTAACTGTGATATATATGGGTATATATTTATAGCCAGCCTGATGTATATATAAATATATATATATATATATATATATATATATATTATGGAATGGCCTTTATGCCCCTATATTTTCTGTATATTCAATAGGTTATATATATGATATCTGCATTATAGTGCTGGATATCATACATATTATGTAGGTGTGATTTCTTCAGGTCAATCTTTTGATATGGCGGGTAAGGTAGACCAGTTTATATAGAACACGTGTTCTGGATATCATGTTTATATGTATGCCATATATATTATATATATATATATATATATATAGCTGATATATATACATATGTATATATGGAAGAATATAGCATGCCATTCACCTTCTTATATTTTGAATATATGGGTCATATATATTATTTATACAGATGTCTGCCTATATATATATATAATTCCGTATATATAGTTAGCCCTATATATGTATATGTTTTTATCTTCACTATATTTATATGTTTTGCATTATTGGAACATGTGTCATTATATATTCACCGTGTTCCTGTTTTCTGTATATTTGGCATGGATAAATGGACTGGTACTGCGAGTCTCGATCCTCATGTTACAGATATTTATTCCCTCCAGTCGACGTTCTAGCCCTATATAGTATATACATACACACACTCAACAACAACACACACATTTACACACACATCACACACATATATATATATATATATATATTAATATTATATTTATATATATAATATCTATATAAATATTTACCACATATATATTAAAAAATTATATATATCCATTATATTCCCCTATGAGCCCGTTATATATATATATATATGAGGCTATATATATATATATCACACTTTTTATGTACTGATTACTAACTTTTGATACAGAAAATTTTGATCATCTGCAAGTAACCTGCATTATAAAGGGTATTTCCTTGTATTTATTGGTTGCTGAGTATTATCCCCAATGTTTGATAAATCTGGAAAGTAAAATACATCAATCATTGGTAACTTTCTCTTCCCCAGAACATGACATAAGGACCGAGAGAGAGAGAGACTTCATCGAGAGAGATTCATCGAGACAGCCTACCACCTGCACAACACATATATCTTTTCAACCAATTGATTTTCTTTCAATCTCCTGCAAACAAATTCCTTTCTCTCAGTCCATTTGTTGTTTGGTGGTCAATCATGGAATATTTCATTGACCTGGAACAAAACCCGCGACTGTTCTGCAGTAAACCTCCCTGTTAGACAATCATTTGTTCTAATTCTTTATCGTCAAAACAATTTTGAATGCCAAATTTCCACGTGTAAATTATTAATTTAATGATTAAATCTGTCCCCATATTGGCCCTGTGAAATTCTGCTGAGTGAACCCATTATCGTCCCCATGTCAACGTTGTCCAAATAGTGTTTCTTCAAAAGGACTTCCCAATCGTTGTCAGATTTTTGAAATCAGCCCTCCAAGTAAAATTGTGCAATCTTCTAACATATCGTAATTTGTTCATGGTACTTGTCTGCTACATTAGACTCCAATCATTGAAAAATTCAGAGTTTTTTACATCTAGACCATTTCCCAAAGTGGAGATCAGGTTTAATTTGATAACCATAACCTCTTTTTCCCCAAATAAGATTTGATTCCAGATCAATACCAGACATTGCTATCATAGATCAAATCAGCCCGCCTTCGTCGGTAAATTGGTCTGCTCATTCTTTCGTCCCCAAGCATTTAAACATTAAATTTGAGAAAGAGCTAATCATTTCCCCAAGCAGAAAGCTCCTGAACAGAAAATGTGTTGATGGGTTCATCGTCTCTTAGGCCCGAGGGTTCATGTTTCTGAGACCAATATCAGCCAAATTCATCGGTCCCCAATCAGAATTGTCGGAAAGAATTTATTGAGTACAGTTCATTGCAATTAATATCGTGAATAAGGACAAACACACGGTAAATGATATGTCATAATCCTTTTGCAATTACTTGAGTCTAGAATATTAATTCTGTGTTAAGAGTGGAACTCTGGACTCTGTCAAAATTGTTCGATAGAACTCTCCAAGATTCAACGAATGTTGTTCATTGTTGTACTTGGGAAGGAAATCAGGCCTTTCAGGAGTCACTAGACCATTGTCCTACAGGACTTTGGATGGGCAACGTTTATTAAAACCTGGTGCAAGTGCAGAAAGCCTGGCATTAGGTTAGCTGACAAAAGCCAGGGGGGTTTATAATATCCTGGCCTCAGGAGAGGCTCTGGACAACCATGAGACAGGAATCATGAATTTTAATACCATCTCAAAATACGAGAGAAAATTTTGGAAAAACTTGTCTTTGCCAATAGGCATCATTTTACAGACCTGCAGCCTTTGAATGTAAATAAGGCGGCTGCAAAGACTGGCTGATCAATGCGTGATTTAAGATAGTTAACGGAAAAATCTGACAAGCCTGCTGTTTTCTGCATCACGTGTTTGATCGTATAACATTATGAGCCTGATCAATGAGGTCCTGGATTAAGGAATGAAGATATGGTTTTCAAATTCAGGGCTTCTCTTCATGTTAATACACGGAGGCTGATTACAGGTGTGGCTCACCATTCACAAAATATCATTAAAGTACCAAGATGATTATGACCTAGCTGGTGTTTAGTTACTCCAGTGGATTTAGGCCCCAAGATATCTGTATAGTGGCTATGTATATCAGTGTTTATGGCACAGGGTTTTCGTTTTGTTTCCAGACTGTTGAGATGTTTGCAGATATATCCCCCTGAATCGCTTTAATTATATAATCACTTTCTATGCAAATTAGTTTGCAGTCAAACCTTTTCAGACTGGGGTCTACAAGTGGAGAGCGTGCCATGGAAATAAGTATTTGTTTATTGCAGTCTGGTTGAATGGTCGATGTTGTCGAACAAATCAGAAAAAGAACTATCAGATTTTGAGAAATGAGCCCTGCATTACCGTTGAACAGCCCCACCTTGAGATGGCAACTCCGGATCTCTAACTGGGCAAAATACCCCAGGACTTGCTGCATCATAAGAGCAGCTTACCGCCATACTGAACTTGTGCCCCATTTCGCCAAGGCAGTTTGCTCTTGTCATTCCTTTCTGGCATAGAACTGAAAAAGATCATGCCATGGCTATCTGACCTGGCAAAAAATTGTTTCTCTCCCGGACTTTGACAGAAGTAGGTTGCACTGCTGACCTCAAAATGCGGGGGCATTTGAACTGCATGAGCTGTGCATCTGGCGTGGGTTGGCAAGCCATTCCTGGGTCATGATAGCAAAAGCTGAGACCTATAAATAAAATCAGAAACTCCCGCCGTCGAAACTAAACAGTAAAAGAAGATCACCATTTGTGAGAAAAGCCTCCATTGCCAGAAATGTCTATGGCTAGGTCAAGTGGAAGTGACTAAGATGACAGTATGACTTTCAAATATTTATTGCTTTGCCAGTAACTGCCTCTGATAGACTTGATGGTATCCAGTGCCATTTCCAAAGATCCTCTTTAAGGGCAATAATACATCTTTTAAGCCAGGCACCATCAGCCTCAAAACGTTTTGAAAATTCTCCCTTAAGGTAACTTTGAGAGGGACCCGACCCCTCTACGGTTGGACTTGCCTTCCGTTGTCAAGACCTCATTTCCAGGCTGTTGGTAGGCCTTTAACAAATATCTGATTTTCCTTTGCTGGATCACCCAAAAGGTTGTTTTCAACAATTATGTAAATCATTCCTTATGAACCAAATAGCACCCGGCAATCATCACGTGCCAGTGTTACGCCAATTTCTCAGATTTCAGGTTGGTCCCTTTTGGCTGTTTTCGGAGGGCACAAAACAGGTGCCCCATAAAAATACCATAAGCTTATAAATCTCCGTCGTCCAGACAGACTTGCATTGCCATAACATATTTGTGCATTTGTTTAACTCATGAATATCAATGTCAGTGCCCTTAGTACTAAACCTGTCTTTTAAATGTGAACCTGGTGTCCAATGAGCACAAGATAATCAAAGTCGACGAATTCTGTTAATATTCAGCGAGTTTGCGACTTAAAAAGTTAATGAAAGAATGGTCATACTTAATGTCCTGGTTCAATGGATAAGAGTCAGTGTGTTAAGAACAAGATACAGTAAATGCCTTTTGCAGGTTTTAGGAGAAGCCCTCATTGCCATCACCTTCATCTGATAGGTGCAGGAATATACTAATTCAATACTGAACATCTTGCCAATATCATTCCAGCATGTGTCATCAGGTCACTTTCATCTTGGATTTGAACGTCAAGATTGGCTTTACCTTTCATCCAGTGATGAAGATCAGCACAGAAATGCTGGAATACTTTTTTCTTACTTTATCAATACTGAATTGGCATCACTTCTGCTATGATTTCACTTTTGAAATTAAGACGGGTTATTTTTATTAAGAAAAGAGAAATTCCTGAGTCCCAGATTCTTTGAAGGTAGAGAACAGTGTGTAAATGAAGAGTCTAAAATAACCTTGACAAGGCAGGCCATTTTATTATAATTATAACGTTGTTTTAGAACCGTTTCTTTTCCCCAAAAACTGACTGAAAATCCCTTAGCTCGGCTCGGCGCTGGCACAACCTGTAAACTCCATAAATATCTACAAATTGTCAATCCTTAACTATGTTCACTGAGTTGCAGAATTTGGGACACTAATCAAGCATATTTTCACCCGATCCTTCGGTCTAAGACTCCAATTTCTCAGTCCTGGATGGATCCTGAAACTAACCCCAAGCTACTGATACTGTATGTACACGATCCAAGAATTTCCTTGTTGTTCTGGGAAAATCATACAAGTCTTTACACCTTATATAATTTTTTTTTTTTTTTGAGTTATTCGAAGATGGCCTATTAGGATCATTCCAGAAACATTAGAACAAAAACGATAATTATTGAACAGCATTATTTCTCAGCTAATTAAATCCGTTTCTACCTTTTCCGAGACGTAAATATATTCCCCCCATCGTTTAAGGTAAACTGACATATTAAATTTTAACAAAGTCTCACAGGAAATTCTTGGCTCAATTGTCTTATTCGACAGGGGTTACATTCTGCTTCAGTCTGAAAAATTAGATTGAGTCGATTGAAAAGCCGCCAATTTATCACTTATTAAATTTTTGCGTAAAGGGCCCTTTTTTGATACCCCAGGGAATATTCCAATAACTTGTGCATTTCAAGATGTTTCACTAATATGACGATTTGTAATTCAAATTAGCAATTATAAATCATTTTGTCTGCTAAATTTTGGTCATAAAAATTCTCAGCCTACTGGGTTCAAACGTACCAAAGAACTAAAACGAAAGAGGTCAGTTACTTCGCCCTTTTGAGAGATTAACTTCTGGGCCCAGTAAACAAAAGAGAGGATTCCAGAATGGGCATTAGAGAAACAAAGTCCACCCAAGGAAAAAAAGAGCTTCTCTGATTGAACATAAAGAAGTTGATACCCTTATTTATATATATAAATATAATCTCCCCAAAGAATCCTAGCAGTTTGTTATTGAACCTGGGTCTAAGAGAGTTTCAGAAGGACGGAAAAGCAGAAAGGCAGCGCCTAGCAAAGAAAGTAAAGATGTTGGAATAACAGAACTTCCACCCACCCATTTTTGCAGGCTGAAATGAGTTCCCGTTTAAAGCTGATGATGCCAAAATCTTACTTGCAAAAAAACAAAAATAATGAATTTAAAATCACTGTAGTGCTGTGACCTTCCTAAACTCAATTTTCCAGCTCGAACCTTTGAGGTCGCAAGGCACAATAGAATTGCCTACAATGACTTTCTGTACATTCTTTACAACTACACAAAATCCGTATTTCTACAACCGGGTACGGTAACCTGGGTCAGGAGCAGCCATAGAAGGGCCAGTGACTTGGAATAAATGGAGATCAGGGGCTCTTCTGCAAAAAGGCACAATCTGAAGGAGCCACTATTGATCGTTTACTCAAAATTTAAACTTGCCCTTTCTTCCCATGCCGCCCTGGCAAACTGCATCGCCTTGGCAGCTTCTGGAGGCCCTGATTGTTCCCTGGCCTTAACAGACGTACCCTGAGACTGAAATCTGATCCAGGAGCACCATTGAAAGATAAACAACGGCCTTTCATCAGATTGGGGCCACTGTTTCCATAAGAAGTGGCACTGGTAGGCAAGTACTCCTGGTATTGCACAAGAGGCTTCTTGATTGACCAACTAAAGCAGACAGGATGTTTTTTGACGAGGAAAACGTGTGCATATTGTTTTCGCCATAATGCTGTGAGGACTTTATCTTCAAACCTTTTCATCGATGTGCATAGCCTATCTTGGCATTAAGGCTTGCTCTGAACATATTATAAATTGTGTTATTTCTGGGCCCTCTTGTTATCATATATGTGGACCGTTATTTGCATAACCTGCATCTGAGTCAAGGCAAAAATCGACTGGAGTTTCATGGACCTATACTCCATGGTTTCGTTCCCCTTATCAGATGACCAGTATTTGAAACAACAGATCGTTCGGAGTAAATCAGTTTAAAATGATACTTATCCTGGTCCGTGGAGAATTCCACAAGACCCCCATGATGTAATCTTCATAGCTACCCATCTCTACCTGAATTTTTTGAGTTAACACAAAACTTTTAGTTTAAGAAATTGAAATGGCATCCAATTGCCCAACCATAACACTCAGGATAGAAATCTTTGTTCCCCAGTCAATAGGCCTGCAATGACTTTTTTTATTTAGAATTATTCCTACGCAGGCCCACCTGGCCAGTTTCGAGGTAAAGTGGCCCCTGACAGTTTCCTTGCAATTGAGTGCCAGCCCTTCTTGTTCCATAGTAAAAATATTGCAATCAGATTCTCTCATTCTTTACCAAATATGGATCCTCTGATACATAAGGACAGGGCTTTATCTTTGCCCATGAGCACAATTCTTTATACTGATTTGAACACTGTCAGTGTCTATTCTAGCACAACCCTGATATCATTTTGAGATCTGCACTTAGTTTCCACTCCCTGGCCTTAACACTACCAAGTGATAAAACGTTTGGCAACAGCAGAAACACTCAAGGTTTTATTCTCACAACCCAAGGAGCCATTAATTTTAGTCAAATTGTTTGGTTTCCCAACTCAGTAAAATTGAAGTTCTATTTGCTGGGCCATAGTAAAATTCCACTTGCTTTTTCAATAATCTGAGCTGGTTATAAACTTCCAACATTCTACAAATTCCCAGGTGCCCTCCAACTTTTCAACCTCATCATATCCATAGAACAGACTTTTAAATTATTTGGCAAACATGGGAACCCTTTTTAGAGCCTTAAATATGATACCTGTGCCACTCCCTTCATCTTTTGAAGGCATGAAGTATATAATTCAGAAAGGGTTTCTTAGGCACTCACCTCCTTCATTCCTCTGGAAATTATATTTATCATTTCTCTATTAATCACCTTCAGTAAATTAGTGTTGTGCAAGAGGTATAAATAATACATTAGTCCCCTGAAATGCATAAATCATGGGGCTGAGAGGCATTCCCTCAGTTCCTTTATAGGCGTCTAAATATATATACAGCAACAAATTTCATACATTGCATTACCCTTGGCTGTTCCTACTCTGCTCAACATCATTTACAGTGGATTATATTTATTCATTTATTTTTCTGTTTTAATGAATCACGAGTCATAATACTTCTGCCTGAATTGTGAATTTTAATTGATCAATTACACCTGTTATTGCCAGCTTTCAGACCAGGTCCTGTTCTGTTTTATTATGTAAGAAAACTCTTTGTATCATCCTTGAGTTTATTAATCTCATTTTATAATTCCCTTTTTCTCCTAAAAGTTATTTTGTCCCAGACCCTTAACTGGTAACTGCTTATCCATATCATAACATTGGAGCGAAATGTATTAATGTGCCATGTTAAAGTAGTTTAATATGATATGTGTGCAAGGAAATAAATTAGGATATTTAAAAAGACTATTCCATTTTGGTAAGTTGAGAAATCCGAACTAACATGTCATTCCTTAAAGAATCGTTTTCATTTCACTGCAGATGGATGGAGATAACAATGAAAACAAAATTTCCTCCACGGAAAAATTCGTCAGTCGAAAACTCAACACGAGCCAAGTGAAACCACGAGCAACATTGGAAACATCTCGTTGGGAGGGATTAACATTAAGAAGGTCTTGTGAAACACAACCGTCTTAACAAAAGTTTTTCATGAGTAGAATTTCAGAGAGAGAACTGGACCTAGTTGAAATGAGTCAAAATTGTAAAAGTAAATTATAGATAGTCCCTTCTTTTGCCTCAAATTGGTATACTTATGGTCGACCAGAAAAACTTCCCAAGAAAAGAGAGGAGTTTTCAAGTGTTTTCCTTTCCCTTCAGGCAAATCTTTATCCACTAATCATACTTAAAACAACCTTAAGTTAAGCATACAGATTTAACTGACCACTGAGCTGATTAACAGCTTTCTAGGGCTGGCCTGAAGGAAGAGGCAATTTTACGTGGCTAAGAATCAATTGGTTACCTAGCAACAGGATCTACAGCCCCAGTTCAGGACCTGAACCACATTAAGAAATGAATTTCTGTCACCAGAAATAAAAGGCTAATTCTTCATTGACCCTGAGAGGTAACGATGCAAGTAGCCTTACAAAAGGCAGAGCAAAATAAGATTTGCTGAGAGACTGGAAAGTGTAAAGAGGTTTTAGTGTTTAAAAGAAACAGTCATCCTGTGAACAAAGATCGTATTATGTTCATGTGCGACTCTAGATTGTGGAGAAAGATAGCTCTCCTCTCTCTAAAGTCTGAGTAAAGACTTTTCTCTCTCCACAGTTTTATCCTTGGTCGCTTTAGAAAGTCTTTTGTAGCTCCAGTCTTTCATATGGTTGTCATACCCGAAGTTTATCCAGTGAAAATTAATAACAAGAGAAAGAAATTTATGAACATTTCACAATCTCGAGTCCTTGGCACCTCAGTGCAAACTCGAGTCATATTCTGTGTTATATCCTGGGATCCACGAAAAAAAAAAAAAGACCTATCAAAGATTTCTCCGAATCGCTTGCTGAGTGTCCATCATTATATGAATGACTATGCTCTAGTTTGAGAAAATGATAGTCTTTGTATTGATTCCAAAATCTTCACCGAAGAATCCCTGAAGGCTCCTTGAAGATTCTTTCTTCAGCTGAACTGGACCCCTGGGCCCCACAAAAAAAAAAGGACCCATTAACAAAGATTTCCTCCGAATCGCCGGAGGTGGCCATCATTACATGAATGACTATGCTCTAGTTTGAGAAAATGATAGTCTTCGTATTGGCTCCAAAATCTTCACCGAAGAATCTCTGAAGACTCCTTGAAGATTCTTTCTTCAGCTGAACTGGACCCCTGAGCCCCACAAAAAAAAAAAAAAAAAGGACCCCTTACCAAAGATTTCCTCCGGAATCGCCGGAGGTGGCCATCATTACATGAATGAATATGCTCTAGTTTGAGAAAAAGATAGTCTTCGTATTGGCTCCAAAATCTTCACCGAAGAATCCCTGAAGACTCCTTGAAGATTCTTTCTTCAGCTGAATTGGACCCCTGGGCCCCACAAAAAAAAAAAAAGGACCCCTTACCAAAGATTTCCTCCGGAATCGCCGGAGGTGGCCATCATTACATGAATGACTATGCTCTAGTTTGAGAAAATTATAGTCTTCGTATTGGCGCCAAAATCTTCACCGAAGAATCCCTGAAGACTCCTTGAAGATTCTTTCTTCAGCTGAACTGGACCACTGGGCCCCACAAAAAAAAAAAAAAAAAGGACCCCTTACCAAAGATTTCCTCCGGAATCGCCGGAGGTGGCCATCATTACATGAATGACTATGCTCTAGTTTGAGAAAATGATAGTCTTTGTATTGGCTCCAAAATCTTCACCGAAGAATCCCTGAAGACTGCTTGAAGATTCTTTCTTCAGCTGAATTGGACCCCTGGGCACCACAAAAAAAAAAAAAAAAAAGGACCCCTTACCAAAGATTTCCTCCGGAATCGCCGGAGGTGGCCATCATTACATGAATGACTATGCTCTAGTTTGAGAAAATGATAGTCTTCGTATTGGCGCAAAATCTTCACCGAAGAATCCTGAAGACTCTTTGAAGATTCTTTTCTTTAGCTGAATTGGACCCCTGGGCCCCACAAAAAAAAAAAAAAAAAAAGACCCCTACAAAGATTTCCTCCGGAATTTGCCGGAGGTGGCCATCATTGCCATTTACATGAATGACTATGCTCTAGTTTGAGAAATGATAGTCTTCGTATTGGCAAAATCTTCACCAAAGAATCCCTGAAGACTCCTTGAAGATTCTTTCTTCAGCTGAATTGGACCCCTGGGCCCCAAAAAAAAAAAAAAGGACCCTTACCAAAGATTTCCTCCGGAATCGCTGGAGGTAGCCATCATTACATGAATGACTATGCTCTAGTTTGAAAAATGATAGTCTTCGTATTGGCTCAAAATCTTCACCGAAGAATCCCTGAAGACTCCTTTTGAAGATTCTTTCTTCAGCTGAACTGGACCCTGGGCCCCAAAAAAAAAAAAAAGACCCCCTACAAAGATTTCCTCCGAATCGCTGGAGGTTGCCATCATTACATGAATGACTATGCTCTAGTTTGAGAAAATGATAGTCTTCGTATTGGCTCCAAAATCTTCACCGAAGAATCCCTGAAGACTCCTTGAAGATTCTTTCTTCAGCTGAACTGGACCCTGGGCCCCACAAAAAAAAAAAACAAAAAGGACCCTTACCATAGATTTCCTCTGGAATCGCTGGAGGTGGCCATCATTACATGAATGACTATGCTCTAGTTTGAGAAAATGATAGTCTTCGTATTGGCTCCAAAATCTTCACCGAAGAATCCCTGAAGACTCCTTGAAGATTCTTTCTTCAGCTGAATTGGACCCCTGGGCCCCACAAAAAAAACAAAAAGGACCCCTTACAAGAGTTCCTCGGAATCGCCGGAGGTGGCCATCATTACATGGATGACTATGCTCTAGTTTGAAAAATGATAGTCTTCATTGGCTCCAAAATCTTCACCGAAGAATCCCTGAAGACTCTTTGAAGATTCTTTCTTCAGCAGAATTGGACCCCTGGGCCCCACAAAAAAAAAAAAAAAAGGACCCCTTACAAAAGATTTCCTCCGGAATCGCCGGAGGTGTCCATCATTACATGAATGACTATGCTCTAGTTTTAGAAATTGATAGTCTTCGTATTGGCTCCAAAATCCTCACCCAAGATTCCCTGAAGACTCCTTGAAGACTCTTTCTTCAGCAGTATAACAGGTGTCATTTTTCGATTTCAAGGGTAATTTCTTCCATTTATATAGCTGGTAGCCTTTATGACTATGCTCTAGTTTGAGAAAATGATAGTCTTAGTATTGGCTCCAAAATCTTCACCGAAGAATCCCTGAAGACTCCTTCAAGATTCTTTCTTCAGCTGAACTGAACCCCTGGGCCCCACAAAAAAAAAAAAAAAAAAAAGGAACCCTTACCAAAGATTTCCTCCGGAATCGCCGGAGGTGGCCATCATTACATGAATGACTATGCTCTAGTTTGAGAAAATGATAGTCTTCGTATTGGCGCCAAAATCTTCACCGAAGAATCCCTGAAGACTCCTTGAAGATTCTTTCTTCAGCTGAACTGGACCCCTGGGCCCCACGAAAAAAAAAAGACCCCCTACCAAAGATTTCCTCCGGAATCGCCGGAGGTGGCCATCATTACATGAATGACTATGCTCTAGTTTGAGAAAATGATAGTCTTCGTATTGGCTCCAAAATCTTCACCGAAGAATCCCTGAAGACTCCTTGAAGATTCTTTCTTCAGCTGAATTGGACCCCTGGGCCCCACAAAAAAAAAAAAAAAAGGACCCCTTTACCAAGATTTCCTCCGGAATCGCCGGAGGTGGAGATCATTACATGAATGACTAAGCTCTAGTTTGAGAAAATGATAGTCTTCGTATTGACTCCAAAATCTTCACCGAAGAATCCCTGAAGACTCCTTGAAGATTCTTTCTTCAGCTGAATTGGACCCCTGGGCCCCAAAAAAAAAAAAAAAAAGGACCCCTTACCAAAGATTTCCTCCGGAATCGCCGGAGGTGGCCATCATTACATGAATGACTATGCTCTAGTTTGAGAAAATGATAGTCTTCGTATTGGCGCAATATCTTCACTGAAGAATCCCTGAAGACTCCTTGAAGATTCTTTCTTCAGCTGAATTGGACCCCTAGGCCCCACAAAAAAAAAACAAAAAAGGACCCCTTACCAAAGATTTCCTCCGGAATCACCGGAGGTGGCCATCATTACATGAATGACTATGCTCTAGTTTGAGAAAATGATAGTCTTCGTATTGGCGCCAAAATCTTCACTGAAGAATCCCTGAAGACTCCTTGAAGATTCTTTCTTCAGCTGAACTGGACCCCTGGGATCCACGAAAAAAAAAAAGACCCCCACCAAAGATTTCCTCCGGAATCACCGGAGGTGGCCATCATTACATGAATGACTATGCTCTAGTTTGAGAAAATGATAGTCTTCGTATTGGCGCCAAAATCTTCACCGAAGAATCCCTGAAGACTCCTTGAAGATTCTTTCTTCAGCTGAACTGGACCCCTGGGATCCACAAAAAAAAAAAAAAAAGGACCCCTTACCAAAGATTTCCTCCGGAATCGCCGGAGGTGGCCATCATTACATGAATGACTATGCTCTAGTTTGAGAAAATGATAGTCTTCGTATTGGCTCCAAAATCTTCACCGAAGAATCCTGAAGACTCCTTGAAGATTCTTTCTTCAGCTGAACTGGACCCCTGAGCCCCAAAAAAAAAAAAAAAAAAAGGACCCCTTACCAAAGATTTCCTCCGGAATCGCCGGAGGTGGCCATCATTACATGAATGACTATGCTCTAGTTTGAGAAAATGATAGTCTTCGTCTTCACCGAAGAATCCTGAAGACTCCAAAATTCTTTCTTCAGCTGAAGGACCCCTGGGCCCCATCCTCGAATCGCTGAGATCATTACATGAATGACTATGCTCTAGTTTGAGAAAATTCTTTGGCTTCTTCACTGAAGAATCCCAGAAGACTCCTTGAAGATTCTTTCTTCATCTGAACTGGACCACTGGGCCCCACAAAAAAAAAAAAAAAAAGGACCCCCTACCAAAGATTTCCTTCGGAATCGCAGGAGGTGGCCATCATTACATGAATGACTATGCTCTAGTTTGAGAAAATGATAGTCTTCGTATTGGCGCCAAAATCTTCACTGAAGAATCCCTGAATACTCCTGGAAGATTCTTTCTTCAGCTGAACTGGACCCTGGGCCCCACAAAAAAAAAAAAAAAAAAAGGACCCCTTACCAAGATTTCCTCCGGAATCGCCGGAGGTGGCCATCATTACATGAATGACTATGCTCTAGTTTGAGAAAATGATAGTCTTCGTATTGGCTCCAAAATCTTCACCAAGAATCCCTGAAGACTCCTTGAAGATTCTTTCTTCAGCTGAATTGGACCCCTGGGCCCCACAAAAAAAAAAAAAAAAAAAGGACCCCTTACAAAAGATTTCCTCCGGAATCGCCGGAGGTGGCCATCATTACATGAATGACTATGCTCTAGTTTGAGAAAATGATAGTCTTCGTATTGGCGCAAAATCTTCACCGAAGAATCCCTGAAGACTCCTTGAAGATTCTTTCTTCAGCTGAACTGGACCCTGGGCCCAAAAAAAAAAAAAAAAAAAAGGACCCCTTACAAAGATTTCCTCCGAATCGCCGGAGGTGGCCATCATTACATGAATGACTATGCTCTAGTTTGAGAAAATGATAGTCTTCGTATTGGCTCCAAAATCTTCACCGAGAATCCCTGAAGACTCCTTGAAGATTCTTTCTTCAGCTGAACTGGACCCTGGGCCCCACAAAAAAAAAAAAAAAAAAGGACCCCTTACCAAAGATTTCCTCGGAATCGCCGGAGGTGGCCATCATTACATGAATGACTATGCTCTAGTTTGAGAAAATGATAGTCTTCGTATTGGCTCCAAAATCTTCACCGAAGAATCCCTGAAGACTCCTTGAAGATTCTTTCTTCAGCTGAATTGGACCCTGGGCCCCACAAAAAAAAAAAACAAAAAGGACCCCTTACCAAAGATTTCCTCCGGAATCGCCGGAGGTGGCCATCATTACATGAATGACTATGCTCTAGTTTGAGAAAATGATAGTCTTCGTATTGGCTCAAAATCTTCACCGAAGAATCCCTGAAGACTCCTTGAAGATTCTTTCTTCAGCTGAATTTTACCCTTGGGCCCCACAAAAAAAAAAAAAAAAAAAAAAAAAAAAGGACCCTTACAAAGATTTCCTCCGGAATCGCCGGAGGTGGCCATCATTACATGAATGACTATGCTCTAGTTTGAGAAAATGATAGTCTTCGTATTGGTGCAAAATCTTCACTGAAGAATCCCTGAAGACTCCTTGAAGATTCTTTCTTCAGCTGAACTGGACCCCTGGGCCCCACAAATAAAAAAAAAAAAGGACCCCTTACCAAATATTTCCTCCGGAATCACGGAGGTACATCATTACATGAATGACTATGCTCTAGTTTGAGAAAATGATAGTCTTCGTATTGGCTCCAAAATCTTCACCGAAGAATCCCTGAAGACTCTTTGAAGATTCTTTCTTCAGCTGAATTGGACCCCTGGGCCCCACAAAAAAAAAAAAAAAAAAAAAAAAGGACCCCTTACCAAAGATTTCCTCCGGAATCGCCGGAGGTGTCCATCATTACATGAATGACTATGCTCTAGTTTTAGAAAATGATAGTCTTCGTATTGGCTCCAAAATCTCACCCAAGATTCCTGAAGACTCCTTGAAGACTCTTTCTTCAGCAGTATAACAGGTGTCATTTTTCAATTTCAAGGACCCCTTAATTTCTACCATTTATATAGCTGGTAGCCTTTATGACTATGCTCTAGTTTGAGAAAATGATAGTCTTAGTATTGGCGCAAAATCTTCACCAAGAATCCCTGAAGACTCCTTGAAGATTCTTTCTTCAGCTTAATTGGACCCCTGGGCCCCATAAAAAAAAACAAAAAAGGACCCCTTACAAGATTTCCTCGGAATCGCCGGAGGTGGCCATCATTACATGAATGACTATGCTCTGGTTTGAAAAAATGATAGTCTTCGTATTGGCGCCAAAATCTTCACGAAGAATCCCTGAAGACTCCTTGAAGATTCTTTCTTCAGCTGAACTGGACCCCTGGGCCCCACAAAAAAAAAACCCCCCAAAAAGATTTCCTCCGGAATCGCCGGAGGTTGCCATCATTACATGAATGACTATGCTCTAGTTTGAGAAAATGATAGTCTTCGTATTGGCGCAAAATCTTCACGAAGAATCTGAAGACTCCTTGAAGATTCTTTCTTCAGCTGAACTGGACCCTAGGCCCCACAAAAAAAAAAAAAAAAAAGGACCCCTTACCAAAGATTTCCTCCCGGAATCGCCGGGTAGCCATCATTACATGAATGACTATGCTCTAGTTTGAAAAATGATAGTCTTCGTATTGGCTCAAAATCTTCACGAAAGAATCCCTAGAAGACTCCTTGAAGATTCTTTCTTCAGCTGAATTGGACCCCTGGGCCCCACAAAAAAAAAAAAAAAAACAAGGACCCCTTACCAAAGATTTCCTCGGAATCGCCGGAGGTGGCCATCATTACATGAATGACTATGCTCTAGTTTGAGAAAATGATAGTCTTCGTATTGGCTCCAAAATCTTCACCGAAGAATCCCTAAAGACTCCTTGAAGATTCTTTTTCAGCTGAACTGGACCACTGGGCCCCACAAAAAAAAAACAAAAAAGGACCCTTGCAAAGAGTTCCTCTGGAATCGCCAGAGGTGGCCATCATTACATGAATGACTATGCTCTAGTTTGAAGAAATGATAGTCTTCATATTGGCTCCAATCTTCACCGAGAGAAGTATCCTGAAAACTCTTTTTGATTCTTTCTTCAGCAAATTGGACCCCTAGGCCCCACAAAAAAAAAAAAAAGGACCCTTACCAAGATTTCCTCCAGGAATCATGGGTGTCCATCATTACATGAATGACTATATCTAGTTTTAGAAAATGATAGTCTTCGTATTGTGGCTCAAATCCTCACCCAAGATTCCTGAAAACTCCTTGAAGACTCTTTCTTCAGCAGTATAACAGGTGTCATTTTCGATTTCAAGGGTAATTTCTTCCATTTATATAGCTAAGTTTTTTCTTCCCTAAAGTGCAGTTTTCAAAGGATTTCTTTGTAATTTTAAGATAGTTGTAAAAAATAATTAAGTGTTTGTTTAGTGTCTCTGTATTTCTGTAACCTTCTCTTCCAGAAAGTACTTTTGAATTGTTTTTTTTCTGGTACGAGTCCTACTCATTATCATAGTGGTAAGGGCTTTAAAGTAGATCAAAGAATCTCTGAACTCGTCACCATCTCATAGGGTTCATTACATAATTGGCGACCGTGACAGGATCTACTGCCAGACATTAACGTTCATAGAGTTTTCTCGAGGAGGAGGAGTGCAGAGAAAGGTGGGAAAGGGATAATTTTGTTTGATAGGCCTTTAAGTGGCAGGAGCTTTCTTCTTTTCTCTTTCTCCATAAAACTAGAAAATGCTGTTCGAGTTCAAGTTGCAGGGAGGCTGCGGCCCAATTTCTCCAGCGCCCTGAAATTGGGGAAGAAAATATTTTTGATTTGAAACGGGAGGAGTTGTGGTTTTGTCACAGTTTTTGCATTTGGAACTGCCCTCGGAAATTCGTAAGGGTCAATTACTTAAAGAAGTGCTGAAAGCTGCTAAAGAGTACCAAGAGAGCGTAAGTGTTACAGATTAGTAGTAAATTATCTGTTACCCCCGATGCAATGAATAGCAATTCTGAAATTTTGAATAATCTGCAAATTAAATTTCAGCACTTGGATCCCGACAGGTCTTCATCATTAATTAACCTGATTAATGAATATAGGAATATTTTTCAGGACACTCCAGGTAGAACTGCGGTTCTAGAACATGATGTCGATGTGGGGGATGCCAAACCTATTAAACAGTGCCCCTACCGACTTAATCCGGTAAAGGGCATAGTGAAAGAGAGTGCAATATATGTTAGAAAATGATTTAATTGAACCTAGCATTAGTCCGTAGGTTCGCCTGTGGTGTTGGATAAAAGAAAGGCGGACAACACCGTCTGTGCTTCGATTACCGAAAGATAAATGCCGTTACTAGAACTGACTCCTTTCCTCTACCCAGGGTGGAAGACTGTATCGATCGTGTTGGGTCAGCCAAATTTTTGACGAAATTGGATCTTTTGAAAGGCTATTGTGAGTCGGTCTTTCGCGGGCGAGACAGTTCAGCCTTTGTGACAGGTGATGGCCTTTTCGAATGCAAGGTAATGCCTTTGGAATGAAGGAATTCGGCTGCCACCTTCCAAAAGGCCAATAGATTACATAGCAAATTTGGAAGGTTGTATTGTCTATATAGATGATCTTATTGTTTACAGTGATGATTGGAAGACGCATCTTAAGAGACTGAGAGCTTTGTTTGAGGTGTTGCGGAAGGCTGGCCTGGTGGTAAATCTGAAGAAAAGCGATTTTGCTCAGGCAAAGGTAATTTACCTCGGTCATGAGGTGGGCCTGGGTAAGATTGCTCCCAAAAAGGCTAATGTGGAGGCAGTTGCAGATTTTCCAGCACCTCTTAATAAAAGGGGCGTTAGGCGTTTCCTTGGCATGGTCGGATATTATCGGCGATTCATTTGCAATTTTTCCGACATAGCTAACCCTCTTACAAACCTGTTAAAGAAAGGTGTAAAGTTTACTTGGTCTGATGAATGTCAGGGGGCTTTCGAAAGATTGAAAGCCACCTTGATTAGTTACCCATTGTTACGCTCCCCAAATTTTAAATTGCCTTTCAGGTTAGGTACCGACGCCAGTGACTTGGGACTCGGTGCTGTTCTATTACAAGAGAGTGATATTGGAACATTTTCCCCCGTCGCCTACTTCTCCAGAAACTGTCACCATGAAAAGAAAATATTCTACAATAGAAAAAGAAGCTTTGTGTCTAATAAAGGCATTAGCCCATTTTAATGTTTATTTAAGTAATTCTAACTATCCTATTGTAGTTTATACAGACCACAACCCATTAGTCTTTATCCAACGTTTCAAAGATAAAAATATGCGAATTCTTAGGTGGAGTTTGACCCTCCAAGAGTATGATCTCGAAATACGGCATATATCAGGGAGGGACAATGTAGTTCCCGACGTTTTGTCTAGGTCCTTTACAAAGGAATGAATTTTCTGCAATAATAACCATTCTTTGTTTTTCAGGTTTTCACTTCATTTGTTTCTCTGCTTTAAAAAAAAAAAATTTTTTTAGAAAATTTAAGTAATTTTTAGTTTCTAAATCAATGATTTGACTTTTATAAAAAAAAATTATAAATTTTTTCTCTTAGTGAGAGGTATTGTAGAGTTAATGAAATTAATTAATATTATATTTTTTGATTTTTTTTGTTTTTGGCACATTAGAGTAAGTTTTTGTTTGTTTTGTCCAGTTTTGTTTATGTATGTCTCTTGAAGGCTGGACTTGGGGGCTTTTCCTCCCCTCAAAGAGTAATTGTAGTGTAATAGATACATCACCCATGTAAGTGTCTTTATCTTTTCATGTTTGATGGTGATTCAGCTGTTCGTCGCCTGTTTGTTTTCATACCAGCTGGTGATGTGGGGCAGTTTTGAGTGCTATGCCGTTTAGTTAATGGCTCCCTTTAGAGAGGTTTTCAGCTCTCATACTCTCTGTCGGCTTGTGGCAATTTGCTGAGATATTCCGAAGACGCTCTCGACGTTTGCTGCTGGTGGCCTCTTGGAGGAGTTGTTCCTTGCCACCCCCTATGAACAGTACTGGTGCTGGCGTCTCTGCAGATTGTGTGGGGTCGTGTGCGCCCTTCTTTGCAAATCGTACTTTCAGAGCCGAGCCTCGCCGTGTACCCCATGCCCTCTGTACTGAACCTCTGGAGTCGTTAAGGGCCTCCCAGGGTGTGAAGAAAGGGTAAGATCCCAGACCCTGTGTGAATTTTTTAACCATTCCTACCCATAGAGACGATCTGTGTTGAGTATCTCCTACTTTATCAGCACTTTCCCAAATTTGTCTTAGGAGACAAAAAACTTCATGCATGCGAAGGTGTTAAGGGACGACTTTATTTACGGGTTGGATTAAGCGGGACTACGATTGATCAATGCCAATGCGTTAATTGATATTCTATTGCAAATGTGTGTTAGTCGATTCCTTTTTTTTTGATTTGTAAATAATTAGGTTTAGGTTAATTTCCTACTTTTTGTCTCTTATCACACCGACCCAGGTGTATGTGGTTTCTATCTCCAGCTAATTCCTTTCTCTTTTACTTCAGTGTGCTACGACTAGTTAGCTAGGCGGAATTTGTGTTTTTTGGATTGTAATTTTTATATTTTTCTTCCCTAAAGTGCAGTTTTCAAGGGATTCCTTTGTAATTTTAAGATAGTTGTGATAAATAATTAAATTGTTCGTTTAATTGTCTCTGTAACCTTCTCTTTGAAAGTGCTTTTGAATTAATTTTTGAATTTCTATAATTACAGTATCCTACTCATTTCATAGTGGTAAAGGGCTTTAAAGTAGATCAAAAGAATCTCTGAACTGCGTCACCATCTCTTAAAAAAGAAAAAAAAAGAGGTTCATTACAAATATATATATATATATATATATATATATATATATATATATATATATATATATATATATATATATACTATATATATATATATATATACTATATATATATATATATATATATGAAAATAAGAAGATATAAAACACTATCTAAACGTTGAAACCATATATTTCGGCACTATAGAGGTCCCTGCAACAGACAAATAGATATCAACAACAAAATAAAGCTACATCATTGATGAAAAGCATCTAAAAGGCCACGAACAACGCCAGTTCTAGTAATCCTTTCATTTTCCATTATCCCAAATCCATCGGGAGTTCGCTCGTAAACTACACTTAAATAACAAAAGGGAAGAAGCCGGAGTTTACAAGATACCGTGAAGCAATTGTCATGACATCTATGTAGGCGAGACAGGTAGATCGCTATTGTCATGACATCTATGTAGGCAAGACAGGTAGATCGCTCTCGCAAAGAATAACAGAGCAAAAGATCAGTACGTTCACAGCACAGAGTTCGGAGATTTTCTTACATATCGAAATGGGGCATGTCATTAACTGGAGTGGGGCGGGTTGGTTTTCAAGTATTGTCCGTACAAAGAAAGATGCTGGAGATCTGCTATCATCAATCAAGCCAACAATATGAACCTGTCAGGAGGACATTGGAAATCCGGACGCCATCGACACAGTAATCCTCAAACCCCTCCTGAATAAGATGACCCAAGAAACTGTGGCCGCCATATCCATCGCCAAATAGGGAGCTAATGAGGCCAAAAACCACTAGGGAATTTGGTCAATCTCCTCCTTCTTAGAAACGCCACCTCCATAACATCGGGCCTAAGGCCTGCTCATGTTTTGTATATATACCATTGTAACTTTCCACCCTGTCCATATTCTACCAGTGAACAGGGCATGAAACAAGTGCGAAATATATGGTTCAAAGTTTAGATAGTGTTTATGGGCCTTCTTGTTTTCATATTAAACTGTAGTATTACAGGAAGAAGACATTCATATATATATATATATATATATATATATATATATATATATACTATATATATATATATATATATATATATATATATATATATATATATATATATATATATATATATATATATATCAACTATATATATATATATATATATATATATATATATATATATATATATATATATATATATATATATTTATATATATATATATATATATATATATATATATATATATATATATATATATATATATATATATATATATATATATATATATATATATATATATATATATATATATATATATATATATATATATATATATATATTTATATATATATATATATATATATATGTATATATATATATATATATATATACTATATATTTATATATATATATATATATATATATATATATATATATATATATATATATATATATATATATATATATATATATATACATATACACATATATATATATATATATATATATATATATATATATATATATATATATATATATAACTTTCTTTCTATATATATATATATATATATATATATATATATATATATATATATATATACATATATATATATATATATATATATATATATATATATATATATATATATATATGCTATATATATTTCTGTATGTAACTATAACTAACTCTGCTACTCTTGCTATATATAACATATATATATATATATATATATATATACATATATATATATATATATATATATATATATATATATATATATATATATATATATATATATATATATATATATATATATATATATATATATATATATATATATATATATATATATATATATATATATATATATATATATATATATACATATATATATATATATATATATATATATATATATATATATATATATATATATATATATATATATATATATATATATATATATATATATATATATATATATATATATATATATATATATATATATTGCTCTCTCTGATAGTGGGTCGCTAGCTGATGAGTTGGTATTAGTACCCATATTACTTGCCCAGCCCTGCTTTACACAGAGACCTCAGCCAGACAGACAATTTCGCAATTAGATTAGGTCGCCTCTTGGAACTATGTTATTGAATAATTTTATTATTTCTGGAACAAATTAATTAAATAAGCTATTTATTGCCCACCTAGTCAACAAACGAAAGAATGTATAGTTACAGTGAGGGAATTTACTTGAGCCAATTAGTCAACTCCTGACACAGTAATATTTCCCCTACATCAGTTATAATGCAACGGGTGATCGTTCTCGCAGCTCTATCGTACACAATTTAAGTTTATTAAAGGCTATTCCTCTTCCAAATAATGGTATGATCAGGTTCTAAGGCTTGCCTGATAATAGCTTATACTTGAACTCTCCCTAATTCGTACTTATTGCAAAGGGGAATACCTAATGCAATCTCATCAGGCAATAATGGTTATATGTCCTATACTAGGCTTCATACAGGAAATATGGTTCCACCAGGATCTCCAGTCAGTGGCTGAAGAAGGGGGGGGAAATGTAAATAGAAGCACAGTGGAAGATGTACCAGCAATTGGCGAATACTTTTGTCAATTCCAGACTTACCGTTCACGTAGTCTGCTTGTGCACTGCAATGGAATCCATGAAAATGTGGAAAAAAAGATGAAAAAATGGGACAAAGGGAGAGAATTATCAGAACACGGACGTGTCGTGTGCCCTGGAGGACTGCCGTGTTCTCTCTCTCTCTGACACTGTGGGTCAGATGAACTCTTGTTGTCGTTAACAGCTTACTCTTCCATAACCTCCAGAAGTTTTGAAAAATGACAAAACCATCGCCAGTACACATAGTACAGAGGAGAATGCTTAAGAACACCCTCACTAGAGGTGACCTGGTGAAAGCCTCCCTGTTGGATGGGTCTCTGTCACTGTATAAGCTGTTAGGAATGGATTGTTTTTGAAAATACAATGAGCCCGATTCCCTCTCTGCTTTTCCCAGAGAGAGTTCTTCTTGTCTTTGTTAGGAGTATCTTCTTACTAAAATAATGCAGGGAGGTTGAGTAGAATATTTATAAAAGCTCCCCCCTTTAAGGAGGCCTTCATCCCTTTCGGGCATGAAGGTCTGTACTAAGCAAGTTGTTCGCCTTGATTACTTTACTCGTTCTTCCCTGAGCAGATTTGTCCTGTGCAATCTAACTAGCTACAGATCTACCTAACTCCTAGAAAGATGTAAAGAGCACATCCTTACTCCTATAGACTTATATCTGTACTTAAGGTACTTTGGTTGACCCACGTGCTGCCTCTTCTGATCGTGATATTTAGACCTAGCCAAATGGTACCTTCTATGGTCTCTCCTATAACCTAACCTATTAGAACACAGCTGTAGCACCAACACAAAGGACAATGAACTAGCTAGGTTACAATGTTTTGCACTACAATTTGTAGTTACTGTTTGGTGCATGAGGTTTGCCTCATATGATAAATGCTTGCCACAACTGAGGCATTATGCCATAAGTGTCATAAGCTTAGTGGCTCTCTTCACAATAGTTTAGAATGGCTGATTTCAATTACAAAGCACTTACATGGTTACTGCAGTTCAATGGAAGGTGTAAGTGACAAGGTTACTGGTGTGATGTACTCAATCTGGTCTATGCTATAGTACGATAGAGATCACACAGGCTACCTCTTCTGGGCAAGGAGCCAGGATCACTCTAAGATGGAAAGGCACTGTGCCGAGAGGGCACCAGTTTCAGGATGAGCCCATGGCTCCGCAACTACTGGGCTCTCTTCCGCCACTTCATCTTCTTCTTCGGGTTCCTCCAAGGCCTCTATCTATATCAGACCTAGGAGGCAATGAGGGCACTGACTCTGAGAAAGGTCAGAAGGGCTAGCAGGCATGAAGTCAGGGGTAACTTCAGAAACTACAGGAGAGCTCCGTACTCCGGCTGCTGCAACAACTGGAGCAACAGCGATCTCAACCTCTGCTGTCCGAGAAGGCCAGTTCCTGGCCTCCCAGAGGAGGTATAGCAGTTTGATCCACAGGGGGTTCATCCTATGGGGAAGGATTTGGTGAAGAAGAAGTGTCGGGTGCCAGAAGCTCATAGGTTGCAAGGATTAGTGCGAGGGATCTCCTGGAGGAAAATCCGCCTCATGGTCTGGACCTGGCACAGGGTCCTCCTTGATTGGTTGCTCAACGTCTGAGCTGGACAGAGCATGGCACTGCTCAGCACTCGCAAGTGGCACTGGCAGTGATTGAGGGTCAGGCATGCCTGACAAGGGGTCCAGAGGTACAATACCTCATGGATTGTTTGAATTGGGCTGAGACAGATACTCATGCCCTAGCTGGAGATCAGAGCCTCTCTGAGAGTCTTGCTCGAGAGCGTCCGCTGGGCATTGCTTATTTGTGCAGCCTCCCAATTAGTGGAGTGGCCTGTCCGCTTGCATGTCCTACAGCGGTACCATTCCTCCTGAATGTCTCTTCAGGAGAAGGAGGACGTCTTTGTTGGCTGTCCTTTCGTGGATGGAGAAAACTAGGCTGAGAATGGTTTGGTGTGTGCCCCTCCCACTGACCACTTCAGGGGGAGGAAGGTGGTTTTTCTTCTTGGGGTGCTCCTATAGTCTGGGCATCTGTGGAGGACGTAGCATGGCTGAGAAGTGGTGTTGGGGAAGGGCTTCCCAAGCCAGGTCTGACAACAGGAAATCCACTCGGGCCGAATTCCACCCACCGCAAGACGGTGGGGTAGCGTGCCCCAAGGTGTCGTGACCTGGAGCTTGACTGTGGGAACAGTTGTGGTGTGGCCCTCTATCCACTTCATCTCCCACCGGGTGTGCTTGTCAACCGTGGCACTGGCTGGCACTTGGGCCCTGGAGATCAGGCTAACGTCTGCTGCAGTTTCTACTGTGATTGGAAGGGCCACGGGCAGGCTAGAGCCCTTAAGGGGGGCCACCAAGAAGAACTGGGTCTCCAGTCTCTCGTGGTAAAGTATCTTCTGCGGCCTGGCCACGAGAATGAGGTGCTAATGGTTGATGAACTTGTTGGTGGGGACATGGTATGGACAGGTTGGATGTCCAGCACTGTAGTGGCTGGCAGCACCACAGGATCGGCACGGGCACTTTGTAGGGGCTCAGTGACCTGCGGTGACTGTTGGTGGAGAGGGTTGAATGGATATAGAGGGAGAGGAGTTCTGGTTATTGGTAGGAAGGGGCTTACTAGTGCCTAGCTTGTAGCAGCACTCAGCTTCAGTGTGCCCCAACCTCTTACAGTGGGTGCATGTAGGCTTACTAGGCAGTCCATTCTTCGGGTGAGTTGAGCATGAGAGGTATCCTGGTGGTACTATGTGCCACTGAGATGTGCTGTGGGACTAGGTGAAGGTTTCCCATGAATCGACCATATGGCAGGCTTCCATATGGGTGGTGGGTTGCTTATCATTTGGAAATACAGCAAGGGGCCTAGGCACGCAATGGTACAGATCCTCCAGCATGGTCCGATTGAAGAGGTCCTCAAACATAGTGCAAGACAAGGAGTTGAACCAGCGGGTACCATACTGGGTCTTGTGACAAGCCATTCAGTCCAGAGACCAGCCGACTTCCTTGGCAAGACAACGGAACCACTGTCTCCATTTCTCAGGAGGTTATTTCATGGGCAACCGTGACTCTCGCATTTCATCATACCCACCTCTGACTCTTCTCAAGTGAGTGAAGGCTGCCTTAACTTTTCCCTCCATGTGCTTGGCTAGCACTAGGCCTTCTCTGTCTTGGTGATGCTATAGTTATCAAAGAGTGCCATCTCTTCCTCCAACCATGTTTCTGGCTCGTCCTCAGTCCCACTTGGGGAAGGAATTAATGCTCGATATCGGAGCATTTGGTGCAGCAGGCGTGGGGTTGGAGGTTTGTTGTATAGCCATAGCTTCAGCATTTTCCCTCCTAGCATTTTCCAGCTCAAGCTCCTTCTCTTGAGAGTGATCTCATGCTGCCTTCTCTCTTCTTCTCTTTCTTCTTTCAGCTGCCTCTCTTCTTCATACCTCCTCCATTCGGCTTTGTAATTCTGCTGTTCCAGTCTTTCTTCCTTCTCTTGCTTGGCCAAGTCATCCAGCTGTTCCTTAACCTACTTGGTGAGGTCCAATCCCGTGAGACCTGCCGCCTTCCTCAGCTCCATGATTATCTGTCGCCATGGTTCTGGTGGGTAAGGGCGTCTATCTGGGTTGACTGGATGTATTTGGACAGCGGCTCCCTCCTGTTGAAATTTGACACTTCAATGGCGTGGCACCTTTTCAATAAGGTGGTACTGTGGTTGAGTGTACCATGTAAAGGTCACACTGGTGGCACTCAATATCTTTGTGCACTAGTGGAACTTAGGTAGTCATGAAAGGACTTTTCTTCTGTGTTCCTTTTGTTGTTTTTTTGTGGCACTATGGTTCCAGTGCGTTGCTAGGAACAACACTTGACTTGAGTTCAACTAGTTTGTATTTAAGAGGAAAACGCACTCTACCCAAGCAGAGTGTAACTAATAAGTAGGAGAGAAAGGGAAGGTAAAAGAAAGAGATAGGTAAGCTATTCAGTTTATGACAGTGCTTCAAATTAATGGAACTGTTTAGAAATAGAAATATTGGTGCTTTTGGTGTGTAGTGACTAGTTCCTACTTTGCTGTCTACTTCCTTTTCATGCAAGGAGTAAGGCTATGTTTTATGCTGAGGTCTGGGTAAAAGTCCTCACTCGTGACCGACAGCTTCTAACTGTAATTGATATTAATTTGTCCTCATCTATTTGTGGGATAGAGGTGTTTCTGGTTATTTGTTTTATTTTAATGAATTATTCCTATGTCGGCCCGTTCTTTCAAGGAAGGCGGTGCATGTACACTTCGGATTTATGGCTGAATGCTTATTTGAATAGCTGAGAGAGAGAGAGAGAGAAAGAGAGAAAGAGAGAAATATTCAGCCAGCAAAGTTCATGCTGCTTGAGAAAATCAGTAAAATTATTGTAACTTCACACTGGCAGGTTTCTTATTTGGAGATATGTCTTCTTGGGCTGTTTTAAGGGATTGTCTTAGCAATCTTGACTTTCCCTGGCCCGTGAGTCGTACGTCTTACACTGATAAGCATGGTCAAAATGATAAGCTCTTTTCTTCTTATATAATTCCCTACATCAGTGTATTTTTTATAGGAACATTTATTGTTGTGTTTCCTAAATAAGTAATTCCCTGAATAAATTATTTCTTGCTTTTATCTATTGTATGGAATCCTATACTTATTTCCCTTTCTATCGAAGTCTATTTTCTTTCTACTATTAGCGAGGATCCGATAACTACGCAAGAGCAAAGTGGTTCCCGAAGTGGCGCATTGAGGCAGATGCTATGGAGACTGTATCACCCCCACAAACCAATCACACAAACAACAACAACAAGGGTTTTAAGATGGCGGACTGGAGAGCAGTCAACCCTGTCCCAAAATGTTGGACGAATCCCATTATAACACGGCAAAATTCAAAACAAATTGCTGGACACAGACTGGCAGAAGGATACACGACCTTCTGAGCCGCGGGGTTTGTTTATAATGAAAAACACAAGGCACTCGAATTCCTCTCACATTGGAAGAAGATGAAGACATAAGGTAAACAACTTTGTTGCTGCTCCTGCTCATTTTTGGTTATTTCTGGGACTATAGACGCAGTTTCACCGAGAAAATGCTGTGATGGATCGGTGAATATCTGCTGTTAATACTAAGTAAGCATAGTGAATGTGGTGTAACTGACAGTGAAGTTATAAACCTTGAAAACTTCGTTAAGTTCTTATTTTGAGTGGTGGCCCAGCATTGCCTTGGCGGGGAGGCTGCGCTAGACTGTAGAGACGGTGCTGCCATCTATTGAATCTTTCAGTGACTAGTTTCAGTGTAACAGTATGACGTCATACTCAGCACTGTTTAGGAGAAAGGACTCCTTTGGGTTGCAGTTTTCTGCATACCCTTCTATGGATGCTGTTAGTAGAATGTTATTTTCAAACATGAAATTGGTTCATGACTCGATTATAGGAGTTCATTTTATAAATAGGAATAGAGTAATTGTTAAAGTAGTGCCAAATGTGTTTAATGATCTTGTGGTGAAACTTTAAAGTTTTAGACCCACATTCGGTACAATTTCATTCAACCTTAGCCTCCTGCATTAGCTTTGAATGAGACCAAGTTACAGTGCTGAGGAGTTTACTAACTTGCTTGATATACCACCATGAAGTCAAGAAACATTGCATTTTTATCCAACAAAGTGCAGTTAAGAAACAATCAACTATATTTCCTGCATCCAATTCTTTTTGGGTGATGCCACACGGGTTCCTGAATACGCATTTAAAAGTTTAACACATATAATTAATATTTAAAGAACACAACAATCATCAAAGTTACGTTAAGAAGCAAGAAAACATTAACACATTACTGCAAAAAGTTAACAAAACGTTACGTTACTTCGATAGAGAAAAAAACATAAATGGCCAAAAAGGGGTTTCAGAATATTCTTATGAAGAAGTTACTGCAATGGCGACGACAGTTCACGAGGTGATGGGGCTGGATTCTACAAGAACTTCTTTTACTTGCCTTCCTGGAGTTAGCTGCTAAACAGGCAGAGCTTCACGTTCACACCCTAGAAGAAAACTCAGAAGGAGTATACCGCATAACACAGTTGTCACCTCTACAAATTTACAGGGTTACGTAACAAACATCAAAAAAAAAAAAAAAACAAACATTAAGTACTCTAATCATAACCCAACATACAAAAAAAAGCGGTTTCGTCCAGAAGGCAAGCTTAAACCACTGGCATGTGCCCTAACAATAAGAAAATAACATACATATGCTCCACAGGAAGAAGTTTGACAACACTGTAATCATACGTCATCTAATTTTGAGATGGATAAATTTGCAAAAAGAATGTTTATTACTTTAAATATCAATGTACTAATTTATACCAACTCATTATAGTTAATATAATAAAAACCTTCTTCTGTGGGCAAAAACAATCATATCAACGTATTTTTCATAGAAACTGGGAAACACATCAAAATAAGTATTCAAGAAAACTAGGAAATTTTATTCAAGGGGAATAAATGGCAATTTTTGACAGATCTCATGGAAAAATACGTAGGCAAAGAGGTATGTTCAGAACAGTTGGGAAATGTAAAGATTGTGAACCTTAGTACATCCATTACGTATGTTTCATTGAATGTCTTTCAAAACTCTCCAGATGAAAAAGCTGATCGGTATTATCGAAATATGGCAAAGTGGAAGGAATCAGGCAAAACAAATATGCTTACGGACCGTTCAAAGGGCTATTGACGGGAGTCAGGACAGCTGGCATGAGACTAAAAGAGAATGTTCCTTCGTCTATTACGGTTTTCGGATTCACCTTAACTATCTTGTATAATGGGCAGCAACGTACATGCTTTAGGTGTGGGAGAGTAGGTCACGTGGCTAAAGACTGCAAATACGAAGATGTAAGGTCTAAGTTTAAAGAAGGAGAGTTCCCTCACCTGCCTACGGAAGGAAAGGACGAAACCAACGTAAACGCAAATGAGTTGCATAAAAACAATGTAGAAAATGCAACAGTTGAGGAAAGCGGAGATAACCAAGGAAATCAAACTACAGATATAGTAACCGAAGGAAAGGACAGGGATGAGGAACCTAATTCAATGGAAGAGCAGGTATTAGATTGCACAATAGAAGAAATTGTTAAGGATAATTCACAAAATGATTCTGAGCAAGAAAAGGATGAAGACTACTCGATAAAACTTGGGGAAGGCACAACAAAAAGGAATGCTGGTAGTGATCTAGGAAGAGCAGATGAAAAGCTTGTCGATGGATCTTTTTGTTCTTTGTGAGAGAAAATATTCATGCGGAGAAAACTGGAGGAGGGTAACCGATGGTCGGCCCAAATTATGAGGACAGAGGATCTTTTTGAGGACAGTCTTGAATGCGAGCAGGATGATGCCAATGAGGAGGCCAGGAATCAGGGTTTCCCAACAAATACGTGTCAGTGACTTGCATGCGTCTACAACAAGTGTTGAGATTCATAAAGGATGGTAAAAAACGAGGTGGTGTTTACAGAAAACGAAACGCAAGTATAGTAAAAGGAAAACAAGAGGAAAAAACGGATGAG
>NC_089752.1:87194846-87214846 GCF_040412425.1 Macrobrachium rosenbergii
ATATATAGTATATATATATATATATATATATATATATATATATATATATATATATATATATATATATATATATACTAATATATATATATATATATATATATATATATATATATATCTTTCTTTCAACTATATATATATATATATATATATATATATATAATAATAATATATATACACACATATACATATACATATGTATGTATGTATATAATATATATATATATGTATATATATATATATATATATATATATATATATATATATATATATATATATATATATATATATATATATATATATATATATATATATATATATATATATATATATATATATATATATATATATATAGATATAGATATAGACATAGATATAGAATATAGATATAGATATAGATATAGATATAGATATAGATATATATATATATATATATATATATATATATATATATATATATATATATATATATATATATATTATAAATACTCTGCTGTTCAGCCTCTTTGCAATTTCATTGTAGAGAAAATCCGCGAACAACGATAGGGAGAGATCTTTGTCCAGGCAGGTAGTCTTTAGTAAGCATTAGGCCTAAACCCATAGGGAAAGTTTCAAGTAACCCTATTGAGGTGGTCTTAAGCTTCCTTTCCTGTTCTATGTTCACAATGTTTGACAAAATTTAAATCCAAGAGCATAAAAGCCATACTGGCGCTTACGCTTTGGTTTGTTGACGAAGGAGGTCAGAGAAATTCGCCAGCGCAAGAGACACGATCATGTGTACTACTGTCTTGTACTTCACCTCTGTCTGTTTTTCCTTGCTATTATTGAATTGAAGATGGCTATTATCAAAACTTGATCGTCCATTGTATCGCAGTAACCCACGTTCGGATGAAGTTGAAAATTGTTAAAGTTTTATCAGTTCGCTAATCTCTGTCTGTATTTCCATTTATTTGTTTTCCTCTTCGTGGTGCTTCATATTTGCTTCACCTTATGTCATACTTATTTATAGTACTCGTGTTTTATATGTCAATTGTCCCATGTTACATTCGGAGCTTACCATTCATTTTAGACAATTAACCTGGTGACTAGCTCTACATAATGACTCAACCTGAGCATAGGCCAAACAAGTGCAACACCGCCTAGGTTAATAAACCCCGGATTACTCTTCGCGGACTGGTACTTGACGTCAGACAGACTAATCTTTCATTTTGTAGTTAGGGTTGGAAACGCCGACTCCGCTGGTTGTTTAATGCTTCTTAGGAGTTACATGGTAAACAACTTAATCCTAATGTTCCTTCCATAGCTTTTAGAACTGGTTCTTACATAGGTACTTATACTGGTTCCTGTAATACGAATGCCCTAGACTGGTTCATGTATTACGAATGCCCTAGACTGGTTTATGTATTACGAATGCCCTAGACTGGTTCCCTGTAATACAAAAACATTTAGGACAGCCATTTTGTGCCAAACAGCATGCAGTCCTTAGCACCAGGCCATGCTGTGCTCATGCCTAACTTAACTGTTACATTACACAGTTAGCCTGGCTTTTCATGCATAAGAGTGTAATGAAGTCAAGAATTGATATATATTCATAAAATTATGGAAAATATCACACAGCCTACGGTTGGTGGCACTGCAACCACATGCAAGCTCATCATGTTGCCAATTTACGTAACATTACCATAACAACTCTCAATTTTCTGTTACATTAAGGCAAAGATACAAGAACACTATTAAGTGTTATGGCAACATGTAACATAAACTAAGATTTGCGATACCTTTTACAAGGAGAAATATGGCATTTCAAATGGAAATAAGGGGAACTACATCCCTTTCCCCTCTGAAGTCGCCAACACGTCTTGAACAGTGCGTAGTTGAGCTTACGCAACTTCGCACTTGGTTGAACTTACGCACTTACGCATTATCACTCGATCATAGACAATCTCAATCTCGAGTGGTTAAGTCAACTTATTGATAAGATGAAGACCAATTCGTTTTCCAGTCCACCAATTATGAAGGGTATTGTCATTAATTCAAAAGAAGATATCCATCATTAAAAATGGGGAACCTTCAACCTGTCTCATACAGCACATCTCAGAGACACATTGTGCCGCCTTAGCTACCTCTCAAGCTCAAGCTCGCCCAAAGAATGGACTGCTGAGCAAGCCTACATGCACCCACTGTAAGAGGGTGAGGCATGCTGAAAGCGAGTGTTTGATACAGCCAGGCACTAACAAGCAACCCCCTACTACCAGCCAGAACTCCTCTCTCCCGCTTCATTCACTCCACCCTCTCCATCAGCAGTTACTGCAGGCCACCGAGCCTACAAGAGGCCTGTGCAAATCCTGTGGTGCTGCCAGCCGCTACAGTGCTGGACATCTGGCCTGTCCACATCATGTCCCCACCACCAAGTTCGTCAACCTCATTAGCACCTAATTCTTGGCGGCCGGGCAGCAGAAGATCTCTTACTCCACGAGACTGGAGCAGACCCAGTTCATCTCAGTGGCCCTCCTAAGAGCTCTTAGCCGCCCGTGACCTTCCAGGTCACAGCACACTGCAGCAGACATTAGCCTGATCGCCAGGGCCCAAGTGCCAGCGATTGCCTTGGTTGACAAGAAAACCCGGTGGGGAGATGAAGCGGACAGAAGGCCACACCATTACCGTTCCCCATGGTCCAGCTCCAGGTTACGACACCTTGACACGCTTACCCCACCGCCTGGCGTGGTGGGTGGAAATTCGGCCTGGAGTGGACTTCCTGTTGGGTCAGGACCTTCTCTGGGGAAGCCCTTCACCAATGCCACTTCGCAGCCATGCTACCTAACTCCACGGAAGCCCTGACTATAGGAGAACCTGATCACGACAAAACCCCACCTTCCGCCCACCGAAGTGGTCAGCGGAAGGGGCACACACTGAACTATTCTTGGCCTAGCCCTCTCCAGTCGCAAAGGGCTGTTCAACAAAGAGGTCCTCCTTCTCCCCGAAGAGACGTTCAGGAGAGCAGTACCGCTGTAGGGACGTGCAAGCAGGCAGGGCACTCCCACATTGGGGGCTGCCCCAAGTAAGCAATGCCAGCAGATGCCCCCGAGCAAGACTCTCTCTGAGAGCTCTGATCTCCAGCTGGGAAGGAATCTCTGCTGCGAGCCACCAAGCCATCCACGAGGTGTTGTACCTCGGCCCCTTGTCAGGCATGCTCTGACCTCAACTGCTACCAGTGCCACGAGCACTGAGCAGTGCCATGCTCCGTCCGGCACGGATGTTGAGCCATCAATTGAAAGGACCCTATGCTGGGTCTAAATCATGAGGCAGATCCTCCTCCAGGAAATTCAGGATTCCCACCCATTAATCATACCAGCTGGAGGAGCATCACGGCACCTGACACTTCTGCTTCACCACATCTGTTCCCAGAGGATGAACCCCTGGAGGATCAAACTGTTACACCGTCTCTGGGAGACCAGAAACTGGCCTCCTCAGATGCAGAGGTCGAGATCGCTCTTGCTCCAGTTGTTGCAGCACCAGAGTAGGGAGCCCTGTAGCTTCTCCTGAAGTACCTGACTTCATGACCGTAGCCCTTCTGGCCTTTCCCAGAGTCGGTGCCTAAATCACCTCCTAGGTCTGACACAGATAGACCTTGGAGGAACCCGAAGAAGAAGAAGGGGCAGAAGAGAGCCCAGTATTGCTGAGCCATGAGCTCATCCTGGCACTAGTGCCCTCTGGCACAGTGGTCCTACCATCTAGAGTGATCCTGGCCCCCTTGCCCAGAGGAGGTACCCAGTGTGATCTCTTTCATACATGCCTAGACCAGATAAAAGTACTGTACATCAGATTAGTAACCTTGTCCTTCCACTTACCATCAGTACAGTAATCACGTAAGTGAGTGCAACTAAAAACCAGAAAAATCTAAACCATTGTGAAAAGACACGATGGCCTAAGACCTCAGTGAGGCAACCATTGATCATATGAGGCAAAACTCATGTATTAAATCCATTAATTACTGATTGTATTGAACACAAACCCTTAATTTAGTTAGGTTTTTATCTCTTACGTTGGCGCTTATGGTTGGGTTAGGATAGGTTAGGCTAGGGGAATACCATAGAATGTACCACTATGCTAGGTCTAAAACACGATTATAGGAGGCAGACATATAATAACCGTAAGCACCTTCAAGTACAGTTAGATTCTGTAATATAATGATCAAAGCTCATATCCTATCAAGAGTTAGGTAGATCCGTGGGCTAGTTAGGCTGCATCGGACAAATCTGCTCAGGGGAGAAGAGTAACCTAATAGAGGCGAACAGCTAGCTTTAGTACAGACCTCACGCCCGAAGGGAGTGAATGCCTTCTGAGGGGGTAGCTTTGCAAATATTCTCCTGTTCACCCTCTATGCAGTTTTATTGTAGAGAAGATCCGTGAACAATGACAGGAAGACGCCTTTGTCCGAGCAGGGTAGTGCTAGGTATTTCAAATGTAATGTCTTTTAGTTAGCATCAGGGCCTAAACCCATAGGGAAAGTTTCCCCAAGTAACCTCTATTGAAGGTTGTCTTAAGCTTCCTTTTCCTTCTTCTATGTTCGGCAAATGTTTTGACAAAATTTCAGACTACCCTGAGGCATAAAGCCAGTGTGCGAGAGACACGCGTCGTGTGTACTACCGTCTTGTACTTAGCCTCTATCTGTTTTTCTTGCTATTAGTGAATTGGGAAAACGGCTATTATCAAGATTTCCGATCGTCTGTTGTATGCTCAGCAATCCACGTCCCGGTAAGTTGAAAATTTGCTAAGTTTCATTGATTCAATTCAATCTCTCTGTCTGTATTTCCATTTACTTGTTTTCCCTCTTCTCCACCATCTACAATAACCCATATCAGCAATTTACTTTTATGAAGTCTAGATTAAGAATAATTTATATTGCTTAGCGACATTCAACTATTCCCGTGAAGTAACCAGGAATTACGGAAGGTTGTAAATAAGTAATTTACAGCATTTAGGCAGCCTTGTGTCTCGTCCCATTGTTTGGAAGAGAACAGTCTTTACCAGTGCTAACTGCATATGATATAATCCGTTAGGCATTACCTTCTGAAGCAAAGGGAAAATTGATCATGCTTCGAAGTTGGGCCATTGTTCAAGTAATTTCCTAGCTAACTACATATTCTTTGTATCGATTGACTGGCGACCTTATTCAATTAATAATTCTGTGTCTTGAGGTTAAATTCTAGCTTTAAAATGACAGGTTACATGTGTTCTTGGCACTAGGGCCTCATAAATTATGTTAATCGAGTAATAAACTCATCAGCCAAGCCCCCACACGTAACAATATGTGTGTATATATATATATATATATATATATATATATATATATATATATATATATATATATATATATATATATATATATATATATATATATATATATATATATATATATATATATATATATATATATATATATATATATATATATATATATATGCTTCTAACTTCCAGGGACAGCTCGAAAAACAATCCAAGGCCGGTCATGGAAAGGCACTGTTCATATGCATTTTATCATAATATGCCAATGTTTCACAACTCCTCATAGTTGCATTTTCTAGGCTGCAAACAGCGAACATGGCAATCAGTAAATTAAAATCAAAATCACACATTAGAATTACAACAACAATAAAATGTTCAGAATAAAATGACTAAAACCTATCCTAAAAGAACAAGTAAAAGGCTGTGACAACCTACCCAGAAGGAAGTTAAAAAAAACTACTGTACTCGCATTGAGTATTGCAAAGAGAGGAGAGAAAAAGAATAAACATACAGAAAGAGAAGAAACACTAACAAGACCATCAGCAATAAACAGCTGTGTAGAGGATGTCTGGAGTTTAACGGTGGTACAGTCAATTTGCAATAATAGATTCAAGTATTGTTAAATACTTTGAATGATTCTGATATTAGACTGTTCAGGGCTGATAATCTGCCCCGGTCAGTTGACTCCTCTATGAGCATCGATGCGAACTCGCAACACTCTCTAGTACATCCAACATAGATCCTCTGACTACATCTAGGCACTTGTACTTATATATAACATTGAATGTAAATAAGGGACTGAGCTTGTTTAGAAAACTTCAAGAGAGCACCAACTGTTCGGGGGTTCTTCGATGAGCTTGAGGTTAAGAGCTGTAATTCCTTCGAATGATGAGAAATTTTTCTTCCTGAAAGAATCATCTTGCATATAGGGAACGCTGCGTATAAATCCATCTTAGGGACGGTGTAATAAAGAGGAGGTGGCGTCATCTTCTTGTTCAACATGCTATTTAACTGTTTAAAAACAGTTTGGATTGAAACAGTTGTTCCTGAAATAATTAGTGAGATATGTTATTTCGTCGAAAAGTTAGCCAATTAGATGACAGAGTAAAAGCCCTGTGAGGAGCAGAAAGAGCATTTAATTTAAAATTGAAAACAAGAGCTATAAAAATTACCTACCCAAACCCAAACGTATCTTTACGATATATGCCAGTGTAGAACCTACCAAGTTCCTGGAAATTAGAACGTCCAAAATGGGAGCTTGCTGTTAGATTCTTTTTCGTAGAGTAAATTTATGTTAGTGTTGGGTATTAAAATCTGAAATAAGTCATCAACATATAACGAAAAATAAAGGGTCTGCATTAAAATCAATGTTTAAAAATGTTGGCAAACGTCCACAGTCATCAACATTCCTTCCCACGTTTTATAAAATAAAGGGAGGAATGACAACTCTACAGGATTCGTCCATTATTTCAACTTTTTAAATTAAATGCTCTTTGTTAGCTCTTGTTTTTCTAATTTTAAATTAAATACTCCACAGGGCTTTTACTCTGTCATCTAATTGGCTAACTTTTCACGACGAAATAACATATCTCACTAATTATTTCAGAAACAACTGTTTTCATCCAAACTGTTTTAAACATGCTAAATAGTGTGTTGAACAAGAAGATGACGCCACCTACTCTCTACTGTATATTACACTGTCCCTAAGATGAATTTATATTCAACGTTTCCTTTATATGCAAGATGATTCTTTTTAGGAAGAACTTCTCAACATCATTCGAAAGGAATTATCGCCCTAACCTCAAGCTCATCCCGAGGAAACCCTGAACAGTTGGTGCCTCTCTTCAAGTTTAGTGAAGCTCAAACCCTTGTTTACATCCAACGTTATATATAAGGCAAGTGTCCCAGATGTAGTCAGGGGATCTATGTTTGATGTACTAAGAGGTTGCTGTTCGCACGATGCTCATAGGAGGAGCCAGCTTCTCAGAACTGGGAGAGATTATCCAGCCCTGAACAGTCTAATATCAGGATTCATTCAAAGATGTGTAAAACTTCTTCTTCATAGAAAATAAAGATTTTTCTCAATAATAGACAGGTACAAAAGCAAATGATTTAACAATACTTGAATCTATTATTATCAAATTGGATTTACCACTAAATCTCCCAGACTTCCTCTTCGTACAACTGTTTATTGCCTGATGGTCTTGTTGAGCTGTTTCTTCTGTCTGTATGTTTATTTATTTATTTATTTTTCTTTTCCTCTTTTTGTAATACCAGTGCGAGTACAGTAGTCATTTTAACCTCTTTCTGCAGGCTGTCACAGCCTTTTACTTTGTTCTTTTTTAGGATAGGTCTTAGTCATTTTATTCTGAACGTTTTATTGTAGTTGTAATTCTAATGTGATTTTGATTTTAATTTACTGATTGCCACGTCCATTGTTTGCAGCTCAGAAAATGCAACTATGAGGAGTTGTGAAACGTCGGCATATTATAATAAAATGCATACGAACAGTGCCTTTCCCTGACCTGCCTTGGATTATTTATTTATATATATATATATATATATATATATATATATATATATATATATATATATATATATATATATATATATATATATATATTTATATATTTATATATTTATATATTTATATATTTATATATATATATATATATATATATATATATATATATATATATATATATATATATATATATATATATATATATATATATATGTATATATATATATATATATATATATATATATATATATATATATATATATATATATATATATATATATATATATATATATATATATATATATATATATATATATATATATATATATATATATATATATATATATATATATATATATATATATATATATATATATATATATATATATATATATATATATATATATATATATATATATATATATATATATATATATATATATATATATATATATATATATATATATATATATATATATAGGGTGTTTTGATATTAGAGCCCCCTCTGTATTAGAGCCCCCCTCTACAGCATAAATGAAATTGATATGGACAAAAAAAAAGTAATTCAGAGCAGGTATTTAAGTTCCTCTCTGACTATTTAATATTTTGTGTGGCCTCCATCTGCCTGTACCACAGCCTGCATTCTTGAGGGGTATGATTCCAGCAAATTGCAAAAAAGCTGAGACTCAAACTCCATTTCCCTGAGCACTTCAGTCTCCTCTCTTTGCAGGTCGTCAAGGCTTGGTATACCATCATAGTTCACTGTGCGCACTTCAACACGATCCTTTAAGATACTACCAATGTTTTCACACACATTAAGGTCAGGGTAGCTACCTGGAAATTCACTTGACGAGAAGAAATCGATACCACTGATTTGAAGCAGCTCCTGTGTCTGAAGACTCTTGAAATATGGTTCCTTATCATGCAAAAATGTGACTTCTTCAACAGATAACACATTTTCAGGATCTTTGAGAATAGGAAATACTCCACCAGTAAGCACAGTTTCCCTGAAGTATTTGCCATTCCATGACTGTCCTTTTTCTTTGATGATCCACATTAACCATTTGGCTATGAAACATAGAAAATTCCCAAACATTCAGGAAATTTCACAACTTGGCGATATCGCACGTCATCGCTGATATCATCCAACTTTGCAGCCCAAATGATGTAATTTTTAGGATTTAGCTTCCTGACTGTGTAAATGAAGAATTCATCTGATGCGGCAACATGGAGAAAGTTAGCTTCATCCCAATCTTTAAGAAATGAACCACAAAACCATGCACAGTCTTCTATCTGTTGCTGAGTGATGTTGGGCTTGCTAATAACATGAAATGGCTTGATACCAGATTTTTCAACTCACGATATACAGCACTATAACTTCTCTTCTTTCCCGTTCTTGTTTCTAGATCAAGCGCCAATTTATGTAAAGACTTTCTTGGTCTACCCACTGCCTCAGCTATGATGTCTTTTGACTCCTGAGAAAGGACTTCAGGCCTTCCAAGATTCTCATTCTTTTTGCGGTGACAGTCATGTGGATTTTTTTTCCAGTTTCCTTTAACAAAGGATTCATCTCTTTTAATGTATTTAGCTATCCAGGAATGTGAAATGAAGGATGCGCCAACATACCTGGCCCCTCTGAAGGTTATAGCCTGGATTCGGTCAATCCATCTGATTTCTCCGAGTTGTTAGCCATGGCTGTATCTAACTCCGTCACTCAGTTTGAAAATACAAGAAATGCAAAATGAAAATAGCGTAATAAAAAACTTAAAATAATGTACTTGGAGATAGGCTATAGCAGAAAACTTCCTAACTTTCCATTTGTTCTGTGGAGGGGGCCCTCTAATTTCAGAAACACCAGTATATATATATATATATATATATATATATATATATATATATATATATATATATATATATATATATATATATATATATATATATATATATATATACTCTCTCTCTCTCTCTCTCTCTCTCTCTCTCTCTCTCTCTCTCTCTCTCTCTCTGTCTCTCTCTTTGCATGATTAAGGAAATAATTTAGTAAAGAAAATTATAATACAGACGAATTTCAACATTTACTTTTACGGAATTCTTTGTGTTGAAGATGAAAAAAAGGCAAATTCAAAAGATTTATAAATACACGTGACAGTATCATTGGAAGAAGCTTTCTATGGCATAAGCTGAATAAAAGTAAACAATATCTGAATAACGAATAGTTATGAATTTGAATAATTTTACAAGATGAACATGATAATCTTAACAAAACTTTTATGACAGAATTTCAGTAATTTACATGTGCGTGGTATGTTCAGAAACAAGGAGCGACACATAGTCCTACATTGTAATCTTTAATTATATGTGACATGATAAAAATTACACTGGAACCGTATCATTTTCTCAACAGTAATCTGAGCAAACTTCGCAAATATTTCGGTACTGCATCTCCAAATATATCAACAAGGAATCTTTGATAACGGTTCATCTCTTCAAAACACAGTCTCATAATTTCGTTATTGAAAAATTAAAAATAATCTACTTCCTTTGAATTTTCAGTCATATTACATCTTGGCATAGTACCACTACCACCGCCGTCAAATATGAAATCTCTGGGCGGGAAATTACTGGCAGCCCACTCCCATTAGCCCTTCCCTCAATCTGACAGCAGTCACGCAACGATATCGTACGACACACCCGGGTTCCGAGCCGTTTTAAGAAATGTATCGTAAACGATCCAGCCGTAATCAAAGGGTTAATCAGCGAACTAGCCATTGCTAAAACTAGACTGATGGATGTGAAACGAACCTAGGAATAAATTAATTGCAAATTAATAACTCACAAAGGCATATAAAGGTGGAACAGGAACAAGGATGAGATAACAGGTAAGAGTGTTAAATTCTCCATGCTGTATTATTACAATTGTGTTAGGTAACGAACAGTGAATAATTTATGTTTAAAATTTGATTCTGGGATAATATAGCAAAAAGCAGAGTGAGCACCGATTCTTGCTTTGAATTTTGCGCCGCGAACTTCCATGAGAGTAGCTGTGTTGGAAGAGTTAGTTGCTAGTGAGTCATTTAGTAAGGGTTGTGTTGTAGGTGAATTATTGCATGTGTTAGTGGTAGTCCAGTTGCCAAACCCCACTCTTTAAAGTAAGCATGCTTTGACGTCATTATGAAGTTTCATAGTTGATTCTTCATCTCTGGGCCATTCTGAGTCAAAATCAGCCGGGTTCCAGCTTGGCACCTTTGAGGAATTTTTTATACAGGCGAGAAATTCCATAAATTCCATATCCTCACTTGTAGACCATTTAGAAACGTGATCTTGATGTCTAAGCCAATGTTTTCAAGGTAAAGGGTTCGAAATATGATGAAATAAAAAGCGTGTAATGAAAATTAATATCATATTACCCGATTACTATAAAATAAATACCAAATAATTCTCAACTTTTTCTGAATTAATAGCCATAATTTATTTTGAATTGTGGTTTTCAGCAGTATCTTCACTGTAAATCACAGTTTTGTCATCTATAAAAATGGTTCAGAACATCAAGAAGTTGAAAAAATAATGAAATAAAAATGTGTGTATGAAATCAGCATCAGATTCATAATGGCCATAACATTAAATAATGATCAACAACAATATACAAATCATGTTTTCGGTAATATCTTAATTTGTTTACTACATAATATATAGTAATTTTTATATCTGCATGAAGCTTGCATTTTGGGTTGAAGATGCAATTAAAGAAATAAATTAACTTATAAGTAATTCACAAAACCAAAAGTGTTCAATTCCAGAACGTATAAAAAATAACCTGTAGATATTTCTGGAAATCAACTGTTCATTTACAAAACATGTCACATTTATATTTGTTTTGGAACTCATACACATAATTATGATTTATATTTAGAAACTCAAATACTTCTTTTTTCATTAAAATATTCTTTTAATATTTGAATTAACATAAATCTTTATGTTCAATCATCATCTTCTTCTGTTGCATCGTACATTTCTCTTGGTGTGTTCATTGCAACAATCTGGTCCAGCATTACATTTACAAAACACTGAACAGGACATCTGTACTACAACACAACCACACCTTCCCGAAGAACACTGACGATTGCTGGAACATCCACATTTATTTAATAAGGTGCAAAATGCTCAAAGCTTTGAACGGGAGATACATCTGGAGGCAGTGTTGTCGGATGCATTGTCACACCATCTTCATCATGATGCCATCCATAGGCTAGGGTCAATGTCTGGGGGGTCTGAATGCATCGCCGATTTCCATATAATAACTTGAAGATGAGAGCGAAGTGCATGTTGCACAAATGCATCGTGTGAAGGAGGCAGCGACTTCAGTTTTGGAGAAGAGGTTATCTTTTTGTTTGCATCCTTGACTTCCACAGCTGGCGACGGAGACTGTTCATGTTATCTTCATGTTTGATACCATAACATGCAGCAAGAGGTTGCCTCTGAAATTCAATTGCTTTTGTCCGCTTTCAGTTGACCAAGCAAGGGTAGGTCATGTCCACCCGTCAACACTGTTAAAGCTGTGACCTTTCCAGTTCCATATATGAACGAAACTGTGTCACACCCAGTCAGGGAATGCACAGCAGGCAGGCACTTTGTGATGCATTTGTGTTTCAGTGCTGTTTGACGACTGTCTATTATTGTTCGACCAGCACATGGACTCTCCATGCTAACATTTGCAATCATTTTGCGTTCAATGTAGAAATGAATGAGAAGGATAAAAACATCGGTGTCATCACAGATCACTTTGATGTGAGAGTTATATACCTGACGCAATACAAATTAAATGATGGATGATGATGACATCAGCTTCCTCATGATTTGCTTTCAGATCCTGTCTGTGTAGAATGGAATTGTTCTATATTTGTATTGGTGTAGGATCTTTTCCCGTTATTACCAGTTTTGACTGATTACTCTGTATGTGGTCCTGAAGATATTGACATATCAAATCAATGAGTTGCATTTTGTCGAAGGTAACATTGAGTATCACTTTCTGTGCAGGTAAGGGTGTACTTAATATCAACTCATACCTTCGGCTTGCATCACTACCTAAGCGATGTGCTCCAGTCATCTGTTTCGTGCTGTTCTTGATGTACCTGTCAAACACTAGGTAAACATCACAATGTGCTAGATGGTATTTGATGGTTACCATAAAGTTGGTCACAAAATCTTTGACTGTTCCATTTGTGGGCCAATGTATGGTCCATAACAGAGCACATCCGTCGATGATGACAATATCTGGTGTACCATGAACTCTACTTGATTGTTCAACCTGGAGTTCGGTTTTAAGGACTGCTCTTGACTGAGTGCGCATCATACCACTCTCATCAAATAAAGATGTTGGTACGGGGGACAGCTCATACGAAAGGACATCCTTGATGTCAGTGTCCCTACTTTGTTGGAAACACATAAATCGAGTGTAGATCAGTTCTGTATCATACACTGGCTTTCCATCCAGTTTAATACTTTTCTTGGTTGACACCATTGTTGTCACCTTCTTAACTAGGGTCTTGTTAAAGCTTTTTGGCCATCCAGATTCAAATTCAATCATCTGCTGTCTCCCGATTTTGACAGCTTCATCAGCATTGACCTTGTCTGATGTATGCAATCCAGTGACGATGTTGATTAGGCCTTTTGGGTAAGTGTCTGTTGCTAGCGGAACAGTGTAATTTTTAAGAGCATTGTGAATCTTCTGACGGTCAGATGAACCATTTGCAATTCTACTTGATGCCTCTTCTTTATGTGATGTATAAGTAGATACACAGTTCTTATGACAAAAAATTGATTGAGTGTCTGAGAGGTTTTCATGCCGCCCATCACCTCGACGTTTACTACTACGAATAATTGTTTCAATTCTAGTTCTAGTGGCAGTAATTACTTTGTTGGAAGGATTAGTACAGTTGAAGAATCAAGAATTATTCTCCTCTAGATCAGATGAATCCATCATGAAAAACTGCTTTTCAACTTCACCTGGAAGAAAGAAACTATTGCTGAATATATTTCAAATTAATTTAACACCTCAGTTGTCTACAATATAGGGTATAGAAGTATAGTAATAACTGACATAAAAAAAGAAGAATAAACAGCATAATGAAATTCCCGTAAAATAATTAAATTTTGGATACCAGAATCGGGATACTATACAGGTATGCTTCAAGTTGAGGCCTGGCTGAATAGCGCGTTTTCCATAAATCACAGGTGACTTTCTCATTTAATTTATGTAAACATTCATAACGCAAAACCTCTTTAGTTCATCATATTTGGATTTAATGACCATATGTCATGGGAAAAGAAACAAAACTTATGATCTTAATTGAGAAAGTAGCTGAAAACCAAATTTCCATAACTTTTGACAACTATTTATCATTTACCTTCAAGAGATCGTGAGATTTGATGCTAACTTTCATTCAAACAGTTTTATTTCATCATATTTGGATTCTCAATCCTTAAATACATGGGCTTAGACATAGATCACGCTTCTAACTGGTCTGCAAGTGAAGATATGAGCAAAATGGAATTATCAAAGTGCTGGGCTGGCGGTCATTTTGTTTTTTGCCTGTAAAAATTCCTCAGAGGTTCCAAGCTGGCACTGGCTGATTCTGATTCAGTTGGCCTAAGATGAAGAATCCACAAAAACTTCATAATGACGTCAAAGCATGCTTTTCTGAAGTTCTGCTGGACTATAGTAAGAAGTTAGCTAGTGTGTTATTCGTAAACAGTTTACGTCAGGAAAAGAAGCGCACTTTTCCTGCTTGTGAAGTGAAATTTGAAATCATTTGAAAGTTCGTCTTTGTTTAGAATACCACAATCGGCAACATGCGAGCACACCAGCTTGTCTGCCTAACTTCGCTTAAATCACCTCTGACAAAGACTGACTCATTCATATTGATCAGCTGTGGCAGAACTGAGTCTTGCTGTAACTTTCTAGTAAAGTAGAATAATTATTTGCACTTTAGAAGAACCATTCACATTCACATATATGTAGGAATCATTGTTTCAGAAAAGATTAGTTTTTTCATGTATATTTTGTAAAGCAACTAAAGAACACGTGTGTACGTACGTTGTCACCCGCAAAGCATCCTGGGAGTTAGTCAGCCATCTTGGCTGGTTGCCAGTGTGACATCATTGTTTGGTTGTCATAGGGACCGACTTAGAACCAGCTGTCATTTGAGCTCATATAAAATAAAATCCTGTCACAAATGAAAAGTACTGAAACGAAAAACCTCTGTTGCAATTATTTAATGTAATGGGAACAAGAACACACATTTTATTTTAATCACTGAGAGTGGAGTCCATTTAATTTAGTTAAAAGTAACAAATCATCCTTATTATATCTGCTACTCAGTAACAGAGAGAGAGAGAAAGTTACTAAGAATCATCCCATATCTGCTTTTACTCAAATTGTAACGCTTGTGTTATTAAAATTATTGAGGAGATATGGTGAATATATGCAACTTGGGAAATACAACTCATAACTTTACATAACAGTGACTGAAAAAAAACAAGAGAGAAATTGTCTTAGGGGAACCCATTGCCATAATTAGCAATACCATTTCATTAGCGGTGACTCAATTTCATACTTAGTGACGTCCTAATTTTATGTCCACATGCCACATTTCTTGTGTTAGATTTTCACAAGCATTTACCTCAGCCATTCAGGTTAGTATTTGGGTAATCGAGACCATTTCTTAAAGAGAAAAAGAATGGACAAACACTAAATCTCTACATCACAGTATGAACCTGGAAGTAAGTAATTAACTGCAGTTGAGCAGACTGCACCATGGGCATAATTCACAATATTGTTTTTTCCCTGCAAGCAACTATGCACACGCTATGCATATCCCCAGAGTGTGTTGATGAATGCTGCTTCGGCCAGGGTGACTGCAGATACTGATCTTGCAGCCCAGCTAAGACTAAACACCATAGCAAAGGAAATTCCACAACTGTTGTATTTTAGAACTAACCGCCCACGAGTGCTATCCATGGGTTTCCTACTCTGGAGTGGTGGGGCTAATCTGGTGCAATGCCAAATGGGTAACCCACCTGAAGTGTTTATTTTCCTTTTCTTTTACTAATTGAGTGCACTCTGCTTCATGTGGAGTACCATTTCTTTTCACGCAATTGGTTTGTACAACTACCAGTGTCATTCTTTGGAACCTCCCAGTACTCCAGTGCCACCAAGAAAGGGTCCTGTGTTTTACACACTGCGCCTGTACATTTGGACACTGAGTGCCAACACCAGTGTGTCCACCCAAAGCACCTCGAGTCACTATGGTGTTCATGAGTCCCAGTAAATTGTTGCTCACCAAGGACTGCTCCATTTATGTGATATATGATATAACGCATATAACACAATGCCACCTTATTGAAGATACATCGAATTGAAGATGCAAGTAGTTTTACTTTATTCCCAGACCATTTAATTATGTTTAACCCAGAAGCTTTTACAAGAACATTTATTTGGGAAGGAGCTTTTGAAGAGAGGGTTGACAGGAACAGTGGATGTCTTACTGTGAAGCTAGAGGCAAAAGAAAGCCGAAGAAAGAGAAGAGCAAAGGAAGTACAAGCACGAGAAAAGGAAACATGAACTGGAAAAGGAAGAAAGAGCAAAGAAGGAGAGAGAAGAACATAGGAAGTATGTACTGGAGAGGGAAGAAAAGCAACGGCAACATGAAATGGCCCTGAAGGAAAAGGAGCATTGGCTGGAGAAAGCCCGGCAAAGCAATGTCGAGGCTCTGGCCCAACAACAACAAGCCAATAACCCCACAACTGCCATGCCTAATACTCCTATATCTAGCATCAACTCACTGGTGTCCAAGTGGACTGAAGATGAGCCAGAGGCATAGTTAGAGGAGGTAGAGGCACTTTTCAAAAACTACACTACCACCGAGACAGAGAGCACCTTATTTCTCTCTCAGCATATGGTAGGTAAAGCTAAAGCTGCCCTCCACAAGCTGGACAGTGGAAAAGGGAAGGCATGGATGAATTTGGACAGGTTATTAAATTTAGTAAAATCACACTGGAGAAATGGAGAAAAGCTTTGGGCCCTCCCGAAGAAATAAATCAGACAGTGGTCTATAAGATGGGCTGATCAGCATTGGCTCCCAACTACAGATTTGAGGAACTGATCCCTTTGCTCCTATCCCATGTACCAACGACAAGCAACCCAAAACACTCTTGGAAGGTTACTGAGTACTGGCCACGATTGGAAACCTTCACCCTGTCTTCCTGCATCTCACTGATGAATAGTGCCACCTGGTCATCTCTCAGGGCCAGCTAGCCTGAAGAATGGACTCCCTTCAAAACCTCCAGTATGTAACCACTGCCATAAAAAGGGGCACTCAGAATCTGATTGCTACTTTAAAAGGGGAGCTATCAAAAAGCACCCTCCTAAGAAGTCCTAAAACCAAAATGGCCTTTCTCCATCCACTGCCAATCAAACCTCATCACCCACTGACACCACAGCCAGTCAAGCCCATCCAAGGGACCTCCACAAAGACTGTGGTGCCCTTGGTTACTATAGTGCCAGATTTCATGTCTGCCCACAGCATGGATAAACTACCAAGCACTTCAACCTGGTCAGTGCCTCATCTACTGTGGCATGGCCTGCTGATACTCTTCACCCCAAGAGGTTGTATACCCAGACCGTCTCTGTGGCACCCACTGATGTCTCTAGCTTGCCAGCGGATCTGCTGGCTACAGTGGATACCACGTCAGACATGTGTCTGATTGACAAGCTCCCAAGTGCCAGCCAATGCCACTGTAGATGAAAAGACCCGTTGGACGATGGTTTGGGTCAGGGGTTTCACCAAGTCCATCCCTACAGTCGAGCTTCAAGTCATGACACCTTGGGGCACTAAGACTCAATGCATTGGCATGGTAAGTAAAATTAGGCACGGAGTTGGGTTCCTGTTGGGATGAGACCTCCTCTGGGGATGGCCTCCCCCAACACCCCTCTGTTGCCTAGCTGCCTCCGCAATGGAGGCATCGATTGTAGCTTCACCTGACAAGAGCACAGCCACATTGGAGGGCTTGCCACTGTCAACAGAATCACTTTCTGCCTGCTGAATTGGCCGACGGATGGGGCACTCCCAGTGCTAACCAAGGGCGATTTCTCCCTCTTCACGAAAGGAAGGCCATCAGAAACTTCCTCCTCACAGTGAAAGGAAGCTAACAAGACACAGTACCACTGTAAGATGTGGAAAATGAAAGGGCACTCCACAAATTGGTCAGGATGTCCCAGCAAGCAACACACAGCAGTCACCAAAACCAGGAGCATCCCTGGAGGCTCCCTGTCTCAGCTCACTCAAGGCAACCTAGGGGCTTTGAACCCCCAGGTTCCTTGTCAGGTACTCTAACCTAAAATCTCTGCCAGTGCCACTTAAGCACCCTGAGCAGTGCCATTCTCCATCCACCATGGACATTGAGCAGTTACTGGAACTGATCCCTGTTCCTGGCCCTAACTTGGTGTCAGTGCCAGTGCCAAACCATGTCTCCAATCTTCTTTATGGAGATCACCTAAATTTACTTGAGTTGGTCATTGCAAATTGCGGACCTCCCGCACCCGATAACCATTCTTCCTCATCACCTAAGTCCTCAGAGGATGAACCTCTGGCAGATCCTACTGCTACACTTTCTCTGGTCAACCAGGAATTGTCCTTCTGGAACGCAGAAGTTGTTACCATCCTTCCTTCGATTGAGACAGCAGCTGGAGTAGGGAGACTTCCAGTAGCCTCTAGGGTTACCCCTGACCTCTGCTTCCAACAGCACTCCTGGTCTTTTACCAGAGTCGGTACCCTCATCACCTCCTAGGCCTTTCATAGAGAGACCTTGGAGGAACCTGAAGAAGAGGAGAAAGGGGCAGAAAAGATCCAAGTAGTCTTCCAGAGCCACAGCTCTCCTTGTCCATTGGGGCACAATGCATTCATCACAGACTGATCCTGGCACCTACCCAGAGGAGGTAGTCGGAGTGATCTCTGATTAAGTACTCCAGACCCAGCATCCTAGATGAGATCATGTAAAATAGCAGTAGTAACCTTGTAATTTTAATGAAAGGAAATTTGGTACAGTTGAAGTGATAAAATGTTGATAAAATGCTGACACAGTGTCTCATTTAGTAGGGTATTGCAGGTACCACAAAATACAGAGGAGGATGCTTGGGTACCTCTCTCACAGGTTTTACTACCACAATCATTAAGTTAGAGTGAGTTAGGGCTGCCTGCCAGCCTTGCAAGCTGAAGGACACATCCTAGCCACTTCTAGGTTTGTACTGAATGTATGTAAATTGATAAGTTGCATAGTCATGTTAAATTGTTTGCATTTGCCATAAAAGTAAGAAATATTGTACTTGGTAAAACTTGCTGTATGTAGACAGTTCATTGTCAATTGAGTGGGTGCTGCGGCAGCTAATCTTATGTAACATGAATGATAAATTGCAACTGAAAATTAAAACCTTGCTAGGAGTCCATTTGGATTGTCATAAAAGAAAGATAATTAAATATCCATAGACACCTTTGAGAGGTGTTAGGATTTTTAAGTTAAGTGAACTAGTAAGGTCACCTTTCCCACTAGATGTTAGATGTGTCCTTGTAATTTAGCTGCATTGCATAGATAATATCTAGTAAAGAGAGGGAAGGAAAGTAACACAGAGGCTGGTGGCTCTTTTTTTTAGTGCTGATCTTCACACCTGAAAGGGAGTGGAATGCCTGCTTAAAGGGGGAGCCATTATAAATATTAAGCCACCACAGAAATCCATAGGGATGGATTTCCCTTAAATTGGACAGCAAGACCCAGGGGTAAGGATAGGCCCACAGACCTAGCTACAGCTTGGTAGTTTTAAAGTGGAGCTCTCACGAAAGTTCAGCTCAGGTACCCACTAGTTAAAACCATAAGGGCATCCAAATGGCAGCTAGGCTTTCTCCCCCCTTGACATAGAGGTAACCTATAAATCCAACTTTGTTGTGAACTTTCACTGGTCCCAGATTATTATTCCAGACAGGTGTTTTCCCCAGGGACAACGACGAAGCAGCAGGCCTTCCAAAGCTCTGAGAAGAGACGATCCACAGCTAGCTTGAGAGCAGGGAATACGTTGTATCATAGGTCTCCCAATTCTAGGAGACACTTCCCCTCCTTGCATTCTTTGTCAAGCTGGTACCATAGG
>NC_089752.1:87217346-87234846 GCF_040412425.1 Macrobrachium rosenbergii
AATAACCGTAAAAATACTAACGATAATAGTATAGTTAAAACATAAATAATAAAGGTAGGGGTGTTGTATTATTGAATAGGTCTGATTATTTAGATAAAATTAATGAAATACTCTCTGACAATACAAAAATTTAGGATTTTAAATGTAGATATTAAATAAGTCACATTTTGAAATTAGAAGACAAACTAAATAGGTTGTTAGAGGTCTGAGAGATAAGATTGGGGAAAATAAATAAAGCTCTTTATTTGCTTCAGGGTCTAAGCCTGGTTATTATGAATATACGGTCTGCCTAAGGTACATAAAATAGGAAACCCTTTAAGACCTATTATTTCCTCAATTGGTACTTTTAGTTAAACCTGTCTAAAACTTTTAAAATAGTTTTAAAACCTCTAACTTTAGGGGAATTTAACATATCTAATTCTTCCAAATTTGTTAAAGAATTATGCTCTTTCAATTTTAACCAAGATGTTATAATGGCTAGTTTCGATGTAACCTCTTTTTTAAAATGTCCCATTAAAAGAAACAAATAACATTATTCTTAATAATATATGTGAAACCATCTATCAGTGTTTGGACTTAATAAAATAGACTTGCAAAAATTATTACATTTAGCAACTGCTGATGGCATTTTTACTTTTGATGGTAAATTATATAATCAAATAGATGGAGTAGCTAAATGGAAATTCCCTTGGACCTGTATGTGGGATTGCTTCATGGGTTATTGTGCAAGGATTTGGATGTCTGAATGCCCTAGTGCTTTCAAACCTTTGTATTACTGTAGGTATGTAGATGATACTTTCCTTGTGTTTAAGGAATTATCACATGTTGATTTGTTTTTTGAATATTTTAATACTCGTCACCCGAACATTTCTTTTAGATGTACTGAAATAAATAAATTTGGGATTAAAAAAAGTACTACCTCAGTTTTTCGCCAAAAGTTGTATAAGATGAACTCAATACGCACTTTGATTAATAGAGCCTACAATGTTTGTTGTGATTTTAATTTATTTCATCAAGATATGGTTTTCTCCAGAATTACTTTTTCTGAAAACTCATATCCCATTTTTGTATTTTACAAAGTTCTGAAAAATTTTTAAATGAAAAGTTTTGTCCCAGACCGGTGTAAAGTACTGCTAGTAAAGATGTAAAGTAAACATTAAATCGCCTTACCTTGGTCATAGTAAAATATGGTCCGAAAAAAAAGTTACAAGAAATACTTAAGCATTGTTTCCCTCAAATCAGTTTCCGGTTTGTTTTCTGTAATCCTTTTACAATAAGATCACTTTTGAGAGAGAAGCCTACTCTGCCTGTGGACCTTAATTCCTGTGTCGTTTACTTGTTCACTTGTTCGCAGTGTGGTCTGCGATAAAAATGGATCTAGTTCCCGCTGGCTCAGACACAGAATTTTGGAACACAGAGGTCTCTCTATTAGAACTAGGTTTCCCCTTTCCAAACCACCCTTTTCTGCCATTAGAGAACACAGTTTAAATACAGGACCATCCTTTCACTGACCTGGATTTTCGGGTACTGTCTTATTGTTCAAATAGACTGGACCTTTTTGATTTCAGAGTCGCTGACTATTAAAAAGATGAAGCTGAATTGAACAACAACTCGTCTGGTATTCAACTAGCTATCGTAATTTCATAGTAGGTACTCAGTTAGGTCGTTAAATATTTTACTTTGTGAGTGGTAGTTTGTTTACATTTCACTATAGTTTTATTTTCATATTTTTATGTTTGTGTTTTTAATTTTTCGTTATTTTACGTCCCACCCTTTTTTAGTTTGTATTTACTTGTTCATTTTATATTTCGTTAGTATTTTTGCTGAAGATTTATTATGACAATTAATTTTATTGTAATTTTATTGATTCTCATCCTTGTCAGTTTTTTTAAGCCTGATGATGAGGTTTTATACCTCGAAAGCTTGTAATAAAGAATGTTCTTCCTGGTCTTGGCAATAAATTTATTTAAGCTAAATAAATAAATAAATAATATATATATATATATATATATATATATATATATATATATATATATATATATATATATATATATATGGATAAAGAGGGAGTGAAGGAGTCAAGAAGGTCAACCGCCCGTAAAAAGTCTGCTGAAACCAAGTGTGAAATGGGCCATTCATGACAGAAACAGCTGGGGAGGCTTATTACAACCAGCAACCCTGGCTAGCTGAGAAGAAGCAGGAATGCCTTCATGTTAGTACCTGTCTGTACATCCTTAGTTCCTGGCAAGGGTACCTCCTCTTTCGTGTTAAGATAAACAGTTCATACGCTCTTGAGAGAATGGCACCAATATGCCATGGATGATGACTAAATCTCCGGTGGTCCGTGATGCCTATAATCATTTAAATTTCTAAAGTGATCATATCATTTCCTTCGTGGTTTGGCCCATTCTTTTCCCGTGTCGCTTCTTTATCATGTTTTTGTCTGCCAGGGACTGAACTATAATAATTATTAATCTTATTAGATAAAGCAAATTCGTCTCTTCTCTTACACTCATATGTTTACAAAGTCATGTGCCAATAAGTCTAAATACGGTAGTCAGCCTAATTACTTAGTTTGCACGCTCTATTTTTTTAGTAATAAAATCTCATGACAGAAAGAAAAAGAACATATTAAAGAGTTTTGTTGCCTTCTGATCGAGACACCTTGAATCTTTGATTGAGTGATGATTAACTATACCTAAACTGAATTGCTAAATTATTGTCAATATCGTAACTACGCGTTTTTAATGTATACCGTGCAAAACCTTTTGTAATTTTAATTTTTTTTAAACTTAGAAGAAATAATCTTTGAGTTATCATAAAATAAATTGACAGGTGTCAGAAGACCCTCAGCGCTCAGCGATGGGAGCATAATCTCTCATAATGAAAGGCTTCATCGACTTTATTAGGTGATGCGAAAAGGTCAGGCCTACGTAAGCTCTTAAAATTATAAACGCTAGTCCTTTCATACTAAAGAGAATTGTATTTCTTGAAAAGTGTACTTTTTTAATCATCAATTATTAGAATATGTGAAAGTCAAACATGAAAAATAAGCAGATTTACCTAACTCAGCAAAGATAAAGTTATATATATACTGTACATTATATTTATATAGAGAGAGGGAGAGAGCAATCCGAAGGTCAATAAAATTCACGGCAGCGTTTCTTCTTTAACTTTTCAAAATATGAACAAAACCTTCACCCCTACAAACAGAAACAAAGAAATGCTTAGTTAGGTACAATTCTCATTACCGTTCAGGCAAAAAGATCCACAGCTTGTAAACTACGTTGACAATATTACCATTAACCAATATCAAACAAGCAATTTACAGATAAATAAATAAGATACCAGTTACCTTATAGTATGGTAAGACAGTTTTGCTTAGAGATCAAACACTTATATAAGCATTCGCTTTACAGCAGCGATAAGATGAGCCTACCCTAGGTAAATTTCAAATCCTTCATCTACTTGACATTTACTTTGCAAACATTCACTTTCGCTGATATATTATCCAGTGAATGGCTAATTCCTCCGGTTAAACAGGTCCGTAAAGGCAGTTCCGTTCGTGAAGACCTATTTGGTCGTTTGTCTTCATTAGCCGTCCTGTTAAGGGTTGTTATTTGGTGCTGCGAATGTTCAGAATTCAGAAGTCATTTGCCGCAGAACGTAGAGTGCTACTCACAACCCTCCTATAGCTTTACAATGTCCTCATCGTGCATACTCAATCCACATCCATTCATACTACTATTATCAGTATCCTCTCTGATCTTCTTGCTCTTGTTCAGTCTCTTCACCAACACCAGATTTAGGTTCACTATTATCATTTTTGCTAAAATCAAACCCGAACATAGTTATAACTTTTTCCATATCAGGCATTTCTAAGCTACCGTCATCCATATCAGCTGTTTCTAAGTGATTATTATTTTCCACATCCAAATCACCAATATTTTCTTGCCCCTCATTCCTTTCTGCCCCAACTAACGGTTTAATGTTTCTTCGGTGGATAACTTCAGCACCACTTCCTTCGGGCCTAATTCTATACAAACCACAGCCACTGATAAGTACTTCTTCAATTACCCATCGTCTTTCACCAAATGTCTCCTAGTTTTGCTCTTCCAGTGATTTTATTTTCTCGTAATAAAAGAGGCTTCTTTTTGCATTTTGCATTGCTTACTTAACCAGTCTCCGTCTTGAAATTTGTCTTTCAGATACCCCTAGCTCTCGAGAGAGATACATGGTTACCATTCCGAAAAACAAGAAATACGGAGAAAACACTGTCACCGGATGAGGTGTTATGCGCAGATACTAAACTCTGCAAATAAAATGGCCATTGAGTCCTCTTTATTCCTCCAAACTTCTAAGTAGTTCGTTCTTTCCACCTGACCTTTTCCTTCAGGATGATATAGAGAAGTACGTGATTTCTTTACATTAAATCTTTTGCAGATTTCCTTAATGAGAGCACTTTAAAAATTTCTCCCTGATCAGTATGAAGCTGCTGAGAAATTCCAAATTTATAACAGAACTCTTCCACCAAAATTTTAGACACTGTTGTCGCTTTCTGATCCTTCATTAGATATGTCCACACTCATTTGCTAAACAGATCACAAAAACTAACATATGCTCCTTTCCAAGTTCATCTTTCCAAGAAACAAAAATCTATTGCCACAATTTCCATAGCTGAGAAGTTTCCACATGAACAGGAATGGTATTTCTATATGGTATTTCATCTTTTGTCCTGAAACAAGTTTCACAATTTCTAATTAAATCTGTTACAAATCCCTTCATGTTGGGCCAATAAACCCTGAGTTTAGTAATTTGTAAGTTCTAGCTATACTATGTATGATGCTTCAGTTTATCATGAGTTTCGACTAAACACTTCCATCTTAAATGAACAGAAACGACTAATCTAATTTCATGTCACCTAACTGATCCATATGGATCTTATAAAGAATGTCATTTCTTATTACAAGACTTTCTTTCTCTTTTTTTCTACGTAACTAATTCAGGTTTAGAAATATTGTTTTCTAACTCATTATTTTTTCCTTCCGCCCATTTCCTTATACCCATTTCCTGATAATATTTAAAAGTGGACAAGCTTTCTGTTTATTAACAACATCCTCCCACTCCAAGACCTCATGTTTACTTATGGAACAAACAAAATATGCATCCTCGTGAGGAGGCTACCCATACTTCTTCATCTTCATTCATCACTATCTCCTCTCTAGGCTTGCATGACAGGATGTCGGCTTTAACATTTTGTTATCCTGGTCTGAATCTGAGTTCAGTGTCAAATACAGATAAATCAGCCATCCGTTTTTGTTCTGTGTTATCAAGTTTTGCTGGCTGAGGTTGCTCAAGTGGGGAAGTGTCAGTATAGACTATGCACTTTGTGCCAATAAATAAGATAGTTTTTAAACTTTTTAGCAACAGCCCACTTCAGACCACAAAATTCTAGCTTCCGTGAAGCTTAATCCTTCATGTTTCTTTCATGTGGTTTCAATTACCTACTTCATAAGCTACAGGATGCAACTTATCCAACTTATATTGGGACAAAACAGCACCAAGTCCATCATAACTAGCATCTATTTCTAATATACACACTTTCCCAAACTCAGTCCCTTTCAGCACTGGGGAGCTATCAATTTTTCTATTAATGTCTGGAAGGCTGTTTCGCATCTTCTGTCCATCTATCATTAATCTTTTGACTGGATCCCTTCTTTTCCCCTTTCAATAATTCATTGAGTGGCTTGGCAATCATTGAAAAATTTTCAATAAATCTTCTGTAAAATGTTGCAAATCCCAGAAAGGCTCTCACTTCCCTAATAGTTTTTGGTCACATCCGGTTCTTCACTGCTTCAGTCTTCCTTAGCTCAGGTCCTATTCTTTGATCACCAATGCTAAATCCTTGGTAACTTACACATGTTTGTAAAAAACGACATTTCTTTGGCTTTAATTTCATCTCATATGACTTTATGCGCTCTAACAATGCCTCCAATTTTGATAATTGTTCGTCTATGGTCTTTGAAAATAATATCATGTCATCCAAATAAATGACTAGAAATTCAAAAAACATATCTCCAAAAATATTCTCCATACATCGTTGAAAGGTTGTTGGGCTGTTTGTCAGATCCATTGAACACCTGCAATACTGATAGTGTCCCCATGGTACAGAAAATGCTGTTTTCTCTCTATCCTCTTCCCTTAGCAAAACCTGGTGATACCCCTGTACAAGGTCAAAAGTAGAAAAATATTTGGCCCCTTCCCATGCCCCCAGGCACTCCACTACTCTAGGAGGAGGAAATACACCCTTTAAAGTTATTTAATTTAATAATTTCCTGTAATCAATGCACAGCCTTAAGCCCTCCCCCACTTTTTTTTCTTACAAGGACTATAGGTGCTCCACAAGGACTTGTGCGTTCTTCAGTTACACCTCGTTTCTTTACGTTATCAAGTAACTGTGTGGCCTCAAGAATCAGCTTGGGTGCTATTCTTCCCACAGAACAATCTAATTGAATGTTCCCACCCCTTTATCAAACCCAGATCCGAATTATTTAACTCAAAACAACCCTTATATTTGCAGAGTATCCTATCAAGTCTTAACAAATCCAATTCACTCATGTTACTTTCATCGACATTTACTCCCAACTTCTGTCTGTGATTTTGAAGTTCCTCCTCTGATATTGCTTCAGTATGATCATGATCACCATCGTCCTTACTGCACTCCTCTATGCCAAGTTGCACCATGGCCAATATACTACCTGCTTCAATGCTAACACTAACTTTAGTCCAGTTAGCAACACAAACATATCCAATGCCCCGTTCAAATAAGAAAAAACTGGGCAAGACCTGAATGCCCAGAGGCAGCATATTTTTACTCTCTTCTGCTACTTTTTTTCTAAAACTACGTACTCCTTTGGCACTTCCTTTAGCCTGTCAGTGACCAGTAATAAACTCACAGGAAAAAATTCACAGAAAAAGTAACAATTTTGGCTAGGAATTAAAGCAATTAAAGTAACAAAAAAATTTTGGATCTTTTCTAGATAGTAACCCCCAAGGGTTTTCGGGGTTGTTATCTATGACTAATATTTCTTGGGGTCATTATCTTTATATTTAGAGTATTTAGTTTATGTTTTTATGGTACTTCCCAACGAGCTTGTACTGAACAAGGGGATACATACCTTTAAAACTCTTGGGGTCTCATTCTGGAAAAATTAATTGATTTTTTCCTGTGACTTTCAACGTTTTAGTGACTTATCACCTGGTTCCAGCTTTCAAATCCTCCTGCTTCATTTGTCCAAACCTAGCATCTGTTGTCTTGACCAACTAGTCTCATACAGCAATCAAAATTTTGACCATATTCATCTTTTACTCCCTCTTGCTCTGATGTCACCATTTAAACGTTTCTGGTGACTCCCCATTTTTCAAATAGCATAAACAAAATATTCATGGCTAAAAAGCACTCTTGGCCAGTGTTCTTACCAAGACCATGCCTTTCTTTCTCAGCTCTCTTGACATAGCATACACAGCTATTCTGTTCTATTCCATTTACTTCAACATCAACAATGACATGACCTATTATATTAATTTCATTTCCACTCAGGTCATATATGTAGTCACTAATATTATAAAGTGTCACTCCCTTTGGCTTTAGGTTCTCCAAATACCATTTTTCTGACAACACACTACAGTTTGCCCCCAAATCCATGTCCTACAGCTTTCTTTTCTTTTATGCTGAGAGTCAGTTTCATAGTGCCTCCTCTCTTATTTAAACATTCACTTGGCCGGACGTTCACTTCAACGTCCAGCCTCAAAAGTTTTCTAGGGTATCATCATCTTCCACTTATAAAATGGATGACCCTCATCCCCACAAGACCAACAAATGCCAGTAAACTGATTTTCCAAAACATGCATATTTTGGATTCTGTTTTTACCTAGCCTTCCCCTATACTGGTGTCTTTCCCCATGATCCTGCTTCATATTGTCTCTAGAAAAACCTGCATTTTTGCATTGGTATGATACATGATCCTGCTCCCCACAGGCCCAACTCTTAATTACCTTATCATATCTCCTCCCGCTACGTAACTGGCTGTCAGAATCATTAAAAATTCTCTCATAACCTTTGTTCTATTTTGCACAATCCTACCAGCATCTTCTCACCTGTCTTTCAAATCTTTTTAAGGAATCGTACATTTCATGATTTCTCTTTCCTCAGAGCAGACTGCTTTGCCCTCAGCTTCTTCAAGGTAAATTATTTTGTCTAAATACTCCCAAACGCCTTCTCGTATTCCCTGTTGTTCACACCACAGTTCTTTCCTTTTCTCCAGATCATCCTTACTATCTGCATACGCTTCTAGTAGCTTAGTCTCCTTTTCTCCAAAGTTTTAGGCTTAGCATGATGTATTCAATGTGCTAACTGGCTCCATCAATCTTTCTTTAACACAATCTACAGCCTCAGTACCTACCAGGTTAAGCTGATTGGCACATAATTTTGCTTGTTCAATCCATCTCTTGATTTCCGTCCTACCACTGTTTCTCCCACTCATTTTTTCGAGCTGTGGAGGTTTTTTAACTACTGAAACAACATTGTTACTTGCATAATTGCAGGTTCCTCTCCTAAACACCCTATCCAACTCATCTTCTAACAAATAAAAATTGTTCAGCCACCAACGGTTCAATCTATCAAATCTATCTTCCCATTCTTTGTTATTTTATCTAAAACATGACTCACCTCCTTGGCAAAAGTCCCTTTGAAAAATGACTTCTTGTTTTCCCCAGCGAAATCTTCCACTTTATTTCCCGCTCTTTTAACTCTTAAATTGATTTTCTTAATTTCATTCACTAAAAATTGCTGGTTCTCTTTTAATGCATTTATTAATATCCCCACTCTGCTAATAGAATTCATGCTTTCACAGTGGTCAAAATCTATAACTTTCTGAATATTTACAACCTCAGACCACAATTCTACAACATCCTCTTCCAAGGCTTTTCTTCATCTACACTGTTTTGGTTAACAAAAGCACCATTTCTCTCTCATAACTAATATCCAAATACTCATAACCTACTTCATTTATCACTACGCTACTCACTTCCTCATCAACAAGATCCTTATCCCTAACCAACATCATGTATTTCTGTTAACAAATCTTGCTCACTACCACGTTCCATCATTTCATAATTACCTTCGCCTTTCTTCGTTCCCATAATATAGTTAAGAACGTCACTTTCATTTTTTTACACTGTCTGCCCCCATTTTATTCCCACTAGCACTGTATACAACTCCAAACAAATTTCTTACCTTGCAATTGCACTCCAGTCCAGGAGGAAATATTCCCAGGAACGTGCTGGTAACCCACTGGGTTGAAGGTTGCCGTGGTGAATGCTCTGCTACCAAATATAGTAATCCAAGGGGAGATACAAATCACGGCAGCGTTTCTTCTTTATTTTTTTCAAAATATGAACAAAATCTTCAACCCCACAAGCAGAAACAAACAAATGCTCAATTAGATAAAATTCTCATTAACGTTCAGGCAAAAAATCCACAGCTTGTAAACTACGTTGACAATATTACCAATAATCAATATAAAACAAACAATTTACAGATAAATAAATAACATACCAGTTACCTTATAGTATAGTGAGACTGGAAAATGCAAGGTAGTTTTGCTTAGAGCTCGAACACTCTTACAACATAAGTGTTTGCTTTACAGCAGCGATAGAATGAGCCTACTCGAAGTTAAGGTAAATTTCAGGTTCTTCATCTAATTGACATTTTTTTTACAAACATTCTCTTCTGCTGATAAAAATCCAGTGAATGTATAACTGCACTGATTAAACAGGTTCGTGAAGGCAGTTCCATTCGTGAAGATCTATTTGGTCGTTTGTCTTCATTAGCTGTCCTGTTAAGGGTTATTATTTGGTGCTGTGAATGATAAGAAGTCATTTGCCAGAGAACACACAGCGCTACACACACAGACACACAAACACACACACATATATGTATACTGTATATATATATATATATATATATATATATATATATATATATATATATATATATATATATATATATATATATGTATATATATATATATATATATATATATATATATATATATATATATATATATATATATATATATATATATATATATATATATATATGTATATATATGTATATATATATATATATATATATATATATATATATATATATATATATATATATATATATATATATATATATATATATATATATATATATATATATATATATATATTATATATATATATATATATATATATATATATATATATATATATATATATATATATATATATATATATATATATATATATATATATATATATATATATATATATATATATATATATATATATATATATATATATATATATATATATATATATATATATATATATATATATATATATATATATATATATATATATATATATATATATATATATATATATATATATATATGACTATTTATCACATCACCGTGATTCATATACAATCAGAAAGCTACAAACGTCCTTTAATATCCAATTCACTCTACCTCGAAGTAATATATTTTCATATATGTTACCGGGGAATTTTTAGTTGATAATGTCCACCGTCCCGTGGGATCGAACCGTCGCTGGTTCGATCCCACGGGACGGTGATTTGATTATATCAACTAAAAATTCCTTCGTAACATATATGAAAATATATTACTTCGTAGAGGAATTGATAGAGTCATTTTTATAGCTTTCTGATTATATATATATATATATATATATATATATATATATATATATATATATATATATATATATATATATAATCAGAAAGCTACAAACGTCCTTTAATATCCAATTCACTCTACCTCGGAAGTAATATATTTTCATATATGTTACTATATATATATATATATATATATATATATATATATATATATATATATATATATATATATATATATATATATATATATATATATATATATATATATATATATATATATATATATATATATATATATATATATAGTATGTATTATATCACTGCATGTGAATGCGGCCTCTTGAGTTCCTTGGCATAAGGAGGGGGAAGGTCTCATCTGACCATACTTCCAAATACAGCAAATATCATTCAATCAATCAAGTCTAAAGGTAACTATAAGAGAAAATCTCAAGATAACGACAAGAATGTATTGGCAATTAATTCAAGGTTGTGGAGGGCAGCTAGGGTCCTGGTACATTACAGTAATGGGTGAGGTTTGAGAAAACACTTGATAACAATTGCTTTAAAAGGGGACAAAACACAAGCAGAATATGAGTCTGCAATATTGAAGGGGGGCTAATGGGACGTGAGTTACTGCTATGGGGGAGAGGGCCTTCTTGACACTCGATGCAGGAAGATTATACAGGAACATGCCCAACTTAGCGGGCGCGATGCGAGCATACAATTGGACAGGAATCAGTTCACAGCATCAGGTTTTGATCTGCAATGATACAGTTAAGAGGTTACGTGATGAATGAGTCTTGGCACTGAGGAGGTTCTGCTGATGGCAGGGGTTTCCTCTCTCATAAATATTCACAAAAGATACTCACATAAAAGCACAATAATAACACTTCACCAATGCAAAATAATAATCAACAAACAGGTCACTGATATCACTCCAAGTATGGAAAAGGAAGATATGATGAAAATTAGTAATAAGTGACCTGCAATCTCAACGTCTCACATTATCTTGTCCTCAAGGATATCTCTGTGGGCTACTGACGACGGACTTTGGCACTTGAGAGGTTGGGTGAAGCAAGGTGCGGGTGAGGCAAACCTATGATTGGCGGATGCTGTTTTAGGTCAAGAGGTAAAGTGGTAGCAGAGGAGGGAGGCTGTCTGCCTCTTGTCTGATTCTCTTGGAATCTCTAGTCGGTCTCTGCCAGGCGTGGTCAGCAGGTCCCTTTTATGGGGTCTGACCCATTGGTCAGAAATGCATGATGGGAGTCGGGGCCATGCGGTTCCCACACGTCGCAACACCTTAATTTCTGGCGCCAAGCCCTGGAAGGTCCTTTCAGTTCTCACATCAACTTTCTTCTCACTAATGGTGTCCTCTTTCTATGCTGATGGCCGTTAATCAGCTAATCTCAACACCAGGACCCTGTGAGAGAGGACAAGCGTGAGAACCACCGTTTCCAAGAAAAAGAGGATTAAGACCCGAGGGCGGGGTATTAGAAGAGGAATAGGGAAATTCCAAATCTGGAAGGTTTAGTTGACCTGACAAATAAGTTCTCTGTGCTCTTTGGTTATTCATTTTATTCTAATCTGAGATAAGTAGGCTGGCTTTGTACAAGATATGCAATTGTAATCATGCTGTCTGCATAATATTGTAGCAATATATATATATATATATATATATATATATATATATATATATATATATATATATATATATATATATATATTTATATATGTGTGTGTGTGTGTGTGTGTGGTGTAATAGCCACGATGCTCTCTCAGCTTCTCAAATTCTTCACACTTTTTTGATATTCTTGTCACTATAAAGCCTGAGACCCATTTACAAGATATATAAAATAAATTCTGATGTCCAGTAGTAGGATTTGAGCCCATATCCCAAGCAAAAGCACGGGGTCACGTTTCCAAACTTCTTATGGTCAGGTAAGTAACGTGAGGTCGTACTGATGATTGGGATGTAGATTCGAACCCTGCTATTGGACGTCAGAACTTACTTCATATTCTTGCTTATAGATGCGAAGCTTTGTAGTGACAAGTATATCCTAAAAGTGCAAAGAATTCCAGAAGTTGAGAAGGCCTTACAGTTATTACAATTTCATATGTATCAGTTAAAAAGTGACCTGTAGATTATATATATATATATATATATATATATATATATATATATATATATATATATATATATATATATATATATATATATATATATATATATATATATATATATATATATATATATATATATATATATATATATATATATATATATATATATATATATATATATATATATATATATATATATATATATATATATATGTGTGTGTGTGTGTGTGTGTGTGTGTGTGTGTGTGTTAAATGACCCTATCCCCAGGTCAAATAGGGCCATCTTTTATTGCTGTTTCTGTTTTAAGAACAGAATCAATTATCTTACTTTCCTGGGTCAGCAAATTCCTTCTCCTTTGTCGACTCCTCTCACTGAACCTATTCTTAAACAAAGGCCTACTGGAATTAAACACCGAAGTATAAAACTAGACATTTTGCAGATTTAACGAAAGTGATTCAGCAAAAGCTACGATCATGAAATGGAGTGTATTCCACCCCCTATAAATGAAAGTCATCACTATAGGAAATTCTGATTCACAAGCATTCAGGTTAATGATTCTAAACCAGCTATTACCAGTGACTAACACCCTGGTCACCAAACAAAGTGAAAAGGTCATAATTATTTTAGACCACAATAAATGTCATATAGTATGTAAAGAATAAACACCACTTCCAAATATATTCGTCCTTACAAGACGAACCCAAAATTCCTGTTGAAAGAAACATATATTTATATATTAAAACCTGAAATGGTGTTACAAGACATTAATAATCAAAACAGAAAAATGCAAAATGAAGAATAGTACAGGACAATGTATAATGGACACACTGGGGATTTTCACTGCAGCATTACTATGTCTTTACACAAAATGTCTGGAAAAGATATGTGTTCATGAGTTATGGTACTCACTTTATTATGGCAACAAATAACAGATTTCCAAGTGGCGATCCTTCAACACTGCACCACTAACCAAATCAGCCCCAGTCTCAAAATAAAGTCCCTCTGCAGGAGTCTATTCCTCTGATAATCTACCATCATGGAGTGCCACACACACATATGCACTCACTTAATCCACTTCTTCCGGAAATGTGAAGACCCCGGTTCAATGTTCGATCACGCTGTATCCATGGACTTACATCATGATCAAATAGCTCTCAGTATGTATATATATATATATATATATATATATATATATATATATATATATATATATATATATATATATATATATATATATATATATATATATATATACATATATATATATATAAGTTTTGTAATGGTTTGTTACTTCAATGAACTGTTAATTAAATTAAGTCTTGAACAACACTCTTTATGGTCAGCCTTAAATACCAATAAACAAACGAGGAAATAAAATCACACATAAGAGTAATGACAGGTCGCCAACTGAAAGTTCTGTTCAGTACAAGGTTCTACTTTATTGCAGATTATGGCATCACAAGTAATAGAATACTGATCCAACTCTCAATAAAGCAAATCACTGACAGACTTCAACAGCACAACTAATTACTGATTCTACTTGCAATTCGAAAATTAATGAAGAAATTTGCAGCACTACACACGTGTCTGGAAATAGAATAATCGCAGATATAGCTTCTTGGAAATGTGGTGTCTCTCAATAGCAATTATAAGCACATGGGAGGAGTATCCTAAGGTTTCACTACGAACAAGGGACGATTAATTCACGAAATTAATTCACACAGGGAAGCACTAGAACACTGGGTAACGGGATATCAGAGAGTATATACGGGGGGGGGGTGCCGGGAGAGAAAATTTGAAATGAAATGAGAGATTTAGGATAAGGAACAAAGAACTGGTAACTTGAATACTAACAGGATGTACCGTGGGGTTCCTTGCACGGAGCACTTTGCAATAATGGCTGGATGATCTGCAGGATACTCATTTTAGAATTCAAATGGCCACTTGTGGCTTGGTTGTTTGTAACCTAGGTTCCAGTTCACAGAAAGAGTGCCGTTCACGTGACATGGTTAAGAAAGCAGCAAGACCTTTCTTACTGACTGAAAGGCAGACTGAGCAAGACTGAGAGCGATTGGGGAGTCTGGCTGACTTTTGCGACTTTCGATCCCGCCCGAGGGTGGACACTGGTTTCTCCAGCATTTGGACGTCGGTTGACACCTGGGAACCAGTACAAAGTTCACATAGCAGGAGGTAGATGAAAAAACGGATTAAAATCTGGGGCTTTCGGTTCCCATAGTCTTTAAGCGCTCCCCAGATGAGTAATCTAATTTCCTGCCTGGACCCAATATGAATGACACACCTTAATAGTGCACTCTTGCTCTTCTGTGTATAGACTCTGTGAGCCCGCCCCTCAAAGCAGAGGATTCTACCCTTACAATAAGTAAGCAAAGAGACAATGGCGGAGGAAATCTGTAATATATATGCATATATATATATGACTTTTTATCACATCACCGCGATTCATATACAATCAGTAAGCTACAAACGTCCTTTAATATCCAATTCGCTCTACCTCGGAAATAATATATTTTCATATATGTTACCCGTGTGGGTTAATGCGTCCACTATAGTCCTGAGTTCTTGTCCTTCGCTGGTTCGAGCCCACGGGACGACGAACTTATTATCAACTAAAAAATTCCCCTTCGGTAACATATATGAAAATATATTATTTCCGAGGTAGAGCGAATTGGATATTAAAGGGCGTTTGTAGCTTACTGATTATATATATATATATATATATATATATATATATATATATATATATATATATATATATATATATAATATATATATATATATATATATATATATATATATATATATATATTTTGGATATTAAAGGACGTTTAGACAGCTTAAATTCATTATATATATATATATATATATATATATATATATATATATATATATATATATATATATATATATATATATATATATATATATATATATATATATATAATATATATATATATTCATTTTATTGTGATTTATATACAATCATGAAGTTTCATGATTGTATATAAATCACTGTGTGATAAAAATTATCGTAATAAGAGCTGCGTGTTACAAACGTACCGCTGAGCTATCATGGTGGAGGTGGGTTAATGCCGAAGCCGAGTGCGGTTTCCCACAATCTCGATGGATAAATAAGTACAGCAGGCTCGGTATTAACTTATACCTCTATAGTGGCTCATTGGTTTGACCATCGACTGGAGTTGTTGGAAAGTATTGTGTCGAGGGGTCGAGACCTGGCGGTACTGATCCATTTATCACTTATAAAATTCCCCTTCTGTGACAATTTCCCATTGGGGATATTCCCGAAGTAGCGTGAATTGGAAATTAAACAACATTTGTAGCTTCATGATTATATATAGATATATATATATATATATATATATATATATATATATATATATATATATATATATATATATATATATATATATATATATATATATATATATATATATCAACCTGGCACTGCCCAAAAAGCTCTGAATGGTAACCAATAAACTCTCTCTCTCTCTCTCATGCTTTCCCTCTGTCTCCTCCCAACATCCCTCTACTCTCTCTTTTAATTTCCTCTCCCTTTCCTGTTAAGATAGTTGCTCCAGTTATATGGCCCAGGTTTTTTACATTATATATACATATATATATATATATATATATATATATATATATATATATATATATATATATATATATATATATATATATATATATATATATATATATATATATATATATACAACAGTACACGTGGAAAGTTAAGCCACACCCCTGAAAAAAATGCAATTTTTAGGATTAGTCATTGAAAAAACTATGATTTGGAGCACTTATCCCCTCACTAATACTTGGTTGTGTTGCCCTGGTGCTTGATGACTTCTCTAAGTCGCTTGGAACACTGTCTGCAAGATTTTGGAGGGTCTCTGGCTCCAATGTCTCCCAAACCTCCATGATGGCTACTTGAGCTTTGGGAGAGAAGAGGTATCCCGGTCGGGAGTTGCCTCTTAATGATGCTCCAAAAGTTCTCAATGGGATTTAAATCAGGCGAGGACCCTGGCCAGTCACTAAAAAAGGCCATGTCACAGTCTTTTAACCAATTGACCACTAGTTTAGCGGTGTGGCACGGTGCTCCATCCTGCATGAAAAAACTGGTGCCACTGTTTTCAAAACATTCCTCTAAGTGATCCTCCAAAAGCTGGAAGTAGTTAAACCTGTTCATATACTCATTCTTGGGGAGGAACACTAACTTCCCAACACCATCATACCCAAAAGAAGCCCATACCATCAGGGTAGGTGGGTGCTTTACCGTCTTGGAGGTGTACTGGGGGGGTGGGGATCGAGCCATACGGATGGTATACCCTCTTAGCACCACTACCTGTCACACTGAACGTAGCTTCATCTGTCCACAACACCTCTCGCCACTTAGTAGGCTCCCAGACCACGTACTTTTTTGGAAAAGCAACCCTTCGTTGCTTTTGCTGAGCGGTCAGGAGCGGCTTCTTCGTGGCCTTGTAGGACCGCAGCAAGAGGTCGTCGTGCACCATCCTTATGGCCACATTTCTCAGCACGTGAGCGTTCTTATCCTTGATCTCAGGTGCTGTGAGAGAAGGATTCTTTTTTAG